>NW_027362762.1:69901091-70346091 GCF_046119375.1 Phyllobates terribilis
ACACTATGTGGCTTCAACAATGGCCTTGAGCTATTGTACGGCGGTGCAGTCGAGATACGTGCACGCCGGTACTTTATCAGTAAGCCAGTGTTCTAGAAACAAAACAAAGCAAAAAAAAACAAAAACTTTTCAGTCGTTGTTATTTTGAAGGATTGTACATGCCCATCCTGTCTGTCCTTGGCTTATGAAGCGCAGCATGCACACCGCTCTAGGTTATATCACCATGCTCGGTATCCTTGGCGCCGTACACACTTGATACGCCGGGCTTCTGAGATGTTCCGGCCTGATAGAGCGGCAATCACATGGTGGATGAGTGACAACACTGAACTGCAGAGCTCCGAAAGAAAATGGGTTTGTTATCACTGAAACAACTGATTTTTATGTTACGGTAAAAGCCTCAAATTTGCTCGTAAGCGGCATTTATCTGGCCGGGTCCTTTCCCATGGATGCCGCATGCTGCACTATAATTTTCTACTTTTTTCTGCTGTCTTTTCTTTCTCTAAACAAAGAATCAAGATAACGCAGCTGGAATACAAACTAAGGGGGAAAAAAAACAACCTCTCTTCCAATTTCTTTTCGGATTTACACTTTTTTTTTTAAAGATATTATAAAGGGAATCAGTCAGCAGTTTTTTTTCTATGTAATCCGAGAGCAGCATGATGTAGGAACAGAGACCCCGATTCCAGCGATATGTCACTTATTAATGCTGTTTCAATAAAATCAGTGTTTTATCAGCAGATTATCACTACAGGACTAGGTGTCTGTGCCTCCTATTCCTCCTGCTCTGTGCAAACCCCGCCCACACCACTGATTGGCTGCTTTCTGTGTACACTGTGCATCTGCCAATCAGTGGTGTGGGCGGGGTTTGCACAGCCCAGTATTCAGAGCACTGCCAGACCAGCACCAGAGAAAACTGTGATTGTATCAAAATGACAGCAAGCGATACATCGCTGGAATCAGGGTCTCAGCCCCTACATCATGCTGCTCTCAGATTTCATAGCAAAAACATGCTGACAGATTCCCTTTAGGAACAAAATTTATTTAATATAGGGAAACAGTAATTATGATTAGCAAGTAAGAAGTGATGTTCCTAATCCTACATGGCAAAGGAATAAAAACCAAAAATGTATTAAAAGGAACAATGAAATGCTTCTGTCTCAAGAGCACAGCCACGTCTCACTCCTCACTGTGCTGTTTGTGGCTGTAAGACAACTAGCTGCAGCGGAAGGTCTTCTGCTCTCACGGAGTACAGAAGGCTAAGGCCGATCGTCTGCAGCGGTCACGTGATACGGTTTATGTCACACGTCCACTTTGAGATTGGAGCAGTTGAGTCGGTCCCCGAGTCAAGTATGCAGTTTTTTGGAGTTTCTTGTCATTTTGCACAGCAGACTGGAGCGAATAAAAAAGAGTTGTAAAGCAATGGACAATTCCTTTAAGCAGCAGAACCTCGGAAATCAGTCATTGGGAAAAGTTCGGCTTTTGACTTTTTCCACTGATGTGGGAAAAAAAAAAATTAACTGAAGACATAAAAAAAGAAAGAAAAAAAAAAAAAAACACCCACAAAAATAAAAATCATTTGACGACATTCTACTTTAAATACTTCTATAAAACATGGCAGAGTATTGCCAAGTAGGAGGACGCCCCCCTCCTTCATGAATAAACATCTGCTATGTACCGGCAATTAACAAGTAAATGGAACGGATCAGACATTACCGGCGCAGAACAGACGGGAGATGTTGGCGCTTTGTTCCGCACACGGCCATACTACTTATTTTCTCTTTTTCATCCACATTAAATCTTTCTATTCCCTCGCAACTAGAAAAAGACTCGTGTGAAAGGCGGGCATGATTAGCTCAGATAATCACCGGTTACAAGCCGCGCAGAAAAGCAAAAAGATCATTATTTTCACTTGAAAATGTGCGGTGCAAATAAAAACTAAAAATTCTTAACATGGGGTTAAAAAAAATATATATATATATCTTTCAATTGAAAGTTTGATATTTCCCGGTTTCCACTTTGTTATATTCACTTTTGTTTGAATTAATGGATTTTACTTGATTTTGTTTTTTTTGCAGCCAGCAGATTAGAGGAGGACAGCGAGACCCCCAGCCCTCGCTACCCCCCACCACAACTCTTAGGAAATGCTGAAGGCAGGGAGACTCCTCAGATAAGGTTACATATCATAGCCTCTTGATGCTTTTAGCCCATTAACACTATATACTGGTTGATCAGCAAACGGATAGGGTATAGCTGTGGGACGCTTCATCGAATCCTGATTCCTTGATAACCTGACAAACACAGCTCTGCTATATCGCTGGGTACTCTGCTATACCTCTGACCAGCTCTGCTATACTGGACTCTATGACAAACACAGCTCTACTAATCTACTTACCAGCTCTGCTATACTTGACTCTGACAAACCCAACACTGCTATACCAGTGGCCAGCTCTGCTACATTCGACTGTGCATGCCATGCAGTATACGTTTCCTTACAATGGGTCCCTATGATGGACGGATGCCTTGGTATCCCAACTAACAGTGGCCTCCGTCGGTCCCTCTGACCGTATGTGCCAGACAATGGCCACAAACGTTGTGTGCACCTAGCCCAACTGAACTCAGCAGTTTCCTCTTCTTCCTTGTGGTCTACAACTCGGTCACACTTATTGCCAATTTTTCAACTCCGTAGCCCCTGGTTCTCGTTGGCTCCTTCTGTTGTCGTTCTGCCTCGGCAGCTTCCATTGTTCCACCTGGATCTTCCAGCTCCGCCAATGTCAACTGTCCATGAGGCATCGCAACTGCTCATCCAGACCAAGGGCTTCAAGGATCCACCATAGCAGATAACACATAACGCAGCCCCTGTGTACAAGGGCCTATGTGCTGCAGGCAACAATGACTTATGCCAGGTATAAGCGATCAGATTCGCCGATAAGCCAGCCTTATGCTTGTTTGTCAGCCAATTGTGGCATGTTTAGACAGCCTATGGTCGGGGGCAAGCGTGTAAATGGGCCTTAATATGTAGCAGGTGTAATAATAATATTAGCAAATACCTCCAATTAGAAATGTAGTATAGTTCTCCTGATAAGCTATGCCACTTACCCCATTGTGCAAGGCATTGCAGTAGCTTAGAGATCCATGGCTACGACCACTAGCAGCCAACTAACCATCACTGTATCAGTGGTTGTAACCATGGATACCTAAGCTACTGCAATGCCCTTCACATGGGGTAAGTAGCATAGTGAATCAGAAGAACTATACTGCATTTCTAATTGAAGGCTGCTACTGCTACTACTACTACATATCGGGACTGGATCTTGGAGATGGAAGTACCCCTTTAAAGTCACAAATCAGATTTCTACCACCAGCGCTATACGGTAAAACCACCATGTGTAAGTCAGATTGCAAATAAAAAGCCATAAAACGATCTAAGAACAGCTAGCCTGTTTGCTGATGGTTTCCAAATAATAACTTTATTTTTTTTTTATACTCTGACCCCAGTGATCATCTCTTCTTTCAGGATTACGAGGGGTTAAACAAAGAATTTTGTCATCCTGGAAGTTACGCATTTTTTTTTTTTTTTCTTCACTCTCAGAAATCTTTTAATCTTTCAAAACTTACTGCAAATTCATTTCTAGGACACAAGTGACAACGGTTTTGATCTTTTTTTTTTTTTATTTCCTCTTATCTCACATAATAAAGTAATTGTCAGGAGTCATTGCCTTCAGTAGGAAATATCCAGGCCCAAGAGGATAAGGAAACCCAAAGAGCTTCTGTCACGCTGGAGGCAGGTACATGGCGAGCAAAGGAAACATTCGCGACTATTAAAAGGATTAATTAATTGGCACAAAAAAAAAAAAAAGATATTGACTTCTCTGATCCCTTCTCGGATTCGTCTCATTTAAGACAACACGTTTCAGATTACTGCCATTGGGGTGATCAGATGATCGCCTCGGATCTGGCTCTTGGGTTCAGCTGGGCATTTTCCCTGCAGTGGCCACTGCTGGAGGAATATAGTATTACATGAATGATACTCAGATTAATGGAGGTCCGCGTAATGCAAGGACTGCACAAGTCCACCAGAACGGGTGCTGCTCGTACATAGCACTCTCTCTCTTCTGGCTTGTAAAGGACGGTCTCACTTCATAAGACAACCCTATAAAAGGCATATGGGCATGAAATAGGTTTTCCTGATCAGGATCCCTCTTCTTGAGTCAGAAGGGAAAGACGAGCACTCACCAGCAAAATCAGCTGTTTTCCGCTGGAACTCCGGCACCGAACCTGCCATGATCAGCTGATCATGGTGAGGACCTTACAGGGCAGAACGGCAAATTTTAATCCCATTCTAATGGGGTTGAAAAAAAAAAAAGCCTCATTCTGCTAATCGGTGTGAGTCCCAGACCCCAACAGATCAATCAGTTATCACCTATACTGTGGGTAGGTTGTTCGGGTCTGTTTCAGTGGACAGAGTTACTTCACAAGCAGAAACTACCTCCCGACATATATCATGGTAACCATACCTTCAAGTTATCGATTTCTTGATCCTCAGGGGACGTCCCTTTTTCCTTTACTGCAGCCTGTAAAGCAGAAGTAGATTCATTATTCACATTGAATGAACACTCAATATATATTTGTATATATTCAGCAGTAATGAGGCGTTCAGGCATTATTCCCTTCCCTGGCCAGGTGCAGACACCCCCTCATAGCAATTATGGACTACAGCAACCTAAAAAGCCTCCAACAATTAGGGGGTAAAAGAAGAATATCCGGGCGGTGACTTGGTGGGTCTACATCATGAAGGTCATGGGTCTACAGTTGTGGAGAGTCTTGTCACAGGCTTACAAGTACACGGACACTTAAAGAAAAAAAAAACGCTTCTTAATCTCAAGGAGATCACCAATAATACGAGTTTTTCCCAGGAATAGGAGGTTAGTCATTACCAATCTCAGTAAGGCGGGATCCAAGTTTCATTACCATAAGTAGCAATCTGGCTCATCTAATCTAGACAGCTCCTTCTAAGGTTTTCTGTAGTCTCTCAGCTTTGGTGGCCATATCAATGTTGTGTGGATGGGATAATCACTACTTTTGTTGGATGCATCATTTGAATAACAAAAAAACCTCCCCTTGAGAAAGCGACTATTCACTCACGCTAAACGCGCGTCGGGCCTGAGGGGGTTCATCCCACCCGTTTTGTTTTGTTTTTTTCTTGTGCCTGCCTCCACTCGGGGAAAATTGCTTATATTTATTTTGGATGCCACTGGGTAGATTATAAAATAACACATTATGGCTATATAAGGCATTAATCCCCTTTTGGATTGTGAGTTTGTACACTTCCCAGTATATAACATTGAAATAACTTCACTACTAGGCAGGGTGATGGCACTCTATGTTGTGTTGCACATTAATAGTCACTGCTGCTAAAGTTTTTTTTTAAACTGGTCAAACTCCCTATGGCTAGCAATTCTTTCTACCTGTCCTATCCAGAAATGGTTTTATCATGTGTAATTTTAATGTTTTATTTAATAAAATTATTATTTTGATTATCCATATCACACACTCCTGTTTTTTCTCCTGTGGCTATAACAATCTTTGGAGTGGTATCTCTGTGGGTCGCGGTGTGATACTGTGGACCCACGATTATGATATTAATTGGTTTTTGGTTATTATTTGAATAAAGTAGGTGGAGCTGCACTGAGGACCACCCCTGAGGGAGCAGACGTGGTGGACTGAATCGCGGCCCGAGTACAGACGGTGAAGTCGCGGATCGGCTGACCCGAATGTCTGAAACTGGCCTAAAATCATGCATTATAATAAATTAAAAATAGTTTTTGCAAAAGGAGATCCTCTTTCAGCGTTACAAACTAGCCATCAATTTCTCACATTTCCAAGTTAAGGCTCACATCAATTATTTGGCACAATCATAATTACTATTTAAAAAATATATAATTTTTTTTAATCATGTTACCATTAAAAAAGGTAATAAAAAAAAATAAAAAAAATAGGCCTAGTTTTAATTTTTTCCGTGATGAAATTGTATTTTAATCACATGATCCCACGAGAGACGGTAAGGCTGACTTCTGAAAGATTAGCAATTTTCCTAATTAAAAACTTTACACCGTTATAAAAAGGAGAAGAATGGAGAACAGACAGAAGTAAAGTGCTGGGAAGAGGAGGGAACTGCACAACACACAGGTCCCTTTCCTGCAGGACGGCTTTTAAAGGAATTATTACTTCTTTATTCATCTTGCTCGCATATCACCACCATATTCAGAAATGCAGTACAAAGATTGTCATCGTTCACATCAGTCCCCAATGGAGCTCACAATCTAAATTTCCCTATGGCACACACTAGGGGTAATCAGGACCCCAATACTGCTTCTAATATTACTGCTTCTGATAGGACTACTGGCTTGTTTTCAACAATTTTGGTTCTTATGTCCTCAGACAGTTCTCTTCCCCTCATTGGGTTCTCCATGCTTAGGTGTGGCACACACAGCGCAAAGATAGGTCAATTTCTAACCTTTTTATCTGGTTTCAGGTGTGATTTTGGTAATATGGGAGCAATATGGTTGTTAGCGATCAATGGGCAACACTTGTAAGTGGACAACAGGGCATCCACATGAAGGAACCTTCAAGGATCTGCATTAATTTCTGTAGGAATCCCATGGTCGTGACCACAATGCATGACATGGTCTGGTACTGATCATGAATTACAGCCGGTATCATCCTTCAGAGCTGTATTCATAATTCCGCAGAGCTGAACTCTCCAAACATGTCACATATGTTTCCTTTGGTGATTTCAGCTCTATGAAATGTAGTCTAAATGAGGCCCGAAAGATGGCAAGAGTATTTTATTTTTTGCTGTGTGAGAAAATCATAGTTTTCACATTTTTTACTATACAGTGGAATACAATATGAAATTAAGGAGGGCGAATGCAACTGCTCGGCATATACTTACATAGATTGGGGGCTTTATAGCCAAAAAATGTAATATAAAAAAGCCTAACAAAAGAAATCCCTCTACCATCAGTAAAGGGCTTGAAATAAAAATGAAATAAAAATGAAATTCCTATTGAAATAAGATATTACTATCCTAATCAGCGGCGGTACCACCGCTTGGATCGGCAGAACGAGGAACTTTTATCACCGTTGGGGCGCAGTTAGATGGCCGTATAAATCAGGCACAGATTGGTACGCAGTCCATAGACTGACCGGCAGATCTACCGACCCAGAAATACATGAAGCTGCCATGCTCAGCTTCGGAGATTAGTTACAGTGCCATGAGCTGTAAACTTCTTGATTATGTCGTACAGCATAGACAAAGGAATATCAAGATCTCTGACGATAAACTTGTAACCTTGAGATTGTTGATATTATTCAACAATTTGAATTCAAGTCCTCAGACAGTTCTCTTCTCCTCTTTGTTACGGGTCCGGGTGGTGGAACCTCTGTGCTTCGGTGCAAGGAGGGACCAGAGGGGCGTGACTAAGTGCCTACTCGGCCTGACTAAGGTCACACGGCAGCTTAGTCGACTCCGTGAACCAAGGAGGGACCGAGCAGGGGGACCAGGTGCTACTCTGGGACCGACCTTGTGTGAGAGCAGGTGACTCCCACGGGTCAGATGACCAGAACTGACGGTACAGCGGATGAGCACGGCAGGAAGGCAGACGGGTGGTCCAGGAAGATCAGTAGGCAGGTACGGCAGATAGTCAGACAGGTACTCCGGGTTGGCAGGCTGACAGGCACGACAGGTAACTGGCAGGTGCTCTAGGTAGGCAGGCTGGCGGGCTTGGCAGGTGCTCCAGGTAGGCAGGCTGGCGGACACGGCAGGTAACTGGCAGACAGGCGGGCAGAACTATTAGACAGACTGGTGGGCTGAACTGACAGGCAGCGGGACCTGAGGGCTGAAGCAAGTGTTAGCACACGGAACAACAACCTTGCACAGG
The DNA here is from genome assembly GCF_046119375.1 of Phyllobates terribilis. Taxonomy (NCBI): domain Eukaryota; kingdom Metazoa; phylum Chordata; class Amphibia; order Anura; family Dendrobatidae; genus Phyllobates; species Phyllobates terribilis. The sequence continues at coordinate 69,909,032 of NW_027362762.1, forward strand.
CACCTCCATTTTGGAGGAGGTGCCTTATATAGGAGAATTCCTCCGGCCATTGGCCGGGGACGCTTTAGGATGGTGCGCGTGGCTCCTTTAAGAGGGAGGGAATGCGCGCCCTAAGCACAGTGCCTGGGAAGCTGTGCGCGGTGCGTGCCACAGCAGCAGGGGAGCAGGAAAACGCCGAGCCAGGACCGCGGCGATGAGGAGGAGAACAGAGTCTCTGCCCAGCAGGAGGCAGAGACACCAATGCTACACTCTTTCTGTTCTCCATGCTTAGTGCGGCACACACAGACACACAATGCAAAGATTGAATCAACTTTTCCCCTTTTTATCTGATTTCAGTTGTGATCTTCATATTACCCACACTTGTCGCTTGCCACAGGTGAGTTTGAACGAGCATCACATGTTTGAAACAAAGTTGTTTACCCACAATTTTGGAAAAGTGGCAACAATTTTGTCCGGCCCATTTTGGGGGGTTTGTGTGAAATTATGTCCAATTTGCCTTTTGTTTTCTCAGTTTTTTTGTGCTGTTCCAATACATAAAGGAAATAAAACATGTGTATAACAAAACATGTGTAATTGCAATAATTTTCAAGGAGAAATACTTCATTTTCTGGAACAATTTCTGGGGCAGCACCACTTTCAGCCATGACTGTATATGAGTGTTAGTCACAAGAATTGAGGTCAGGCTGGGACTTGTGACCGTAACATGGATGACGCAGTGATACAAATAAGGCCTTGTGCTCAACTGCACCGCACATGGCACATCTCTAACGAATAGATCGGCTTCTTTATATTAAACAAGTGATACAGAAATAGAAATTTAGAACGCAGGTAATTATGCCGCATAAAGTCAAATATCAGAGCAATTTATCTCAGATTGGAGCATGTACAGGCCAGGATTTGGCAGCCATCTTCCCATTAACGCGAGACTCATCAGCCAGGACATTTTCAGCATGTTCGGCCGCTCACGCTGCAGGATTTTAATTAAAGGACATATATTTCTAATAAAATGACAACAAGAAAATCCCATTACATTTACATGGTCACAAATGCATGGATCAGCAAAGCTGCAAACGACCTGCTGTAATTATACGGCTTTAATGAACGGCCAACGAGGCGGCGGAGTGAGAAGGTAAAAGTCATTGAAATGGGAAAGTTTAGTACAGTCAGGCATGAGGACAAGCGCATGTCATGGAGAAACAATGGCGAGAGTCACCCAAAATACTAAGACCTAGTGATGGCGCACCAAACCAGTGGTGAAGAGGCCCCAAGGCAACATTTCTTACAGGTCGCCAGCAACCATGTGCTATATATGATAACTTTCTTCTTATATGGCACCTTTGGGCTTCCTTTGGCCCCAGGGCCGTCTGCTTCCTCCAAATCTCCTATAGTTATGCCACCAATACCACATATTATCCATTGTTGATTGATGATGGAATGACCTTGTAATTGACGGTGGATCCAGGGATCAGGGATCCAGTCTGGATGGACCGGTGGCCGGTCATGCGCAGCTCTGCCCCAATCATTATCTATGGGACTGTGAGAAAAATCTGAGCGCTGTACTTGGCCATCTCCGGCAGTTCTATGTAGTGGAGGTGCCCATGCCCGGTCAACTCTCCTTTTAGAAATCAGACCCCAACCAATATGCAAGTTTCCACTTTTCGAAAGAACTGGTATGGAGGTGTAATATCTACACCTCCATACCATCTTGGATGTTTTTTGGACGTATATAGGACGGGCATTTGCAATACTTATTAATATTCAACGTTACAAATAATTCTTAGGAGTCGTCCTACTGCCATGACCATGCATTTTGCTTTTTGACAAGATCAGCTTTTGAATGTTTACAAAGTGTGTAATTATCCGACCTCCATATATTATGTATGTGCTTTTAATGTGGTAATTTATATATCTTTGTATATTTGAACTTGGTGTCGCAGCTATTACTGTGCCCTATATGGGTAATATTGTTTTTGTTTCATCTATAAAAGTATATATTCATCCTTATCCCCCCTCTAATATATACCCATGGCGACATCACTACTCTTTTGTAACATGAATGGGATACTTGTCTCACATGTACTTCGTTTCTTGTCAATTCATCATCTGTCTCTGCACTAGAGCGACTCCTGCCCTTTCGTTTGCCCTCATCGGTCATGGTCGCAGCTGAGCCGCGCATGCGCAGTGCCGTCCTCTTCTTTGCCGCGTCCCGTCGGGCTTCCGTACGTGGGAATTGTGGGTAGTGACGTCAGCGTTGTGCGTCACTGCCCGCGCTCCCCCGGGAAACTGGCCGGACGTGACGCGGTGCGGGGTGACGCTGTCACTCCGCATGCGCTGCATTCATCAGCGATGCATCCAGGAGGGTATTTAACTGATGCCCACCCCATCCACAACCACAGCCCCCTGAGGAAGCCACGCGAAACGCGCGTTGGGGCTACAGCACGGCTACGTGGTTACCCCAGTCCCCATGGGTGAGTTCCCTATTTTGAACTGTTTCTCGACTCTGGCCATTTCCTCTCTTACCTTGAGCAGTGGCCATTCTCTTCTTCATCTTTAGATTCCGAGCTTGCAGAAATGCCTTATATTGGTATATACTGTGGATATATTATCCTAATTGCTCCATGATTTATGAATCCATTGATGGGATTTTTTGTACCTTGTCCCCGGGGGACCCACATATTTATTGCCACCATTGCTGTTCATGTATTTCCTACCCTGTTTGACCTTGTCCACTATCTTTATATATACATACATTTTTTAATGCTTCTACCTAATAAAAGTGACTTTTTTTAAATCATACAACAATCCTGTTTTTGATATGTTGGGTGTCCCACTCCAATTTTTCTAGGCTCTAGAACTGGTGATAATGTCTAAAGATGGGAATAACCCTTTACATAGAGCGCAGCGTCGAAAATATTTGACCAGTCAAACAGAAAACTATGCAGCCACTCGAAAAAAGGCCATGTAGACTCCTTTATCCATTGCCAAATGATTTTAGTAACCGCCCCTATAAAGCAATGCTTTTCTTTTGCACATTATGAAGTTTCAAAAGCCGTTACTATGATCAATGTAGCAGCCGGATGACCATGGTGAGGTGCGGTCCAGCAACATGCCATTGCTTAAAGATGGGAATACCCTTTAAATCAGGGCTCGACAAACCCAGGCGCCTGGTCGCCAGTGGCGCCTAGAAAATGTTGCCTGGTGCTTGAGGAGTTGAGAAGAAAAAAAAATACTCTCAATCCAATCCCACCTCCTGCACGGAGTCATCCAATCGGAGGAAGCAGGGACAGTATCGCTCAGGCCGCCTTCTCCACTTTGCTCCGCCCCCCTTATGCTCCGGGACTGGACAGGGAGAGTTGGGTTACGGGGGAAGGATCGCTGTGGCCGGGGGCCCGTTCTCATCTCCCGCTACCTGTGTAAGTACATACAAAGGCCGTGCTCCCCGGGGAGACGCCGTGTGTGAGGGGGTCTATATGTACAGTTTGTCAACAAAAAAACGGAACAGGCATTTTTTTTTTTTTAAAAATTAGTTTCTTTGATTTTTCTGAGAAAAAAACTGAGAATATAAAAAAATTATAAATGTAATGACATCTATTTATTTTTTTTAAAGCAATTTTTAAAGCATTCGTAAAAATTTAAAAAAAAATGTCAAGAAAAAAACGGAACAACAATTTATCTTTACTTTTCCCTCCAAAAAACATTTAAAGGTGAGTATGTTGTTTCATTGATTTAGAAAAGTGTTGTTCCTACAAAAAAGGATTTGAAACTTCTTATGGTTAGAAAATAAAATATATGGATAATAAGGCAGATTGATTTTTAATCTTCTCTAGAAGTGCTGAGAGACCCTATCCTGCTGGACCACCACTGAATAGAGTTTCCTACATTGCTAAATCTTTTTGTAAGTAGGGTATAGCAGTATATACACAGTATATGCTGTAATTATATGGTTACTATATGGCAGTATATTCACAGTGTATCCCATTATTATATGGGTACTATATGGCGGACTGCGGAGTGCTGCTGGAAGAACAAAGTCGGGTGCCGCCGGGAGAACGAAGCCGGAGTACTGCCTCGTCCACTCGGACAAAGAAGGGTAAAGAGATCATGTGTAAGTTATAATTGGCATAGCAGAGCAAAGTGCACATTTTTTTTTTCTTTTCTGGGTTCAGGAAAAAAAATGAAGCGCAGAGCAACAGAGAGAATACCAGAAAATGAAAAGCAACTGAAAATGACACAGTTCTTTACAAAGACCTCTCTTGAAAGCGCAGTGCAACAGGTAGAAAGTGCCGGGCAACAGGTAACTGAAGAAACAAGAGTTGACCCACCAGCAGAGGAGTCCCCATCAACAAGCCGTTGTCAAACTGCTGGACCCAGGAGATTTAGGCAAGAGTGGTGTAAAGAACTCGCATGGCTTAAATTTGACCATACAACTGGTATAGCTATATGCGAGATTTGTGCTTCCTTCCCTGGCATTGCTGACCAAGCATCTAGGATCGTAAAAGGATTTTCAGGACCCTTTAAACTTGAAACCTTCAAAAAGCAGCAAAGTCTCTCCAGCATCTAAATTGTGTGGAGGCTAAACATGCAGCGTTGGCTCCAGAAGCTACTCCATTGGCTGCTTGTATAAGGAAAATGGATGAAGACATTTTTAAACATATGACCATTCTATTTAACCCCTTAAGCCCCGCGGGTGGTTTGCACGTTAATGACCGGGCCAATTTTTACAATTCTGACCACTGTCACTTTATGAGGTAATTACTCTCGAACGCTTCAACGGATCCCCCTGATTCTGAGATTGTTTTTTCGTGACATATTGTACTTCATGATTGTGGAAAAATTTCTTCGATATCACTTGCGTTTATTTGTGAAAAAAACGGAAATTTGGCGAAAATTTTGAAAATTTTGCAATTTTCAAAATTTGAATTTTTAAGCCCTGAAATCAGAGCGATATGTCACACAAAAGAGTTAATAAATAACATTTCCCACATGTCTACTTTACATCAGCACAATTTTGGAACCAAAATTTTTTTTTGTTAGGGAGCTATAAGGGTTAAAAGTTGACCAGCGATTTCTCATTTTTCCAACAAAATTTACAAAACCATTTTTTTAGGGACCACATCACATTTGAAGTCACTTTGAGAGGTCTTTATGACAGAAAATACCCAAAAGTGACACCATTCTAAAAACTGCACCCCTCAAGGTGCTCAAAACCACATTCAAGAACTTTATTAACCCTTCAGGTGCTTCACAGGAATTTTTTGAATGTGGAAGAAAAAAATGAACATTTAACTTTTTTCACAAAAATGTTAATTTAGACCCAATTTTTTTTATTTTCACAGGGGTAACAAGAAAAAATGGACCCCAAAATTTGTTGTGCAATTTCCCCTGGGCACGCAGATACCCAATATTTGGGGAAAAAATACTGTTTGGGCGCACGGCAGGGCTCGGAAGGGAAGGAGCGCTATTTGACTTTTTGATTGTAAAATTTGCTTGAATAATTAGCGGACGCCATGTTGTGTTTGGAGAGCCCATGTGTGCCCAAACTTTGGAGCTCCCCCACAAGTGACCCCATTTTGGAAACTAGACCCCCCAAGGCACCTTTCTAGATGCATAGTGAGCACTTGGAACCCCCAGGTGCTTCACAAATTGATTCGTAACAATGAAAAAGTGAAAAAAAAAAACACTTTTTCATTTTTATGAATCAATTTGTGAAGCACCTGAGTGTTCCAAGTGCTCACAATGCATCTAGATAGGTGCCTTGGGGGGTCTAGTTTCCAAAATGGGGTAACTTGTGGGGGAGCTCCAATGTTTGGGCACACAGCGGCTCTCCAAACGCAACATGGTGTCGCTAACAATTTGAGCCGATTTTCCGTTAAATTTGTTAGAGGACACCATGTTGCATTTAGAGAGTCCCTGTGTGCCCAAACATTGGAGCTCCCCCACAAGTGACCCCATTTTGGAAACTAGACCCCCCAAGGCACCTTTCTAGATGCATAGTGAGCACTTGGAACCCCCAGGTGCTTCACAAATTGATTCGTAATAATGAAAAAGTGAAAAAAAAAACACTTTTTCATTTTTACGAATCAATTTGTGAAGCACCTAGGGGTTCCAAGTGCTCACTATGCATCTAGATAGGTGCCTTGGGGGGTCTAGTTTCCAAAATGGGGTCACTTGTGGGGGAGCTCCAATGTTTGGGCACACAGGGACTCTCTAAATGCAACATGGTATCCGCTAACAAATTGAATGGAAAATCGGCTCAAATTGTTAGCGGACACCACATTGCGTTTGGAGAGCTTCTCTGTGCCCAAACTTTGGAGCTCCCCCACAAGTGACCCCATTTTGGAAACTAGACCCCCCAAGGCACCTTTCTAGATGCATAGTGAGCACTTGGAACCCCCAGGTGCTTCACAAATTGATTCGTAATAATGAAAAAGTGAAAAAAAAAACACTTTTTCATTTTTACGAATCAATTTGTGAAGCACCTAGGGGTTCCAAGTGCTCACTATGCATCTAGATAGGTGCCTTGGGGGGTCTAGTTTCCAAAATGGGGTCACTTGTGGGGGAGCTCCAATGTTTGGGCACACAGGGACTCTCTAAATGCAACATGGTATCCGCTAACAAATTGAATGGAAAATCGGCTCAAATTGTTAGCGGACGCCACATTGCGTTTGGAGAGCCCCTCTGTGCCCAAACTTTGGAGCTCCCCCACAAGTGACCCCATTTTGGAAACTAGACCCCCCAAGGCACCTTTCTAGATGCATAGTGAGCACTTGGAACCCCCAGGTGCTTCACAAATTGATTCGTAATAATGAAAAAGTGAAAAAAAAAACACTTTTTCATTTTTACGAATTAATTTGTGAAGCACCTAGGGGTTCCAAGTGCTCACTATGCATCTAGATAGGTGCCTTGGGGGGTCTAGTTTCCAAAATGGGGTCACTTGTGGAGGAGCTCCAATGTTTGGGCACACAGGGACTCTCCAAATGCAACATGATATCCGCTAACAATTTGAGCCGACAATTTGTTAGCGGATATCATGTTGCATTTGGAGAGTCCCTGTGTGCTCAAACATTGGAGCTCCCCCACAAGTGACCCCATTTTGGAAACTAGACCCCCCAAGGCACCTATCTAGATTCATAGTGAGCACTTGGAACCCCAGGTGCTTCACAAATTGATTCATAAAAATGAAAAAGTGTTTTTTTTTTCACTTTTTCATTTTTACGAATCAATTTGTGAAGCACCTGGGGGTTCCAAGTGCTCACTATGCATCTAGAAAGGTGCCTTGGGGGGTCTAGTTTCCAAAATGGGGTCACTTGTGGGGGAGCTCCAAAGTTTGGGCACAGAGGGGCTCTCCAAACGCAATGTGGTGTCCGCTAACAATTTGAGCCGATTTTCCATTCAATTTGTTAGCGGATACCATGTTGCATTTAGAGAGTCCCTGTGTGCCCAAACATTGGAGCTCCCCCACAAGTGACCCCATTTTGGAAACTAGACCCCCCAAGGCACCTATCTAGATTCATAGTGAGCACTTGGAACCCCAGGTGCTTCACAAATTGATTCATAAAAATGAAAAAGTGTTTTATTTTCACTTTTTCATTTTTACGAATCAATTTGTGAAGCACCTGGGGGTTCTAAGTGCTCACTATGCATCTAGATAGGTGCCTTGGGGGGTCTAGTTTCCAAAATGGGGTCACTTGTGGGGGAGCTCCAATGTTTGGACACACAGGGGCTCTCCAAACGCAACATGGCGTCCGCTAACAATTTGAGCCGATTTTCCATTCAATTTGTTAGCGGACACCATGTCGCGTTTGGAGAGCCCGTGATGTGCCTAAACAGTGGAGCTCCCCCACAAGTGTCCCCATTTTGGAAACTATACCCCTCAAAGATTTTATTAAGGTGTATAGTGAACATTTTGAACCCAGAGGTACGGCACATTATTTGTTTACATTAGGTCATCATATTGAATAAGTTTTCATTATTCTTGAGCGCAAGTGCTCGCTACTTGAGTTTGCATCGGGTACTCAGGTATGCACCATGTACAGCGTGTGCTCGAGTGACATGCTCGAGTCCCTGCTCCGCATGTTTCACGGTTATTAGACACCCAAAAAAAAACATGCGGGGATCGCTCGTGCATGGCAGGCATTCCCCGTAAAGTTTTTTGGCCGCGAAGCATATGGGGCAGAGACTCGAGCATGTCACTCAAATACCCACGATACTAAATGCATACCAGAGCACCCGATGCAAACTCAAGTAGCGAGCACTTGCTCTCAACACTAGTCGCCATATCGTCATCTTTTTTTCTTACTTTTGAAAAAAATCCCAACCCCAGCCCTAACCCTAGCACAACCCTAGCCCCAGCACAACCCTAGCCCCAGCACAACCCTAGCCCCAGCACAACCCTAGCCCCAAACCCAGCCCTAACCCTAGCCCAATCCTAACTCAAGAGTTTATTTTTGACGCCGTTCCTTGTGCGGTATAAGTGATTAGACGACTTTATTCTTCGGGTCGGTGTGATTACAGCAATGCCAGAATCATATGGGGTTTTTATGACTGACAGCTGTCACACACTAAAAGACGCATTTTTTGTAAAATCTAGTTTTTGCATCGCCATATTTTGAGAGCTATAATTTTTCCAAATTTTGGCAGACAGTCATGTGACGGCTCGTTTTTTGCGGGATGACTTGACGTTGTTATTGGTGCCATTTTCAGGCACGTGACATTTTTTGATCGCTTTCTATTCCGATTTTTGGGAGGCAGAATAAACAAAAACCAACAATTCAGGAATTGTTTTTTTTTTTTTTTTTTTATTCTGTTCCGCGTGTGGTAAAATTGATGAGGCAGCTTTACTCTTCGGGTCAGTACGTTTACAGCGGTACCACATTTGTATAATTTTTCTATGTTTTGGCGCTTATACACAATAAAAGCTATTTTATAGAAAAAAATATTTTTTAGTATCGCTTTATTCTGAGAGCTATAACTTTTTTATTTTTCGGCTGATGGAGCTATATGGCGGCTTGTTTTTTGCGGGACGAGATGACGTTTTCAGCGGTATCATTTTTATTTATATGCGTCTTTTTGATCGCGTGTTATTCCACTTTTTGTTTGGCGGTATGGTGATAAAGCATTGTTTTTTGCTTGTTTTTTTTTTTTTTTTTTTTACCGTGTTCACTGAAGGGGTTAACTAGTGGGACAGTTTTATAGGTCAGGTTGTTCCGGACGCGGCGATACCAAATATGTGTACTTTTATTGTTTTTTTTTTATTTTTTTTATAATAATATTTATTGATGGGTACATTATATTTTTATTTTTGGTGTATTATTTTTTTTATTTTTTTATAATATTTTTGCACATTTTTTTTTTTTTTTTTTTTCCACTTTCACACAGTTTATACACTTTATTACTTTGTCCCACTCTGGGACTTTCACTTTTTTTTTTCTGATCGCCTGCATGGCACAGGAATGGAGCACCATCCCTATGCCATGAAGGCTGTCAGAAGTGCACAGTGTGAAGATTGCTTGGAGATGCACTGCGCATGTCCAAGCAATCTTCCTGCTCTCTGGTGACCCGGATGTTGTCATGACGACATCGGGTCGTCATGGCAACACCCGGGAAGCCTTTGCAGACTGCGCTGGAAGCCGGAAGAGGAGGTGAGTATCGGCGATCACCTCCCCTTGCCCCCGCAATGCCGCGATCGACTTCGATCGACTTCGATCGCAGCATCGCGGGGGTTAATGTGCTGGGAGCGGTGCGTGACCGCTCCCTGCACATAGTACCGGGTGTCAGCTGTGACAATCAGCTGACACCCGGCGGCGATCGCGCCCGCACAGCCTGTGTGCGCGCGCGATCGCCATGACGTACTAATACGGGTCTGGCTCTTAAGTCCCAGGGCACAGACGCGTATTAGTACGTCAGATGTTATTAAGGGGTTAATGTGGCCTATTATATTGCCAAAAACAACAGACCTTTCACAGATTTTGAAGGGTTGCTAGAGTTGACGGAGAAATTAGGGAGTGCTGTGCGACAGGAATATGCAAACGATAAAAGATGTAAAGAATTCATTTCCCATATTGCAGAAATAATCAGGAAAAACCTAATCAGTGAGCTCAAAGAGGCAAAATATGTCAGCTTGATGCTAGATGGCTCAACTGACAAAGCAGGGGTTGAACAACTGATTCTGTATGTCAGGTACATCAAGGACAACAGGGTCAAAGAAGTATTTCTTTCTGTTTCTCCTCTTGAAATGGCTACTGCAGATGGATATTTAGAAGCGCTCACAGTAGAACTTAGAACACTTGGTCTTGTAGGCTGGCTTTCTTCAAGTCACTTGATTGCCATTGGTACAGATGGTGCTGCCAGCATGATTGGGACCGAAAATGGCTTGGTGCAGAAAATACGCCAAAACATCAGTCATTTAATTGGCATTCACTGTGTTGCACACCGATTGAACTTAAGTGTATTAAGTTCAGTAAAACAAGCTAAATTAATTGATGATTTTGACTCTATTTTAAAGAAACTCTACCAATTTTATCAATACTCACCTAAGAGAATGCGACAGCTGAAGCAAGTAGCAGAAAACCTGCAGCTTACAATTCTGAAATTCCAATACTTGCATAATGTCAGATGGGTAGCAAGCAAAGTCGGTGCTCTGTCTGCACTTGTCAAAGACTGGAAATGCGTGACAATCCACCTAGAAAGTGTGGCTGCGGAAAAAGACAGTGCCTCTACAGCTGCCCATGGTTTACTGAGAAAGCTCACAGATTTTAAATTTGTTCACATGCTCCATTTTCTACTGGACTATCTGGAAATTCTTAAAAACTTGTCACTTATATTTCAAAGGGAAGAGCTTTTTTTAAGCACAATTGAGTTGCATGTGAAAAGCACAATTTCAACAATCAATTCACTTAGAGATGCACCAAAACAACATGAGGCCAGATTTGTCTCAGGAACATCTCTTCAAGGACTGTTTCAAAATGTACAGCTACATGGACTGAGCAACACTGTAGCTGCATCAATTCAGCAGGAAAAAGCTAATTTAATTAATCATGCAGTTAAATACTTGACAGTGCGATTTCTAAGTGATATAAATATTGAAAGATCCACCGCAGTGTTTGACACCTTTGCCTGGCCAGCAGGAGCAACATTGCAAGACTACGGTGTGGTTGAGATTACTGCATTGGCTCATCATTTTCGTAAACAGCTATCTCCACCTGAAAGTGATGACCAATGCATTCACTCACTCCTCAATGAGTGGTATGAGTTTAAGGTCCTTGGAAAAGGAAAGAAACTGTGAGAGCTTCTGGATTTGGCACTCTCCAACACCGAGAGATTTCCAGTTCTGGGAAACCTGTTGTCGATTGTGGCGGTGCTCCCTGTCTCAACCTCATGTTGTGAAAGAGGATTTAGTTTGATGAACATGGTCAAAAATAAACTTTCTTCTTGCATCCTTGATCTGAATTTAAGTGACTTGTTTATGATCACCATGAATGGGCCATCTGTGAAGGCGTTTGATCCTGCCAAGGCTGTGGACCACTGGTACTTCAGCTCTAAAATCACAAGGCATGTTCATGGCCACAAAAAGCAAAGTGAAAAACACTAGAATGTTGCCTAAAATCTAAAATATCAAAATATAATATTTATTATCTTTAAAAGTAAAATGTTGTTTATAACGTTTGTAATGTTTTTTTTTGTTAAATTAAAAACCAAGTTTGCTTAAAAAAAATTCTGGCTCCTAAATTTTTTGGCTGGCTCCTAGATTCTGAACAACTTTGTCGACCCCTGCTTTAAATGCAATTCACGCTCACGGCTACTTGAAGATCGCGACCCAACCGCACACTGTAATCTTTGGCCGCTCAGTGCCTCAGTGTAAAATATAAAGCAACTTTGCAAACAGTCTAATGGCCTCTCACCGGGGCGATCATCGTCGTATGATCATTCTGTCACAGGTGTGCCAGACAGTCACCCTGCAGTTGGTTGCAGAAGATCTCTTCGTTTGGCATTACAGACACCTTCTTGAACCTGTCTCACTCTAGGACCCAGCGACTACCTCCCTTCTGCTAACTGACACCCAGGCCTGGGTGTTTAAATACTTTGTTTGCAGCAGGGTGGAGCCGGTAATATTCACATATTCCCTTGTGTTTGGCTTGGAGCTGTTGCTTACTTCTTTTCTGGTGCATCTCTCTGAAGTCGGCTCAAGCTAAGTTACTTTCCCCGTGTGTGTCTCCCTTGTTGTCTTTAGTTGCTAGTGGGGACTGACTAGTGCTCAACCCCCCTTTTCCTATCCCGGGCCAAGCACTAGGGATATACAGGGTTAGGTTCCTGTACGGCGATTGGTGAGGAACCAATATAGGAACGACAGGGGAGTCAGGGTGATATTAGATCAGCCTAGGAGGTCTCCACTACCCCTTTCCCTAGTGCCTGGGCTCCCTTTCCCTCATGTTGCACTTAGCCTTTCCTACACCTTGCGTGACACATTCCCAGTCTATATCATAAGCCAATCGTTTGGCGTTTTTTTTTTGTTCACAGCGATAACGATGACTTGTCGGTAGCACATCCCCCTGCTGTAAACAGGAACAGTCGAGAATAACGTGAACTACATGAGAGGATGTGGCGAAACAATCGTTCTCATGAGAGCTGCAATGTGTAGATGATTGCAAGCAAGAGCAGAATGGTTGGCTAAATCATTGAATGACAATCATTGCTGACAATTTACCTACCCTACCGATCTCCTCTCCTTCTCTTCCACCACTGACGCGTGGCCACCAGCAGCAACCGGTCAGTTCACCCATCAAATATGCCAGAAGAGAAGATGGGATCAGAAGGAGAACCGGCCAGCGGTAAGTAGAAAGACTGATGGAAGATTGTTTAATCGGTTGTTTTGAGTATACAGCTCCTATACAAGCTTATATGTCTCCATGGTAAAAGGCTAAAGGTTCAGAATAAAATTACAAACCCTATGTAGTCCTATTTTTTAAGGCCAGTTTCTTATGTCTGACTTCCATGGTCAGAAGACACACCGTGGTGTCCGAACGGGACGAGGGTCTACTGACTCCAACTCGTATGCCCATGAGGATGTTATGTTATGGTCAAGAGGCCTGTGGCCGATTCGGACCTGGTGGTCCGTAATTGGCGGGTCAACGCTGGCCTTACTGCGGAGTAAATGCCAGAATTTACACCCGAAGTTTTATGGATAAAAAACACACACAACATTCTGCAGCTTTTCCAATATTAATATCTCACATTCTAGTGGAGTCTATTACATCTTACAAGTGAAGAGCCAAAGCTGCGGACTTACTGTACCGTGACGATCCTATACGCCGTAGGGGAGGACGTCTTTCCACGCGTGCAGACTGCTGTAATCCCGGCTTTTACTCTGCACTAAATTAATCCCCGCAGACACACAAATAAAATAGCTAATGGCTCCACAGATCAAGGACGTTCCAACATTCACGGCGTACAATGTCACGAAGCACGCAGACCCCAGAGCGCGATGATGTGCAGCCCGCCTGGTGTATGGGGATGTATGAAGAACTGCAGGGTCTATACCTGGTGTTATAAGGAGAGAGCAATGTGAACAGTGCTCATAGACAGGATATCATTAGCGTCACGTATCCTCTCCTCTACCGTGAGATTCCAGATGATCGGACGCTTCTAGATTCAAAAGGGAATGTCCTGTGAACTCTATTTTAGTGTTGTTACTTAGATTTAAAGTCTGTAGCATCCCTGGTGGCAGCCATATTGGAGTAAGACACTTTTTCCTGGATAGTCCATGCAGCAGGACGTTTTTGCTGCAATGAATGGCGGTTACCAGAGAAATGTCATAAACATAGGGTAGGGCCAGGCAGTGCGACGGGCTGCTCGTGTCCGGTACTCTGCCAACCATTACCATGACCAGAACAAAACAGAGCCGCCATCGTGGGCAGGGCTTCAATCCTGTTGCAATGGCACCATCCATCTGGCGGTACCATTAAAAGGTAGTTAGTTGGGAATCCACGCCGATACCATGGACTGTGTTCCTGCTTAGAAGTCCCAGACAAACCCAGCTGCTACAAATACCGGTGTCAGTTCAGCATTGGACTCTATGACAAACTCAGCTCTGTTACCTTGCTGAGTCAACTCTGCCGTACCACTAAGAGCTCTGCAGCGAACTCTGTGACAAACTCAGCTCTGTTACCTTGCTGCGTCAACTCTGCCGTACCACTAACAGCTCTGCAGCGAACTCTGTGACAAACTCAGCTGTTACCTTGCTGAGTCAACTCTGCCGTACCACTAAGAGCTCTGCAGCGAACTCTGTGACAAACTCAGCTCTGTTGTCTCACTGCGTCAACTCTGCCGTCCCACTGACAGCTGAGTTTGTCACAGAGTTCACAGCAGAGCTGTCAGTGGTATGGCTGAGTTGATGCTGCGAGCTAACAACAGAGCTGAGTTTGTCACAGAGTTCTCTGCAGAGCTCTGTTAGCTTGCTGCATCAACTCTGCCGTACCACTGACAGCTCAGATGTGAACTATGTGAATTCTGTGAAAAACTCATCTCACTGCGTCAACGCTGCCGTACTACTATTGACAGCTCTGCAGAGAACTCTATGACAAACTCAGCTGTGTTAGCTCGTTGCGTCAACTATGCCGTACCACTGACAGCTCTGTAGCGAACTCTGCCAAACCCACCACTTCCTCATTGCGGATTCTCCTCTTTTTCCTTGTGGACCCCAACTATCTGTTATGCCGTAATCTCAGTTCTGCTCCAACAGATCCCGTTGGCTCTTCCAGATACCATTCTGCAGCCACAACTTCCTTTGTTCCGTCTGGATTGCTGTGCTGAACCAATGTCATCTACCCGTGCTTCACAACTAATCATCCGGACTAAGGGTTTTGAGGACTTCATCAGGAGTAAGCCGTTTCCCAGACCTCGAACCTTGTCGTCATTGTCATGGAAGTCACAAGAGACCAGCGTATGGAGCTTTATTTGTGGGTATAGTATTACTATTTTGACCTCTACCAACAGCACAGAGTAGTCACTAAAATACCATTTTATGATAATGAGATGACCCTGCTCCAGTCTATACAGTAAAGTTACAAAAGAAAATGTGTCTGGCAAAACACAACCTTAAAAATTGATATAACACAATTTAAAAAAGAAATTTATATAAAAGGCATTTCTTCTTTCACAATGTGCTCAAAAATGTACAGTGACCACCACCCTCCACAACACTAGATCCTCTCCCCCCATCAATAATCAATGCCGGCCAAATGCAGCCATCTTCCAGCAATTCTAGACATGGCTGGTAATGATTCATTCAGATAATTAACAAGCACCAGCCTCTTGTTTTTGGGCCACATGTGCAGATTTGATGCCAACTGGCTGATGCCGCAGCGAAATACAATAGCTCAAACGGCTGGTCCAGCAGTGAAACATGGCTGCTGCTCGTATGTAAGTGATAAGCGGTAGATTCAGGAGATACGTTTGCAGGCAGAGATCGCTTTATAAGTGCTGGGATCGCAGCCCAGAAACAATAAAGAAAAGGAGGAAAACAAAACAAAATATATCAAGGTTACATTGAAAAGACTAGAGTCATTTCCTGCATCAGCAAGCCGGAGAGATGCAACGACAGACACTGTAGATCCCAAGCGAAGTGCTGAAAGGGACGGTGAAGTGCACACCAAGGGGTTAACATGGCAGATGGTGTAAGCACTTGACCAGCGCAAGATGCCATCTTGCTATAGAAGTCAATGGAAAAACACAGCTCCTTAGACAGCATAGTGGCCATTCTCAGTACTGCAACTCACATTTACTTCAAGAACAGCGCATTCAACTGCAGCTGAAAACAGCTGATTAATGGGGGTGCCGGGTCCTGCGCTATCTAGAGTCTTCTTGAGGCAGCGCTGACCCTCCGACTCCACCAATCTTTGTTATCAGGGAAGATGAGCCGCTACAAGAGTGATCTGGCAGCGGCTTACTCCACTTTCCTTTTTGCAAACGCATGCATGATCAACTAAACCCGATAGTGCATGTGTATGGGGAAAGGCTAGCTCCAGAGAAATAGCTGTTGGCAGCTACCGAAGTTGTATGGTCAAGAATTAATAGGGGTTGTCCACTAATTATCCAGAAAAAAAAAAAAAAGAAAGGAACCGCTGTTCCAGCCTTTACAGCGATGTCGGCGCAGTCTCTCCCTGCAGTCTCGTGACACAGTTATGTCTTGTAACGGCTGCAGCCAATTAGTAGACGCTGATCGCCTTTAGCCTTCCAGTATTCTGTCAGTGTGCTTCCGCTCTGATGGAATACTAGAAGGCTGCAGCCGATCAGTGGCCGCTTATGGACAACTCCTTTAAAATTGAGGTGAAAGTTTGATATTACCTGTCCCCAATGCCTTAAAGGGGTTTAACATTCATCATCCATTTATAGAATAGGTGATAAATAATAGGTTTGGTATTGGTGTAGGTTCAAGGACCTGAGGATCAGGACAATCAATCAGTAGAACAGGTCCCTGCTCTTTACAATCAAACAGACAGGGGACCACATATATTTACAGTATGGGGGGGGACCGTACTCCAATCTGACTCCCACTGAGCTTTTATCATCTTCCATACAGATATGGGAATGTTTCAGCTGAGAAAACCCTTTAAAAAAAATATATATAACCAGACTTTATCCTTGGCTTACCCTTAGGATTGACTCCAACAAGTGCTGCTCCTGTTTACACTCCATTCACTTCAACGTGACTGTCCCACTGCGGCCGACACTATGCCGGCGCCACCAGTGCCGGCCGCAGTGGGACAATGCCGGCGCCACCAGTGCCGGCCGCAGTGGGACAAAGCTCTCTATGGTGCACTTTAAAAGACATCTCCCACCACCCAGCCGTAGAGTATCTTGTTGTGCCATCGCCGCTGACTCAGAAACGAGACCAAGAAAGATAACAATAGAGTGGTGATTTATCTCTAGAACAGGAACAATCATCTCGATCTGTAAATCTCACCAATTATAGGTAATGAATCCCTATAATCTGGAGACAAACTCCTTGCAACTGCAGATGGATGGCGGGTTTATTTTCTTACAAAAGGAGCTAAATTAAAAGGGTTTGTAAACTTTCACAACTTTATTTTGGAGTTACTCTGATGTATCAAATAAACAAAAAATAGGAGCAAAACTGCAAATAGTCTGTTTAAAAACCTCCTACCGTTTTGTGTTTACAGCTCTTAAGCAGGCTTATGCATCTCAATGGTTACAAATAATCAAGGAATAGGTCTTAAAACTGAAGTCATACTTCCTTCCATCTTCCCCCTCTTCTACTGCCTATAGGCAGAAGGAGGAACATATAACTGCAGGGATTTTTTTTTTAGCTTGTTACCATGGAGACACATAGGTCTGCACAGGAGCTGTATACCAAAAGCAGTAGCAGATATTTTTTAGAAGGTTATGACAAACAAGTGATATAGGAGCTGTAATAATGGCTGGATAGTTGTCGTACAATTTAACAAAAATAGGCAAAACTAGAAAATGGCTTTACAGGCAGGGGCCACGTCTTTCTAGGCAGGGGCCGCGTCTTTCTAGGCAGGGGCCGCGTCTTTCTAGGCAGGGGCCGCGTCCGCAGGCGGAGCGCCTTTACAGGGAGGGGCCGCGTCCGCAGGCGGAGCGCCTTTACAGGCAGGGGCCGCGTCCGCAGGCGGAGCGCCTTTACAGGCAGGGGCCGCGTCCGCAGGCGGAGCGCCTTTACAGGCAGGGGCCGCGTCCGCAGGCGGAGCGCCTTTACAGGCAGGGGCCGCGGCTTTCTAGGCAGGGGCCGCGGCTTTCTAGGCAGGGGCCGCGGCTTTCTAGGCAGGGGCCGCGGCTTTCTAGGCAGGGGCTGATTCATTAAGAACGGCGTTTTGCACCAGTTTTAATGCAAGTAGTGCAATGCGCTGAATTCATTAAGGGGTATGAGCCTCATTAATGAATTTGGTGCATCTTTCCACTACCGCCACTAGAAACTTATATCAGCCAGATTCGGTTGTAAATTTCTGGAGTAAATTACGATGACTTTGTTAGCGCGAGTTTGGCCACGCCCCCATCCCAGCTCCACCCACTTTGAATGATCAGGCCAGGACTAGCATAAAAAACAATAAGAGTTACAAACTATTTGCACAAATTTGATACAAAAATTTGCAAAGCTTCAAAGAGTTTTATGCCAGAAAACTGGCTAAAACTGTTTGAAGAATCAGGCCCATAGGCTGTGTTCACAGGAAATGGCTCTGTAGGCATAGGCTGTGTTCATACCTTGCAATTTAAGTTTTTATTGTAACGCAGTTTTGCATAACAGTTGCATTTTTTCAGCAAACCTACTTCAAAAACTGTGCAACCAAAGCTTTAGTACAGAACTGTGACGGTGCTACAGGTACATGTGAGGCCAGGCCAGAGAGCGAGGCTTCTCTGCTGCACAGCACCCTCCTGACTCCGCTCCACCATCATATTCAGCACCCGCTCAATGCCAGAGAATTCTTTATTATTTACCATACAGATTATGGGATTTACACCACGCGGCCGTCATGCGTAGGTTACGGGATGAAGAATTGCTGGTTTAATTAACCCATGTAATTGGTGCTAAAAAATAATTTTTGCTGTTAGATTCATTAAAAAATTTGCGCAGATTGCCTTCTATCGCTTCTGTGTTGCTCCGTCTATTGCTGGCAGATGAATGAGTTAACTGAGAAGCTGTCAGGGAACTCATTCTTTCTCTGAGCTCCTCTCAGTTGTCACCCGTCCAGTCCTGGTTGAATCTTCTGGTCCTTGCCACATGTGCAGAAATCCCGGGAGGGTACGAATAATCATGACGTCACGATGGAAGTTGTCACCTTGCACAAAACATCCCCGGGCTTCATCAGAGCTCAGTTTGAGAGGCCCATGGACGTCAGCACAAGAGGCAGGGATCAGAAGGTTCAACAAGGATCAGACAGTGAGGAGAGGAGGGACCGGAGAGGTGAGTAGAAGGATTTTTTTTTAACCTTTTAATAGCACCTTACATTTGGGAGGAAAAAAATGGCGGCCACCAAAATTCCACTCGAATTTATTCGCTCATCTAAAAAGGCCTGTAATCCAAACGGTGCAAAATGTTTAACAAAACCCAAATCAATGGTTTTAATAAAAAATATATATATAATAATATCCAAAGGGCAACCCCTTTAAGACCCATATTTGGCCACCGTTATTGAATTGTATGGAGTTCTGCATCCACCATCAGTTATGAAATCTGTCCCTACTGACATCAACAAGCCTTTTCTACTACAGGACGTATGTGGGTCTCTCGATTTATTACTAATCTCTATGAGCCAGAGCGTTAACACAGCTCCCAAAACCCCCCACCATGTAATCCCACCCAAGTCATAAATGGCCGATTTACTTGAAAAAGCCATTAGAGAAAATTTAATCAACACTGGTTTTTGTTGTCCATAGCAACCAATCACAGCGCAGCTTTCATTTTACCACAGAGGTTTACGACATAAAAGAGGAGATCTGATTGGTTGCTATTGGCAACTAAGGCAGTTTTGATAAGTGGGGCACATACATGATTTTCTCCAAATCCGGGGGCAAATATCGCACATTAACGTTCATAATTAGGTCTTTTTTAGGTCCATGGAAGTGGGGGGGGGGTTGGTTTTTTTTAACTAATTTTAGGGATTTTGGGCAAAAATCTAAAAAAAAAAATTATCAAGTTTTTTCAAAAATTTCAGAAAATGTTAAAAAAAAAAAAACAAGTAATAATAAAAAATAAAAAAAATTGTGTCGACCTGACTTATTTATTCTTCCATCTATGGAGCCATCAAGGGGTTTGTTTTAAGCGGGGGTGAGATGATGTTTTGAAGATACCATTTTGGGGTATATAGGGTATTTTGGGGTTTTTTTATTGAACTTTTTTGTGGGGTGGTGGGACTGCAGGAACTAAAATACTGTACATCATTTTTGTTATTTACATTTTTTTTTCCCGCCACCTTATTGGATATTTTTATTATTGCCAAAAAGTTAAAAAAAAAAAAAATAGCACACACGTTATTTTGGGAGTTGTAGTTCCAGAGCAGATAACAACCCTAAAGGTCTAAGGGACTAATAATAATAATAATAATAATATAAAAAAAAAAAATCAGGACCATATTGTAGCATTAGCTGAGTTTATGGCTGTGACAACCAGCACGGACACGTTTACTTCTACGAGAGATTGTCAGAAAGTTTTTCGGCAGTTATGCTTGGTGGCAAATCTTCGAGGGAAAGTGGGAAAATGATATAATCGGGGAGACAGCCGCCGTCGCCATACATCAGTCCTGTGGCTGAAAACAGCTGGTTATCATCCAACAAGTATATTAAAAAAAATAAAAAAAACTAATGGAATTTTTATTTATTTTTTTTATTATAAAAATTGCAAAAAAATAAAAAATAAAATAGCAATAATCATAAGATTTAATGCAGGACCTAAAAAAAAAAGTAAACTTTATCTGGTTGTCAGATGGCAGTGACGTCACGGGGGTGGGGAACAAAACTCAGCAGAGAAATTGAAAAAAAAAAAAAACTTTTTATTTTTCCTTAAACTATGCGCCAGAGATCTCTAACTCCGATCAGGGAGATCGCAAGATCTGCAGCCCAGATCCGCAAGCGACACAACTTCTGCAGCGATAATGGCCGAACCCCAGCTCTGCACCAATGCAAAACCCGCGGCCGATTAAATCCCTGCCGACCCCACCAAGCCCCCAACACCCCCAGCCCCGGATCTCACCTCCTGCTCTCAGCTTGGTCCCAACAAGCAGCCCATGGAGAGGAACCTCCAGAGCGGAGAAGCGCAAAACTACAACTCCCGGCAACACTGAGCGACGGCTTCAAAGCGGAAAAAACTTTATTAGGGGAGGCAGCAGTCAGGGCTGACGTGGCTGCACGAGCGGCGGAGACCACGCCCACCTCAGCCAGTGCAGATTCCTGCAGATGTGACTGTGCGCTGATAGGGGGCAGTTCACACAGATGCGACCGGAGCCTACAGGGCAGCACGGGGACTGACCTCACCAGTCTGGCTCATAGATTTGATGCGGTTTCAAGTTATTTCTTCACTTCAGTTTTTATCCTGTGGATTTTTAAGCTGATTCTGCTACAAAATCCACATTAACTCCTTAACGACCGTGCAACTTTTACTTTTCTTTTATTATTGCTTTTTCCGTTTGTTTGTTTTTTCCTCCCCTTCATTTTTCTGCCGATGGAGCTGTGTTTTTTTTATTATATTATATATTATAAAATATATATAATTTGGCGCTATATATTATATAGCTAGTGCCAAAAATTCTGAAAACAAAACCCAGAAAAATGTGATTAACCCTCTTTTTTCTCCCATTCAAAGAAAAAAAAAAAAAATATATATATATATATATATATATATATATATATATATATATATATATATATAAAATACACATAAAAGTCCGATCTCTCAAAATAGAAAAAAAAAATTAACTTTATCGGTAAATATCATTTAGAAAAAAAATAAAAAAGGCTCCAGGTCTCTAAAAGGGGCTTAAAAATAACGTAAACAGTAAAAAATAAAAGTTTAACAAAATATATTTTAAAACATAAAATTTTTGCACCCTGAGCTGATTTTTTTTATTGATATGATTTTGGGGTACAGACGTTTCAATCTCTTCTAATTGCATTTTTGTGGTGACCGAAAAAAGCACAATTTTGGCGTTTCTATTTTTTTTTATGGTATTTACCAATTAGGTTGATCAGACTTTTATGTGTATATATTTTTTAATTTTTTTTTTAATGGGAGAAAAAGGGGATTGATCACATTTTTATGTTTTTTTTCTGAATTGTTGGCGCTATAGAAATAAAAAAATATATATATTTTAAAACTTTTTTTTTTAACTTTTTACATTATTTTTAGGTCCCTTTAGAGGACTTGAACCTTTTTTTTTATTTTGAGAGATCGGACTTTTATAGTTTTTTTTTTTTTTAATACTTTTTTAAATAGGAGAAAAAGGGGGTTAATAACAACATTTTTTTTAATTGCCATAGAAATAAGAAAAAATATTTTTTTAAATATATTTTTTTAAAACTTTTTTTTAACTTTTTACATTATTTTTATGTCCCTGTAGAGGACTTGAACCTTTTTTTTTTTTTTATTATTATTTTTTTTTTTTATGGTATTTACCGATCAGGACAATTTTTTTTTTTTTATTTTGAGAGAGATATATATATTTTTTAAAAAATACTTTTTTAAATAGGAGAAAAAGGGGGTTATTGATAATATTTTTATGTTTTTTTCAGAATTGCTATAGGAATAAGAAAAAAAATATTTTTTAAACCTTTTTTTAACTTTTTACACTATTTTTAAGTCCCTTTAGAGGACTTGAACTTCTTTTTTTATGGTATTTACCGAAAAGAATAATTAATTTTTTTCATTTTGAGAGATCGGACTTTTATAGGTTTTTTTTTCTTTGAAATGCGAGAAAAAGGGGGTTAATAATAAAATGTATGTTTTTTTTCTGAATTGTTGGCACTGTAGAAATAAAAATTGTTTTTTTTATTTTTTTAAATATACTTTTTACATTATTTTTAGGTCCCTTTAGAGGACTCGAAACTTTTTTTTATTTTGAGAGATTGGACTTTTATAGGTTTTTGTTTTTTTTAATACTTTTTTAAATAGGAGAAAAAGGGGGTTAATAATAAAATGCATATGTTTTTTTCTGAATTGTTGGCACTATAGAAATAAAAAAATATATATTTTTTAAAATATACTTTTTTTTTAACTTTTTACATTACTTTTAATTCATTTAGAGGACTTGAACCTGGAATCATCTGATCTCTTTATTATATACGGCATACTTCAGTATGTAGCAAAACTCGAAGTCTCCTATGAACGCCAGCGATAGACTGGTCTGCGTCATGACAGACACAGGGATCTCAGCAGATCCACAGGTGACAAGGTAACCCATCGACACCCCGAGATCAAGCTTAGGACTTGATCTCGGGGTGTCTACTGAGAATAGGACGGGCTCAGCTCCTGAACACGCCCCTGAGGAGCTAAAAAACGCTTCAAAAACTCTTCAAACTTCTTATTGATTTTCAATGGGAAAACACGGCTATAATGCATACATACCATGATGTTTTTTTTCCAGAACAAGTTTTCTTTTTCCATAAAAGCTATGCTCTCACTGAAATTTTTAAAGAGATTTTTTTGTTTTTTTTTAGAGCAGATCTAAAATCCTGGAAAACTCTTCCTTTTCGTTTTTACTTTTTGTAGCTTTTTATTCTGACATGTACGCAGCCCTATTGATTATAATGGGTGTGCGTGTGTAAGTGTCTCCGGTCCATGTGAAAACTGTCACCACACGTACTGGAGACACTGACGTGTGAAGGAGGACCTACACTATCTATTGTTGGCTACAGAAAAAGTTCCAATAGAAAACCTCACATGAGAAAACTGCTTTTCTATTGGTGGAGTCTGATGGCCAGGTCTGGTCACAGCGGTTATAGGAGGCGAATGGTGAAAAAATTCTAATAAAACTCAATCATTGCAAGAATGATTTTTAGACCCAAAT
Source organism: Phyllobates terribilis (assembly GCF_046119375.1). Lineage (NCBI taxonomy): Eukaryota > Metazoa > Chordata > Amphibia > Anura > Dendrobatidae > Phyllobates > Phyllobates terribilis. The sequence continues at coordinate 69,932,563 of NW_027362762.1, forward strand.
ACATGAAAATAAGTTAGCAAAAACAAATTGTCCCCAAAGGTGGACAACCCCGTTAACATGAAGAAGACTCTGTTTTCATGCATTTTTCTCCTGTTGAACTTCCATGCATGTTGAGTTGAAGTAACTCTGACAATGATGTAGTAAGGCCAGTCTCCTACATTGACACTAGGACTAGCCCATTATATCGGCCAGTCCTCTGCATTGACACTAGGACTAGCACATTACATCGGCCAGTCCCCTGCATTGACACTAGGACTAGCACATTACATCGGCCAGTCCCCTGCATTGACACTAGGACTAGTCCATACTATTGGCCAGTCCCCGCATTGACACTAGGACTAGCCCATTACATCGGCCAGTCTTCTACATTGACACTAGGACTAGCCCATTACATCGGCCAGTCCCCTGCTTTGAGACAAGGACTAGTCCATTACAACGGCCAGTCTCCTGCACCGAGGCCCAGAAGTGGAAGGGGGCCCTTGCCGGGTGGCTAATAATGAGGGCAATCTGGCCTGCTTCTCGGAGCCCAAGGCTTCGGGGACCCATAGCCAGATTGCCCTCATCATGTGCGACGGGCAGGAAGCGATCCATCCAGCTCCGCTGCTGACCGGAGGAAAATGGCAGCAGAGCTGAGGGATCCATCCTCTGCTTCCTGCCCGGCACTTTCTCCCTGACACAAGCACGTGCAGCTTGATGACATCATGATGCAGCTCACACCTGTGTCAGAGAGAAAGATGCAGGCAGGCAATCACAATGCTGCGGGGGAATGAGCAGAGGGGTAAGTGTTGTTTTTTTGTTTTTTTTAATAATACACTGGGGAGAGGTCCAGCACAATGATGGGTGCTGGGAGAGAACAATGATGGGCGTGGGTAAGACAATGAAGGGGATGGGGGAAATAATGGTGGGGATGGGGGAGCAATGATGGAGGTGGGGGAGAGCAATGATGGAGGTGGGGGAGAGCAATGATGGGGATGGGGAGCACAATGATGGGGATGTGGGAGAGCAATGATGGGGATGGGGAGAGTAATGATGGGGGTGGGGAAGAGCAATGATGGGGATGGGGAGAACAGTGATGGAGATGAGGGAAAGCAATGATAGAGGTGGGGGAGATGCTTATGATGGAGGTGGGGGAGATGACAAGGATGGAGGTGGGAAAGATGACAACAATGGAGGTGGGGGAGAACAATGATGGTGATGGGGAGATCAATGATGGGGATGAGGGAGAGCAATGATGGAGGTGGGAGAGAGCAATGATGGGGATGGGGAGAGCAATGATGGGGATAGGGAGAGCAATGATGGAGGTGGGGGTGAGCAATGGTGGTGGTGGGGGAGAGCAATGATGGGAATGGGGAGAACAATGATGTGGGAGAGCAATGATGAAGGTGGGAGAGATTACAATTATGGAGGTGGAGGAGATAACTGTTAGAACCCTCCTGTTTGTTTTTTTCCATCTTGTGTTTTGCAGTCACGTGACCATTTGCCTTTATATTCCAGCTCCGCCCTTTTGGCTGTGCCGGACTTCAGTGTTTGACTGTTTCTCTAGCCAGGTGCTTCTGTGCCTTTCTCTGTCAGTTCGCTTGGTCCTTCTGGGACCTCTAGTACCTTTTTGTCAGTTTGTCTTTTTGTGTTCTACAACTACTTCTCTGTTTAGGAGGTGTCCCATTTTTGTCCCAGTCCTTAGTTCTTTTAGGGACCCCTCCCTTTATGCTATAGGTCTTCGTTCAGACTAGCCGAGGACTAAGGCGGGTCTGTTCGCTAGGAACAGGCAGCCCGCTACGTTGTAGGGATTCAGCTTAGTCTTACTGTAGGGACAGCCTTCCCCTATCTTTCCTTAGTTCATGTTGCAGATCATAACACCTGTAGTGTGTTTTTCCACTTTAATTTTGGGGGTGACTCCTAATCCAGGCCTCCATTGGTTAATAAATTTGATTTCCATTGATGATTTTTGTGTGATTTTGTTGTCAGCACATTCAACTTTGTACAGAACAAAGTATTCAATGAGAATATTTCATTCATTCAGATCTAGGATGTGTTATTTGAGTGTTCACTTTATTTTTTTGAGCAGTGTATATCTGTAGATTTGTCGCAATAAAAGGAAGGGGGCCCAGACACATTTCTTGCACAGGGGCCCGAAGCTGTTGATGTCCGCCCCTGGGGCTAGCCCATTACATCAGCCAGTCTCCTGCATTGACACTAGGACTAGCTCATTTCATTGGCCATTCCCCTTTATTTACACTAGGACTAGTCCATTACATCGGCCAGTCCCCTGCATTGACACTAGGACTAGCCCATTACATCGGCCAGTCTCGTGCATTGACACTAGGACTAGGCCATTACATCAGCCAGTCCTCTGCATTGACACCAGGACTAGTCCATTACATCAGCTAGTTCCCTGCATTGAGGCCATTCTCTAATCTCATGGAGACTCATGCCCATCCTCACCCAGGCATCATGTTTTATCCATCTATTCACAGACACAATGTTGTGGAATATAATATCTATACTGTGGGTTGCATCACATCACATAGTTCTATCGTCAATGCTAATCTGGCCCCTAAGGGGCTATTAGTGGCCGGTACATGAATATATTTCATATTTAGCCCTGATCCTTTGTGAGAAAATGTCAATTGACCTGTTCAGCGACAATATCTATCCGACGATGACGTCTGTACTTATAACTCCGGGCACGAAATAAGATCCCGGGTGCGAGTCACTAATACAGTGTGTGACTCGGATTCACCAAGGATTTCATAGATAGCAAAATTTCATGCTGCTTATAGAAAAAATGCTTTTATTATTATTTCATCATCATTATTGCATTGTTTTGGGGGGGTTTTAATCAAGAAAAAGGACCACCCCCCTACCTTAGGTTCATGGAGGACTTTTCATAAATAAAACTGAACTGTAAACCAAGACTATAATACATTATCCAAATATATGTATATCCCTAATACCCTCCTCAACCTAACATTAACATATTAAATATTACATCCGACGCTAGCGCCTCTGACACTACTGCATTGCATCTTATCCTAGTGCCCCATTGTTTTCCAAATTTGCCAATTGCTCCCATATACACCTTTTTCTCCATTAGGATTGTATTGTTTATGCACTGAATAACTTCTTCAATCAAATGGGGACCTTTGGCCAGCCAATGTTTTGCAATGGTTTTCTAGTGTGATACATCACTTTAGCAATAGCCAAAAGTACAAGAGAGGAACCTCCAACATCCCTCACTAATCCTAAAATACATGACTTGGGACTAAGCGGAACTCTAATGTTGAAAACTTTTATGATTAGCCTACCTACATTTTCCTATCACTCTCCCAGCTGTGAGCATGTCCAGAACATATGCATAAGATCCGTTCCTTCTTCCCCGCAGCCGGGGGCAACAATCATCCATTCTGAGGCCCATTTGATGTCATTTCAATTTACGGCTGCAGCCAGGCATGATCCGGTGACGAGCTCCCCACTGATTGATGGGCTGTGGTCAGGGTATCCCCCCGCATCACAGTCTAGCATCCACCGCGCGCTTTCCCTCTCTTACATACATTGGGAAAGTGCACGGTGGATGCTAGACTGTGACGCGGGGGGATACCCCGCCCACAGCCCATCAATGAGTGGGGAGCGCGTCACCGGATCACGCCTGGCTGCAGCCAGAACTTGACGTGACATCAGCGGATGCCAAAGCCTTCTGCCGGGGGTCACATGATGCCTGTGAGCGGTCAGCTATAGCGCCGCTCACAGGCAAGATGCACAGCAGAAGGTATTTACAAAAACATGTATCTCCACCATTTAAATACATTGGGGCATTTTATATAGTAGTGGACAACCTCTTTAATACATCTCAAAACTGTGTTTGCCTTTCTTGCTACTGCATCACACTGTTGACTCATGTGCAGTCTGTGATCTATTAGTACACCAAGTCTTTTTCACATGTGCTGTTGCTTAGTTCTATTCCTCCCATTCTGTAGATGTCATTTTCGTTTTTCTTGCCCAGATGTAGAATCTTGTATTTCTCCCTGTTAAATACCATTCTCTTAGTCACTGTCCATTGTTCAAGCTTATCTAAATCCTTCTGAATCCTTTCTCTGTTTTCTCTAGTGTAAAAGGCCCCGTCACACTAAGCGATGCAGCAGCGATCCCGACAACGATACGACCTGTCAGGGATCGTTGCTGCATCACTAATACATCGCTGGTGAGCTGTCAAACAGGCAGGCTCACCAGCGATGAGGGAAGCAGCGACATCGTTCACGATGTCTTGCTCCCGGTTACCAGCCTGCTGCTGAAGCAGGAGCAGGCTGGTAACTATGGTAAACATCGGGTTACTAGGGGCACGCGCGCACTTAGTAACCCGATGTTTATCATGGATACGACTATGCTAAGGTGAACGGTAACCTCCCGCGCACCGTAGCAGAGTGGTATCCATGGTAAACAGCGGGTTACTAAGTGCACGTGTGCCCCTAGTAACCCGATGTTTACCATGGATACCAGCCTGATCGTTGGTCCCGCTGGTCACACACAGCGATGTGTGCTGGCCAGCGGGAGGCCAACGACCAAAAAATGGTCCAGGACACTTTGCAGCGATCAGCGACCTCACAGCAGGGGCCTGATCGTTGCAAAGTGTCACACATAGCGACATCGCTGGTGAGGTCACTGTTGCATCACCAAAACCGTGACACAGCAGCGATCTCGCTAGCGATATCGCTATGTGAGATGGGGACTTTAGCTATCCCTACTAGCTCTGCATCGTCTGCAAATTTGATTGATTCCAAGATATAATCCCATTCCTCCTTGGAAATGTCTACATCTCCCTCCCACCTAGACTCGGCTACAGGCATAGGGTCACTCAGTATACCTGGCAATAGGGAACTATACATCTAAGTGATAATACCTATAGTTGACTTACCTTGCACCAAATGATTTAAGGCCCCGTCACACTTAGCAACACTTCAACGATCCCGACAACGATACGACCTGTCAGGGACCGTTGCTGCGTCGCTATGTGGTCGCTGGTGAGCTGTCAAACAGGCAGGCTCACCAACGATCAGGGGAGCAGCGACTTCATGGAAAGAATCTTTCCACGATGTCCTGCTCCTGGTTACGAGCCTGCTGAAGCAGGAGCAGGCTGGTAACTATGGTAAACATTGGGTTACTAGGGGCACACGTGCTCCTAGTAACCCGTTGTTTATCATGGTTACCACTCTGCTACAGTGAGCGGGAGGTTACCGCTCACTTTAGCAGGCTCGTAACCATGATAAACAACGGGTTACTAGGTGCGCGTGTGCCCCTAGTAACCCGATGTTTACCATAGTTACCAGCCTGATCGCTGCTCCCGCTGGTCAAACACAGCGATGTGTGCTGACCAGCGGGAGGGCAACGATCAAAAAATGGTCCAGGACACTTTGCAGCGATCAGCGACCTCACAGCAGGGGCCTGATCGATGCAAAGTGTCTCACATAGCGACATCGCTGGTGAGGTCGCTGTTGCGTCACCAAAACCGTGACACAGCAGCGATCTCGCTAGCGATCTCGCTATGTGAGATGGGGGCTTTAGAATCCCATTGTGTGATATGGAGAGGTCAGAAATAATTTCTTGAGCTCTTACTGCGTGCCTGAATTGTAAATGTCTGAAGAATTCAGTGTTACCCAATTTAAATTCCTGTTTGAAGTAGTCAAAGAAGCAGAAGTGGCCATCCATGAACAATTGATACACATACCTCAAACCCTTTTTTCTCCACTCCCCAAACCCTTCCAGAGACTGCATCTCTCTCAGACAGGGGTTGTCCAAATAGGAGTGTACTAGATATGTCTATACAGCTCGGTGCACACTAGATATGTCTATACAGCTCGGTGCACACTAGATATGTCTATACAGCTCGGTGCACACTAGATATGTCTCTACAGCTCGGTGCACACTAGATATGTCTCTACAGCTCGGTGCACACTAGATATGTCTCTACAGCTCGGTGCACACTAGATATGTCTCTACAGCTCGGTGCACACTAGATATGTCTCTACAGCTCGGTGCACACTAGATATGGCTATACAGCTCGGTGCACACTAGATGTGGCTATACAGCTCGGTGCACACTAGATATGTCTATACAGCTCGGTGCACACTAGATATGTCTATACAGCTCGGTGCACACTAGATATGTCTCTACAGCTCGGTGCACACTAGATGTGGCTATACAGATTGGTGCACACTAGATGTGACTATACAGCTCGGTGCACACTAGATGTGACTATACAGCTCGGTGCACACTAGATGTGGCTATACAGCTCGGTGCACACTAGATGTGGCTATTCAGCTCGGTGCACACTAGATATGGCTATACAGCTCGGTGCACGCTAGATACGTCTATACAGCTCGGTGCACACTAGATATTTCTATACAGCTCAGTGCACACTAGATGTGGCTATACAGCTCGGTGCACACTAGATATGGCTATACAGCTCGGTGCACACTAGATATGTCTATATTGCTCAGTGCACACTAGATGTGGCTATACAGCTCGGTGCACACTAGATATGGCTATACAGCTCGGTGCACACTAGATGTGGCTATACAGCTTGGTGCACACTAGATGTGGCTATACAGATTGGTGCACACTAGATATGTCTATACAGCTCGGTGCACACTAGATGTGGCTATACAGCTCGGTGCACACTAGATGTGGCTATTCAGCTCGGTGCACACTAGATGTGGCTATTCAGCTCGGTGCACACTAGATGTGGCTATTCAGCTCAGTGCACACTAGATGTGGCTATACAGATTGGTGCACACTAGATATGTCTATACAGCTCGGTGCACACTAGATGTGACTATACAGCTCGGTGCACACTAGATATGTCTATACAGCTCGGTGCACACTAGATGTGGCTATACAGATTGGTGCACACTAGATGTGGCTATACAGATTGGTGCACACTAGATGTGGCTATTCAGCTCGGTGCACACTAGATGTGGCTATTCAGCTCGGTGCACACTAGATGTGGCTATTCCGCTTCGTGCACACTAGATGTGGCTATACAGCTCGGTGCACACTAGATATGTCTATACAGCTCGGTGCACACTAGATATGTCTATACAGCTCGGTGCACACTAGATATGTCTATACAGCTCGGTGCACACTAGATATGTCTATATTGCTCAGTGCACACTAGATGTGGCTATACAGCTCGGTGCACACTAGATGTGGCTATACAGCTCGGTGCACACTAGATGTGGCTATACAGCTCGGTGCACACTAGATGTGGCTATTCAGCTCGGTGCACACTAGATGTGGCTATTCAGGTCGGTGCACACTAGATGTGGCTATACAGCTCGGTGCACACTAGATACGTCTATACAGCTCGGTGCATACTAGATGTGTCTATACAGCTCGGTGCACACTAGATGTGTCTATACAGCTCGGTGCACACTAGATGTGGCTATACAGCTCGGTGCACACTAGATGTGGCTATACAGCTTGGTGCACACAAGATGTGGCTATACAGCTTGGTGCACACTAGATGTGGCTACACAGATTGGTGCACACTAGATGTGGCTATTCAGCTCGGTGCACACTAGATGTGGCTATACTGCTCGGTGCACACTAGATGTGACTATACAGATTGGTGCACACTAGATATGTCTCTACAGCTCGGTGCACACTAGATATGTCTCTACAGCTCGGTGCACACTAGATATGTCTATACAGCTCGGTGCACGCTAGATGTGACTATACAGCTCAGTGCACACTAGATGTGGCTATTCAGCTCGGTGCACACTAGATGTGGCTATACTGCTCGGTGCACACTAGATGTGACTATACAGATTGGTGCACACTAGATATGTCTCTACAGCTCGGTGCACACTAGATATGTCTCTACAGCTCGGTGCACACTAGATATGTCTATACAGCTCGGTGCACACTAGATGTGACTATACAGCTCGGTGCACACTAGATGTGGCTATACAGCTCGGTGCACAATAGATGTGGCTATTCAGCTCGGTGCACACTAGATGTGGCTATACTGCTCGGTGCACACTAGATGTGGCTATACTGCTCGGTGCACACTAGATGTGGCTATACTGCTCTGTGCACACTAGATGTGGCTATACTGCTCGGTGCACACTAGATGTAGCTATGCAGCTTGGTGCACACTAGATGTAGCTATGCAGCTTGGTGCACACTAGATGTGGCTATACAGCTTGGTGCACACTAGATGTGACTATACTGCTTGGTGCACACTAGATGTGGCTTTACAGCTCAGTGCACACTAGATGTGGCTATACAGCTCAGTGCACACTAGATGTGGCTATGCAGCTCGGTGCACACTAGATGTGGCTATGCATCTTGGTGCACACTAGATGTGACTATACAGCTTGGTGCACACTAGATGTGGCTATGCCGCTTGGTGCACACTAGATGTGGCTATACAGCTTGATGCACACTAGATGTGGCTATGCAGCTTGGTGCACACTAGATGTGACTATACAGCTTGGTGCACACTAGATGTGGCTATGCCGCTTGGTACACACTAGATGTGACTATACAGCTTGGTGCACATTAGATGTGGCTATGCAGCTTGGTGCACACTAGATGTGACTATACAGATTGGTGCACACTAGATGTGGCTAAACGGCTCAGTGCACATGAGATGCGGCTAAATAGATCGGTGCATACTAGATGTTAGTATGCTGGGAAGCTAGGGGAAAGGGAGTTCCAGCTCCTATAGTGCTGTTAGAATACTGATTAAGAAGAACCACCCTCTATAAAAGAAAAAAATGGCAAGTTACAGGGCAAAAGGATCTGGTAGTTCCTGCACATACTAGACAGGTTTTGGCACAAAAATCACTTTTATATTGGGGGGGGGGGGGGTGAGGGCATGCTTTTGTGCAGGTTTTGTATAAAAGGGCAGGTACGATTTAAAAATGTCCCACGAATGGGAACTGAAATAGTAGGAGGAGGGAAGGAAGCCTATAATCCAAAAAGCAATTCCTGAGGTGGAGGCTGATGTGATGACACAGTCTATTATTATTATTATTATTATTATTATTATGGGTATAAAATCAGTAATGAAAAAATAAATTTACATTATAATCAGACATACCCCAAAAAATAATATTAGACTGTGTCACCACATCAGCCTCCACTTTAGACCTGTGTTTAAACCTTACTTCATCTGGGGGTTGAAGCATATAATCAACATATAAACATTATGGGTATGTCTGATCATTATTTTTTCACTACTGATTTTATTTTTGGTGCATTACATTGCACCAAATCTCTATATAGCTAACTTGCAGAATTGCATTGTAATTAACTTTGTGGATGTATGTATGTATATATATATATATATATATATATATATATATATATATATATATATATATACAGTACAGACCAAAAGTTTGGACACACCTTCTCATTTAAAGATTTTTCTGTATTTTCATGACTTTGAAAATTGTACATTCACACTGAAGGCATCGAAACTATGAATTAACACATGTGGAATTATATACTTAACAAAAAAGTGTGAAACAACTGAAAATATGTCTTATATTCTGGGTTCTTCAAAGTAGCCACCTTTTGCTTTGATGACTGCTTTGCACACTCTTGGCATTCTCTTGATGAGCTTCAAGAGGTAGTCACCAGAAATGGTTTTCACTTCACAGGTGTGCCCTGTCAGGTTTAATAAGTGGGATTTCTTGCCTTATAAATGGGGTTGGGACCATCAGTTATGTTGTGCAGAAGTCAGATGGATACACAGCTGATAGTCCTACTGAATAGACTGTTAGAATTTGTATTATGGCAAGAAAAAAGCAGCTAAGTAAAGAAAAACGAGTGGCCATCATTACTTTAAGAAATTAAGGTCAGTCAGTCCGAAAAATTGGGCAAACTTTGAAAGTGTCCCCAAGTGCAGTTGCAAAAACCATCAAGTGCTACAAAGAAACCGGCTCACATGAGGACCGCCCCAGGAAAGGAAGACCAAGAGTCACCTCTGCTTCTGAGGATAAGTTTATCCGAGTCACCAGCCTCAGAAATCGCAGGTTAACAGCAGCTCAGATTAGAGACCAGGTCAATGCCACACAGAGTTCTAGCAGCAGACACATCTCTTCAATAACTGTTAAGAAGAGACTTTGTGCAGCAGGCCTTCATGGTAAAATAGCTGCTAGGAAACCAATGCTAAGGACAGGCAACAAGCAGAAGAGACTTGTTTGGGCTAAAAAATACAAGGAATGGACATTAGACCAGTGGAAATCTGTGCTTTGGTCTGATGAGTCCAAATTTGAGATCTTTGGTTCCAACCACCGTGTCTTTGTGCGACGCAGAAAAGGTGAACGGATGGACTCTACAAGCCTGGTTCCCACCGTGAAGCATGGAGGAGGAGGTGTGATGGTGTGGGGGTGCTTTGCTGGTGACACTGTTGGGGATTTATTCAAAATTGAAGGCATACTGAACCAGCATGGCTACCACAGCATCTTGCAGCGGCAAGCTATTCCATCCGGTTTGCGTTTAGTTGGACCATCATTTATTTTTCAACAGGACAATGACCTCAAGCACACCTCCAGGCTGTGTAAGGGCTATTTGACCAAGAAGAAGAGTGATGGGGTGCTACGCCAGATGACCTGGCCTCCACAGTCACCAGACCTGAACCCAATCGAGATGGTTTGGGGTGAGCTGGACCGCAGAGTGAAGGCAAAAGGGCCAACAAGTGCTAAGCATCTCTGGGAACTCCTTCAAGATTGTTGGAAGACCATTTCCGGTGACTACCTCTTGAAGCTCATCAAGAGAATGCCAAGAGTGTGCAAAGCAGTCATCAAAGCAAAAGGTGGCTACTTTGAAGAACCTAGAATATAAGACATATTTTCAGTTGTTTCACACTTTTTTGTTAAGTATATAACTCCACATGTGTTAATTCATAGTTTTGATGCCTTCAGTGTGAATGTACAATTTTCATAGTCATGAAAATACAGAAAAATCTTTAAATGAGAAGGTGTGTCCAAACTTTTGGTATATATATATATATATATATATATATACACATACACAGTATCACACAAAAGTGAGTACACCCCTCACATTTTTGTAAATATTTTATCATATCTTTTCAGGGGACAACACTGGAGATTTGACACTTTGATACAATGTACAGTAGTCAGTGTACAGCTTGTACAACAGTGTAAATTTGGTGTGCCCTCTAAATAACTCAACACACAGCCATTAACGACTAAACCACTGGCAACAATAGTAAGTACACCCCTAAGTGAAAATGGCCAAATTGTGCCCAATTAGCCACTTACCCTCCCCGGTGTCATGGAGTTCATTAGTGTTACATGGTCTCACTGTTATTCTCCCAAAAGTCTTGGCGATCACCAAGATGTTTTCTGGCAAAACTGAGACGAGCCTTTATGTTCTTTTAGCTCAGCAGTGGTTTTCGTCTTGGAACTCGGCATGCATGCCATTTTTGCCCAGTCTCTTTCTTATGGTGGAGTCATGAACAGTGACCTTACGTGAGGCAAGTGAGGCTTGCAGTTCTTTGGATGTTGTGGGATCTTTTGTGACCTCTTGGATGAGTCTTCGCTCTGCTCTTGGGGTAATTTTGGCAGGTCGGCCACTCCTGGGAAGGTTCACCACTGTTCCATGTTTTTGCCATTTGTGGCTAATGGCTCACTGTGCTACGCTGGAGTCCCAAAGCTTTAGAAATGGCTTTATAACCTTTTCCAGGCTGATAGATCTCAATTACTTTGTTTTTCATTTGTTCCTGAATTTCTTTGGTCGCAGCATGATGTTTAGCTTTTGAGGATCTTTTGGTCTACTTCACTTTGTCAGGCAGGTCCTATATATGAGGTAAACCACAGTTAATTTATGTTTCATGGGAGGAGGGCAATCACTTTTTCACACAGGGCCCTGTAGGTTTGGATTTCTTATTCCCTTAATAATAAAGACCTTCATTTAAAGGCTGCATTTTGTGTTTACTTGTGTTATCTTTGTCTAATATTTACATTTATTTTGTGATCTGAAACATTTAAGTGACAAACATGCAAAAGAATAAAAAATCAGGAAGGGGGCAAACACTTTTTCACATCACTGTATAATTTTTTTTTTTATTTAAGCGATGGAAAAAAATGAGAAATTTATCAAAAAAAACTTTTTGCCTTTGTTGCCATTTTTCGAGACCCATAGCATTTTCATTTTTTTGTGATCTGGGGCTGAGTGATGGATTTTATTTTTGAGCCCTGAGCTGATGTTGAAACCATTTTGGGATAGATATGATCTTTTGATCGCCTTTTATTGCAATGTTGCGGCGACCTAAAAAAACTAATTCTTGCATTGTGATTATTTTTTCTTAGTTACCGATCTGATTAATTTATTTCATATTTTGATAGATCAGACTTTCCCGAATGCAGCGTTACCAAATATGTGTATTTTTTTTTTAAATTGTTCTATTTTTAATTGGCCAAAATGGAGGTGAGATGAACTTTTGTGCTTGTTTTTTTCTTATTCTTTTAATATTTTTTTAAACTTTTTTTTTCACTGTATTTTATAGTCCCCTTGAAGCTGCGATCGTCCGATCGCCTGTGCTACGCATGGCAGGGCTTCGCTTTATACAACACATCACAAGCACGCTGGTCTGTGCTGTTGGCGCAGCGGAGCTGTGTACAGCTGACGGCAGTTAGCGATGCGTGGAGCGGAGGCGCAGGGCGAGAACTTCAGGAACGACAGTCACTGACACAGAGTAACAGTATCCGTCAGAGCCTGACACAGTATTGATCGGCGGCTCGCACCTGTTATCCTGTCCTCCATTGCTAACAGTTTACTGTCATGGATGACCTGATTCTCTACACTACAGAGTTTACAGGAACATTTACCTCCGAAAATGCTTCTTAACCCTTTCCCGCACAGCCAATTTTTTTTTTTTTTTGTGTGCATTTTTCTTACCCTTTTCCCCCAAGAACCGTAATTTTTTATTTTTTTACTCAACATCGCCGTGTGAAGGCTTTTTTTGTTGTAGTTTTGAATGATACCATTTATTTTTATTATATAATATATTGAAAAATTGGGAAATAAATTCCAAGTGTGCTGAACGGGTAAAAACATAACGTACTAACGCCAATGTTTTCTGGGTCTCGCTTTTATATCATTTATTGCGCCATAAAAATAATTCTCCAGGTCAACAATAAACTAACTAATATTTTTTTTTATTGTTTTAGTTTTTTTTTATTCAACCCCTTCACGCCACGGCCAATTTCCATTTTTTCCTCCCCTTGTTCCAAAAGCCATCATTTTTTTATTTTTCCATCCACATAGCCATATAAGGGCTTGTTTTTTGCGGGACGAGTTGTACTTTTGAATGACACCATCCATTTTATTATGTGATGTACTGGAAAGCGGGAAAAAAATCCAAGTGCGTCAAAATTGCAAAAAAGGTGCAATTCTACAATAGTTTTTTGGGTTATTTTATATACCATGTTCACTATATGGTAAAAATAATCTGGTAATATGATTCTCCAGGTCAGTATGAGCACGCAGATACCAAGCATGTATAGTTTTCTTGTATTAACCCCTTCGCAAACCCTGGGATTTTCCGTTTTTGCGTTTTCATTTTTTGCTCCCCTTGTTCCCAGAGCCATAGCGTTTTTATTTTTTGGTCATTATGGCCGTGTGAGGGCTTATTTTTTACAGGACGAGTTGTACTTTTGAACGACATTACTAGTTTTACCATATCATGTACGGGAAAATGGGAAAAAAATTCCAAGTGCGGTGAAATTGCAAAAAAAGTGCAATACCACACAGATGTTTTTTTTTATTTTTTTTTACTATGTTCACTGAATGCTAAAACTGACCTGCCATTCTTATTCCCCAGATCATTACAAGTTCGTAGACACCAAACATGTACAGGTTCTTTTTTATTTAAGTGGTGAAAAAAATTCCAAAGTTTGCTAAAAAAAAAAAAAAAAAAAGAAAAAGGCGCCATTTTCCGAGACCCATAGCGTCTCCATTTTTCGGGATCTGGGGCCGGGTGGGGGCTTATTTTTTGTGCGCCGAGCTGACGTTTTTATTGATACCATTTTGGGGTAGATCCGATGTTTTAATTGCCTGTTATTGCATTTTATTGCAGTGTTGCGGCGACCAAGAAACGTAATTTTGTAGTTTAGATTTTTTTTGCTCGTTACGCCGTTTACCGATCGGATTAATTCTTTTTTTATATTGATAGATCGGGCGATTCTGAACCCGGCGATAACAAATATGTGTATGTGGGTTTTTTTTTAATTATTTTATTTTGAATGGGGCGAAAGGGGGGTAATTTTAACTTTTATATTAAATTTTTTTTATATTTTTAAAAAAATTTTTTTTCACTTTTTGCTTGCTTCTATAGTCTCCATAGGAGACTAGAAGCAGCACTTGTCTGATCGCCTCTGCTACATAGAGGTGATGAGCAGATCACCTCTATGTAGCAGAAATGCTCCTGTGCTATGAGTGCTGACCACTAGGTGGCGCTCATAGCGATCAGCACATGACAACCACTGGGGTCTGCTGCAGACTCAGGGTTGTCATGTCCATGCATCTGTGACCCGCGATCACGTGACGGGGGGCACCGATGGGCGGGGTAAGTGACGCGCTTCCTGCGCGGCAATGTTAAATGCCGCTGTCAGAGATTGACAGCACCATTTAACATGTTAACAGCCGTGGGTGGATTGCGATTCCACCCGCGGCTGTTGCGGGCACATGTCAGCTATAACAATCAGCTGACATGTGCCCGGTTCAGTGTGGGCTCAGCGCCGGAGCCTGCGCTGAACAGGGGGTGACAGCCTGGTTCGTACTAATACACCACAGACTGTAAAGGGGTTAAAGTGGTTAACAATTTTTCCGAAATTAAAAAAAAAAATGCTTCTGTCATTGTTTTCCAAGACCTGTAGCGTTTTCAATTCTCGGGATCTGTGAGGACTTATTTTTTTGCGGTTTGAGCTGACATTTTTATTGATACCATTTTGGTGTAGATATAATATTTTGATCACCTCTTATTGCATTTTATTGCAATGTTACAGCGGCCAAAAAAATCTAATTCTGGGGCTTCTATTTTTTTTCTCGTTACATCGTTTACGGGTCGGATTAATTATTTTTATATTTACCAAATAAGTGTATTTTTTTTCTTAATTGCTTTATTTATTAATAGGGCAAAAGAGGGGTGATTTGAAATGCTATATATATTTTTTTCATATTTTTGAAAATATTTTATTTTACTTTTCACTGTATTTAATAGTCCCTTTAGGGGACTTGAAGCTGCATTCATCCAATCACTTGTGCTATACATAGCAGGGCTTCAGCTCTGCTATGTATAGCAGAAATCATGGTCTGGCTTTCACAGGAGTGCCGTCATGACAGGCACGGGGGTCTTCAGCAGACTCCCGGCTGTCATGGCAAGCCAATGATGCCCCGCGATCACGTCACGGGCGCTCCGATGAGCACATGGAATGATACGCCCCCTGCTGGAAATAAGTTTCTTATTTTCACGTGTACTATTAATTTATTGGGAAAAAAATTAAAATGACGGTTACTCCTTAAGTGCTAAAAAAAATGTTGGCAAAAATATGTAAAAAAAAAATATTGTTATGTGTCGCCATTCTTTGAAACGCACACGTTTTTGCACTTTTTTGTCAATGGAGGTGTGTGTGAGGGTTGTTTTTTTGCTTGCCGAGCTGTTGTTTTTACTGATACTATTTTTCAGTAAATGTAATGTAATCAAATTTTTTATTGCATTTTTTGGGGGTGCAGCAACTGAAAAATGGCAATTCTGGCATTTTGATTTTTTTTATTCGCTTTGTTTTCCTTATGTGTTCATTTTATATTTTGATTGATCTGACTTTTGTGTATGCAACGATACCAAATACGCTTATTTTTTGTTATTTTTTATAGGGGAAAGAGAGGTGACTCGAACTTTTATGAAAAAGGTCTCCTCGGCCTTGTCCCCTTTTGCTATGCAATAGTTGAAATCCACAACATTAGTTGACACGCTATGGATTTTCTCTACAGGGCGTGGATACAATTTTGTAAAATCTCAAAACAAAGTTGGTACTGTGATGCCCACCGCTATCCTTCCTTATGGCTTCCTGCATGCACTCCTGAAAAATGACAGTTCGACCAGCAGCATGGTCGCGCCACTGGCTAAAACTGTTCGCTCTTCCTCGCTGCAAGCAGAGGCAGCTTTGAAACAGCGCAGAAGAACTGACGCTGCCGGCATCTGAGGATTCAGTCAGCTTCAAAACAGCAGTTTTAAAGCAAGCACGCAATCTTTTCCTAGAAAGCCATCTATCTCTGATTGGGCTCGTGCACACGACCAATTTTCTCCGATGAGTGTTATCCGTGGTTTTCACAGATAGCACTCGTAACTATTACATTCTGTTACTCAAGGTGAGGGAAGGACTAAGTGCACAACGACGAGAAGAAGGGGAGGAAGCCCAAACACTAGGGAAAGGGGGAGTGGAGACCCCCTAGGCAGATCTGACAATCACCCTGCCTCTCTTATCTGTAGTGCCGGTGTCCCTGCCCTCTGCTAGGCAGGGACGCTGTTTCCCTCACCGCTCTGCTCCGTGCCCGGCGTCCCTCTCCCGCTCTGCTGGCAGCGCGCGCTCCTTCCCGGCCACTGTGCTTAGGGCGCGCGCCCTCCCTCCCTCTTAAAGGGGCCGCGCGCGCCGTCCTAAGGAGTCCCCGGCCAATGGCCGGAGGACTTTACCATATATAAGGCACCTCCTCCAAAATGGAGGTGCCCGAGCAATGTTGTTGCACCGTTCTACTCTGCTTCAGCCCTCAGGTCCCTTGCCAGTTACCTGCCAGTTACCTGCCAGATTCCTGCCAGCTTGCTGTCCTAATCCTGCCTGATTTCCTGTTACCTGCCTGCCTGCCTGAGGTCCGACGGTCTGCCTTACAACTCCGGTCAGTCTGTCTAAGGACCAACTTGCCCGCTCACCTGGGAGCGCACATCCGCTACCTGCCTGCTTGCCAGCCCGGAGGCTCCGCTGTCACGTGCTGTGACCACCAGCTATTCCAGACTCTTGCCCGCTCACCTGGGAGCGCTTCTCCGCTACCTGCCTGCTTGCCAGCCCGGAGGCTCCGCTGTCACGTGCTGTGACCACCAGCTATTCCAGACTCTTGCCCGCTCACCTGGGAGCGCTTCTCCGCTACCTGCCTGCTTGCCTACCTGGAGGCTCCGCCGTCACGTGCTGTGACCACCTGCTATTCCAGAGACTCTCGCTTGCTCACCTGGGAGCACACATCCTCCATCTGCCTTGCTAGCCTACCTGGAGGTTCAGCCATCACAGGTCGTACCTACCCTTTACCTAGAGACTGCCCCGGTCACTTGCCGTGACCTCCAGCCCGTTCTTCCAGAGACTGCCCCGGTCACTTGCCGTGACCTCCAGCCCGTTCTTCCAGAGACTGCCCTGATCACTTGCCGTGACCTCCTGCCCGTACACCCAGAGACTGTCCCGGTCACCTGCTGTGACTGCCTGCCTGGTCGCCACCCGCTCCCTTACAAGGGCCGCTCCCTTGTATAGTAGCCCAGAGGTTCCGCCTCCCAGACCCGTTACATTATCATCCCTAAATAGGTTCCGCACCTATCGCCGAACAGGAAACCTAATCCCTGACTGCCCCTAGTGATAGGCCCTAGAGAGGGAGGGGACGGGGTGAGCAGTAGTCAGACCCCACTGCAACTAAAGACAAACAGGTAAACAAACAGACAAGGGAATACACTTAGCTTGAGAAGACACCATAGAGATCATGCCAACTATCCGCCAAGGGAACTCCAAGAAGAAAATAGCCGACTACTAGTGCTTAAAGCCTGGACAGAGGAAAATAGAGCTATCACCGGTGACTCTCTGGAGAGACTGAAGGTATTTAAACATCCAGCAAGGGTGTGTTAATTAGCAGCAGAAGGTAGAGGTCACTGATAGGTCCTAGAAGGAGAAGAATATCACTACACTACAGAGATGTAAAGGTCAAGAAGGTGCCTGCAGAGCCAAGCACAATGACCTTCTACAGCTGGATCCAGAATGACTGTCTCTCACACCTGACACATTCCATTGGGCTGAGCACGTCTGACTTTTTCCTTGGACCGAGTGGTCTGCGGAAAAAATACGGAGACACGTTTGGATCTGAAACTTGTTGGTTTTTCTTATTTTTTCACTTGGATTATGAAGTTATAATTGTTCAATAAAAAATGTATATTGTTTTGCTGTCCTAAAACTAAAGGACCTAATTGTACTGTGTGTTCACACTGAGTTTTTGTAGTTGAAAACGTTACAAAATTGTCCACTTAAAGTTTCGGCTCGAAAAGCTCTGCAAAAAGACTAAGAGTATATGCTCGCAACATTTTATTACAGACGGACAAACCCACCAACTTTTTCAAGAGCAAGACCTTTTTTTTCCTGAAATTTTTCTAGCATTATTTTGTTCTTTGCTGGGCGCTTTTTCAAAGTTTTTGACTACTGGTGGTTTTTTTTAAGAATTTTAAGCCTTTTTTTGTGGCATCTTTCTCACTGGTATTCTCTAGCTGTTTTTTTTTCTTTTCACTTAGTTTAACAAAAAGAATACTAATAGTGGGTTTTCAAGCAATAATTCTCAAAAAGAGACCTTGGCGTCTTCTGGGCGTCTTTTGAGCTTTCCCATTGACTTCTATAACAAAGTACAGAGTGTCTTCAGAGCAGAAAACGCCTGACAAACAGTCCGGTCTTCTATTTTTTTTTTAACAATTTGGCGTCTTTGGAAACTTAAAGCTGTTGAGAAGACTGAACATATTATGAACGACAAGTCGCTTTTACTAGAAATGTTTAGTGTATGCCGATTTCTTTCTGTATTTTTTAAGTGCTTTTTCAGGTGGATTCCGCTTGAAATAGCACTTAGAGAATGCTAAAAGTAATGTACATAATGCACAACAGGTCGTTTTGACATTGCTGTGCATTGTGTTCATTATTTTTAGCATTTTATAAGTGTTATTTCAGTCTTTCTGAACATCTTTTTGCCTCTTCACACTTTGAAAGCCGTGAAGCAGCTACAAAAAGTGACCGGTCCATTCTTCTTGGAGCTTCTGCTTGGGAGCCGCCACTATTTTGTATATGCTGTTATGGAGGAAGTATGAATTAGGTAAATAAATTTACTGGTCACCAGGTAGCATCTCCTGTAAGTAAAGCATTGAATTAGTGAGGAGCTGACAGTGTCATCTTTCCTTGCATACAATTAGCCATCCTTCTCTCACTTGACCAATAGGAAAAGTGAGGGGTGTGCATGAGACGCTTTATAATATCTCATTCAGAAAATCTCATTGTCAGATCCAAGAGAGACAATGTGAATTGTTGATCTGCCCATATTTTTACGGTGACTCCTCTGCAAAGAACCACTCACAGATCTAATCTGTACGTGTACGGGCTCTCTTTATTGATTCCTTTAAGTTTTATACTGTTTTTGCTTTGGTGTTTCTTGCAGGTTCTGGATTGCTGAGGATGGCCATCATTAAAGAAGGGGGGAATGTAAGAAGATGGAAGTTCAGCCCACGTTCCCCCCTTGAAGGAGTGTGAAGTGTTTAGTGACATGTGTTATTAGTTATACTGTTGTGTTCCGCCAATAGTAGGGAGAGTTATGGTTAATGATTGGGACTAGCCCAGAGTGGAAGAAGCTAAAGTGAAAGGACAGAGGGAGTTTCCTGTTAGGAATCAGACAGGGCCTAGCGTGCAGCAGAAGCAGACCTACAATCTGACTAGCAAGTAGAGCCGCATTAAGTCCCTGAAGTGAGAGGAGACCGATGCAACAGATAGCGTGATCCAGGGTAAAAACGAGAAAAACTGATAGAAGGAGTGAGTGATTCTCCGCAGGCGGGATCTGGGGCAGAAGGCCTACCGGAACGATCACGAGTTTGCAAGCCAAACAGGTAACGAGACGAATCAGAGCAGGAAATGGAAGATGAAGAGAGTGCCCCACATGGTAGATCAGAGGCGTCGGCAAGTAGAGAAGCTAAGTCACTCCCATAGTGGTAGAAGTAGCTCCCCTAAGGAGAAAAGGATGTGGAACCATGAGTTGAGAAATAGGACTCTTGCTTACGGACTGTAGTGCCATTATTGGGGACAAGGGAAGCTCCCGAAGCACTGTGCTGGGTTGTGGTGAAGGCAGAAGGACTTTCATGTTTCTGGGTTCGAATCCTTGAGCCTGTGCTTTGTGGTCATAGACAAAGTCCACACACCCAGCCAGGACCCCATTTCCATGTAACATGCTGGGGCGGGAAAGATGAGTAACTCTTCCATGACTACCGCCCTGCGTCATGTTACATGTGTATGTAGCGCCCCGTGGGTTCGGTCGCTACAGAGGTATTGCACCTCAACCAGAGGTGTGATATCCCACTCCCGGGTAAGGATGGTGTGTAGACCGGGACTCAGTTAGCTGCAAGCATCACACACACCCCATTTCCGGGGGACAGCTCAACAGTGCTCCCATTAGTACAGTAATGCAGGCACGACAGAACATGTCCCTGGCGGGAGTGGGGAGGGGGGAGGAAAACCCAGTGATGTAGGAGCAGGAGGGGACGGTTTCTGGGCATAGGTAGGAGCCCATTGGTTGCTAGTCACCTGGGCTCACACATAGAGGGAGGTATATAAGGTGGGCACCATCTTAGGACAGAGTTCAGTTCAGTCAGGAGTTCAGCCAGAGAGGGCTGACAGGGAGCTGTGGCTCAGTCTGGGCCCAGCTCCAGAGGCAGGCCTGGAGTGGAGGCCAGAAACAGCAGAAAGAGAGAGGAGAAGGAACGGAAAGGAAAGTAAGAAAGGAACTGGAACAGAGGAGAAAGGAAGCAAGGAACACAGAGAAAGGCCCAGAGACACGAGGACAGAAGGAACCCCATATGCCCAGGAGATACAGGGTGAAGGGTTGGCAGAGCAGGGTACCGGAACCCAAATTGGTGGAGGCAACAGATTCCTCAGCCAAAGACCGGAGGTTGTTACCACATCTTGGTGCGACCCCTCACTACATCCACCAGGAAAGCATACCGCATAGGGTCAGGGAAACCGGAGAGAGGTTCCGCCAAGAGAAGGCCCGAGGGAGCTGGACAAAGGTGGGTCACTGGTGGGGACGGCCAGAGAAAGGAAAGGAAGGGAGCCCTGTGCCACGCTCTGGAATTGCCTGGGAGTTGGTCGAGTCCCTTGCCTGGTGAACACAGCACGGCTCAGGCGGTCCCTCATGTGCACAAGTGACCAGAATAACAACTGTGAGTAAAGCATTGGAAACTGCAATTACAAGTCTCTGTGTTTCATCGCCGCACCAGCACCATCAGTATTGGGACGCTCACACCATCACTCCCATCATACACACTAGCTGCCCTGAGGCAATACTTCTCCCGTGGGGAGTTATCCCATACTCGGCTGCGCAAACAACATCAGCCTCAGCGGTCTGCAGCGCAGCGGCGGTCCGCACTGACCGCAATCCACGGGTGGCGTAGTCGGACATTGTTATTACTTAAGACTGCCACTGAATTGACCACCCTGGGCACGGACCGGGTCACCGCCACGGTGACTACAACCCCCAGCATCCCACAAAAGGCCCGGTTCCGGGTTCCCCACACGGCCCAGGGGGCGCGTCAACTTTTGGCGTAGTCGGCAGGATCGTTACCAACCAGCCACAAACGGGTATTGCGTGCCTGAAAAAGACTTTGCACTTACCTGAAAAAGAAGTTTCCCGCCATCCGGAGCCGTTTCCCGCCATCTTCAGTCGACGCCCGCCATCTTCAGAAGTTTCCCACCATCCGCAGCTGTTTTTCCGCCATCCGCAGTCGTTTTCCCGCCGTCGGACGCCATCTTCGGGACGCCGCGCGGGAAGAAGAGGGGCGTGGACGTCAAAAACGCGCGAAGTCCGAAGCCCCGCCCCACGTGTTGACGCCGCACAAGGTCCTGGAAGGAGCCCAGCGAGCGCTGACGTCAGCAGTGCGTGACGCTAGGTCCTCAACGCAGACCATCGCGAGCAGAGCAGCGGCCTACAGAAGAGGATCGCCGGAAGGTAGGCCACGGTTAACCGGGGGGAGGAAGACATCAGGAACGGAGAGCAAGATGGCGGACCGGCAGCAGACTAAGCTGCCCAGCATCGGCAGTGCCCCAGCCGTCGCGGGTCCCGACCAGCGCCAGGAGAAGACGCGTGACGCAGGAGCGGTCGAGGGAGCAGGTAAGAGGAGTCTCCCTGTCCCGGACACTGCCAGTGTCAGCCTGCTCCCGGGCCCCCTGGTGGAGCCGCCGATCCCGGGCGCTGCAGACACCGACCTGCTCCAGACCCCGCAACAAGTCCTGCACCCGAGCCCTCCAGCCCTGGGCGCTGCCACCACCAGCCCGCGCACTCTGACCCCGGGCGTCATCAACAGCGGCCCTCTCCAGGCCCCGGCGCAAGGCCCACTGCACCGCGGCGCAAGGGGCTGGTATGCCCTCAACATCCACCGGGTGGGCGCAGAGAGTCACACTTCAGAGGACCCAGACGGGTCTGAAGATCAATATGAGGAAGGAGCATCAGGAGGATACCGCTACTAGTGAGTGGCAGAGTACCTGTGTACATAGTTGCCCGTCAGGGTAAAAGGAACTGTTTGTCAGATACAAAGTTGATCCCGATTGAACTGTTACCTGGCTGAGGACTGAGAGCAGCCATCCCTCTTCCCTACCTGGCTGAGGACTGAGAGCAGCCATTCCCCTAATAGAAAAATGGACACCTGGTCCCAAGTTTCACAGTGGCCAGTGAAGAAGAGAATCTACTAAAAAAATGTTTTACCTGAAAAAGTTTGATATACTGAATAGTTTTATATGCTGCTAGAAAATGTTATATGACAAAAGAGTTCCAGTAATATTAAAAGTGCAGTATAATGTCTAGTAAAGAGAAAGTGTTTCCAATAAAGGGAAGTTGAATAATGCTGGCCGGTTTCTAATGTGAAAAGTTTTGAAAAAGTATTGCATGTTTTTGAATTGTCTTTACTCTTTTCCAGCCCGAGGACGTGCTGTGGTTTACCGGGGGGGGGGGGATGTAGCGCCCCGTGGGTTCGGTCGCTACAGAGGTATTGCACCTCAACCAGAGGTGTGATATCCCACTCCCGGGTAAGGATGGTGTGTAGACCGGGACTCAGCTGCAAGCATCACACACACCCCATTTCCGGTGGACAGCTCAACGGTGCTCCCATTAGTACAGTAATGCAGGCACGACAGAACATGTCCCTGGCGGGAGGGGGGAGGAAAACCCAGTGATGTAGGAGCAGATAGGGGGCGGTTTCTGGGCATAGGTAGGAGCCCATTGGTTGCTAGTCACCTGGGCTCACACATAGAGGGAGGTATATAAGGTGGGCACCATCTTAGGACAGAGTTCAGTTCAGTCAGGAGTTCAGCCAGAGAGGGCTGGCAGGGAGCTGTGGCTCAGTCTGGGCCCAGCTCCAGAGGCAGGCCTGGAGTGGAGGCCAGAAACAGCAGAAAGAGAGAGGAGAAGGAACGGAAAGGAAAGTAAGAAAGGAACTGGAACAGAGGAGAAAGGAAGCAAGGAACACAGAGAAAGGCCCAGAGACACGAGGACAGAAGGAACCCCATATGCCCAGGAGATACAGGGTGAAGGGTTGGCAGAGAAGGGTACCGGAACCCAAATTGGTGGAGGCAACAGATTCCTCAGCCAAAGACCGGAGGTTGTTACCACATCTTGGTGCGACCCCTCACTACATCCACCAGGAAAGCATACCACATAGGGTCAGGGAAACCGGAGATAGGTTCCGCCAAGAGAAGGCCCGAGGGAGCTGGACAAAGGTGGGTCACTGGTGGGGACGGCCAGAGAAAGGAAAGGAAGGGAGCCCTGTGCCACGCTCTGGAATTGCCTGGGAGTTGGTTGAGTCCCTTGCCTGGTGAACGCAGCACGGCTCAGGCGGTCCCTCAAGTGCACAAGTGACCAGAATAACAACTGTGAGTAAAGCATTGGAAACTGCAATTACAAGTCTCTGTGTTTCATCGCCGCACCAGCACCATCAGTACTGGGATGCTCACAACATCACTACCATCATCCACACTAGCTGCCCTGAGGCAATACTTCTCCCGTGGGGAGTTATCCCATACTCGGCTGCGCAAACTACATCAGCCTCAGCGGTCTGCAGCGCAGCGGCGGTCCACACTGACCGCAATCCACAGGTGGCGTAGTCGGACATTGTTATTACTTAAGACTGCCACTGAATTGACCACCCTGGGCACGGACCGGGTCACCGCCACGGAGACTACAACCCCCAGCGATCCGGCTCTGGGTATTCCCTGCACAACACAGGCCCAGGGGGCGCGTCATGTATATCTTAGTAATTTCATCTTTTTATGCACTGTATCTTGTTTTTCATATATTAAATCTAAAATGTAATAAGTTTGTTCCTTGTTGCTATAAAAGTACCCACAACCTCGAAGAGGGAAAGTAAAGCCTTGTTGTGTTACCTTATGTATGCCAGAGTGCGTGAGGAGTCCCTATAAGGTGCTTAGGAAAGTTGGGGTGTGCAAGCGTACTGGTGTACCAGTTTTTGCTAAAGGAAGACGCTTGAGTAATACGCCGGTGGTGTATGGTAATTATTTTGATGATTTTTAGCGTATGCACACCTTGTCTTTTTGTTGATTTTTGTGCACAAGACATCTTCTTTAGGCAGATTTCACCCTGAATCTGCATGAAAAAGTGCGACAAAAAATGGACATAATACACAGCAATGTCAAAGCAATGTTGCTGTGCACATGTTCAGTATTTTATTCTTTTTACAGCTTCAAGGTTCATGTCTGTGTGCACATAGAGTCTTTTTTTTGAGTTTTTGGAGAAGAAACTGTTCAGAAGTTCCAAGCTTTTCAACACTTTTGATTTTTCATCAGGATTTGGAGAATTTCTGCAAACTCTACAAAAAGACGCCGTGTGAACATAGCCAGAGGCCAGAGGCTATGTGCACACAATGTTTTTCATTTTTATGAATGCAATGGTGGAAGTTTTCTTCACAAAGCCCCTTCAGGAAAAAGCTGACATTTTTTGTTCCTGAAGCAGTTTTGACCTCAGTTTTGAGTTTCTGTACCCTGAAGTGGTTAAGAGAAGTACCAAAAAACCAAACATGTGCGCAGCAATGTCATTTGACATGGCTGTGCATTATTTCCATTTTTTTGAGGAGGTTTCGCTGCGCATTTTCAGGAACATACCACCTGAAAAAGACATCGTGTGCACATAGCCAATAAGTGTTTTTCTTTTTGCGAATTTTGTGAGCTCCATAAAGAAATAAAGAAAACTGTAGTGTTTTGTGGCGGAAAACATAAAATGTCCAGGTGTCTTTTTAACATCTTCCCAATGACTTGTATTGTACGTATTGAGTGTTTTTCGAGCAGAAAATGCCAGAAGAACGTACGTTACTTCTTTTAGCAACTTTACTTTTGAAAGCCTGAGCATTTAAAAGAAGCTTAAACGCCAGAACCAATGAGCAGCAAGTCGTAGAAAGTAATACGTTGTTTCTTTTGAATGTTTTTTCTTGCCTTATTGGCAAGATTCCGGATGGAATCCCCCTGAAAAAAGCACATAACTGCCCCCAAACAGAAACTCCAAGTTTTTGAGGTGTTTCGAGATTTAGAAGAGGATAATGAGAGTTTCCTCTAAGTTTCTTGCTCTGAAAACTCCTCGAAAAACTCGATGTGCACTTAGCCTGAAGAAGATAAAAGAAGTAACATGTCCGTTCATCTGGCGGCTTTCACTTGGAAGCAGCTCTCTACTTACAATACAAATCATAGAAAAAAGACTGTCAAAACGCCGGCGTCTTAAATGCAGAATTTTTGGAAAAGTTTTTATTTTCCTGAAGCGACTTTGAATCGATCTGGAAATTTTTTTTTTCTTTCCCTGCAGTCTATTGGGAAAGACAGAAACTTTTACTGAACAATAAAGTATAAAATACATGGTGGAAATAAAAAGTGCATGATTCGTCTTTGAAGCAGATCCTGAAGGAAACTAAGCACTGTCTAATGACAGATGATTGCAGGGACCACAATTTACTTGTAGCTTGCAGTACCTGTCATGTCCACTACACAATGTACGGTGCTGCCCCCCTTCCGATATGCCATGATTTCATTAATCAGCCGATCAGTGGGGGGTGTCAGAGTCAGACTCTCACCAATTTCATATTGATGACCTGTCCTGCAAGTAAGTCATCAAATTTAAAGTCCCACAATTCCCTTTAACTCTGACTGATAAGGAGACAACTAGATTGTCAATAGGAATCTGATAGAGACTCAATCCAACCTCCTGTCTTATCAGCTGCTGTAAAGCTATCCACCATGCTTTACACTGCAGCTCCCTACAGCAAGAACAGAACAATTATTATCTACAATATTATCCACCCAGTTCTCCATCCCAGATTTTGGGAGAAGCGGGGTGGAGCTGGGCGGGGTGCTCCATGCCGAGAGGTTAATTTACACGGCAGACACCCGCTGGTAACTGCTGCATTCGGAGCTGGTGTGGCACCCTGCTGTTCACAGGTACCACAGGACCCAGGGTGCATGGATGGACTCCTCCACAAGAGGCCCTCACTACATACAAACACCTCCACCCTTCCACCTCATACCACCAGAGGGAGCCCATTAGGGATATATATATGGAGGGTGGAGCCAGGCAGTCAGAGAAGAGAGAGTCAGTCAGACAGAGTCAGAGAGTCTGAGAGCGTGCTGACACTGAGAGCAGCAAAGACGCAGCACGTCTGCTGCTGAGTTCTGAGGGCCCCGAGTGTGGCCGAAGGCAGAGGAGATAGGAGTTGAAGGGGGCAGAGGAGCATCATAGGCTCACCCCGAAGATACAAACCGGACACCGGGTCCGCATCTACAGGGTCCTTTATACCCAGTAAGGACCACCGGCATTCCAGGAGGACTACAAGTCCCTGGCAGACCTGAAGCTAGACCCATTACAGGATCAGGAACCACGAAGGCCTCAGCGTTACCAGGGATAGTGGTTGCCAGCAGAAGGTCCTACTACCGAGCGACAGGTGAAGGAACAGCACGACACATAAGCTAGGCCCAGTTGCAGGCTGGCCAGGAGCATACAGAGATGCAGACACGGACCAGGAGGCCTTATACCCGCTCACTGGGGAGAAGTCCTGAAGTGCACCCATCCTACTGAGTACCCTGGACCGTACCTGACATCCGCACCAGTAAAGGTATTGAAGCGAATCCCCTGTCTCTGTCAGTTACTCTTGCTGCGCCATTCCGTCTGCACTACAAGTCCCAGCATCACCACCCACCAAACTCCACACTGCCCCGGGGGCCCGCTCCACCTGTGGGGAGCAGAAACACCTCAGCTGCCATCCCATCACCCCCCGGAGGTCTGCAGCAGCGCTGGTAATCCTTACCAGGTACCACAGGTGGCGTCACGAACTATTTACTTTATTTTTATTTTCTATCCAAGTTACAATCCCCCTTTTTGGTTGACCGCCCTGGGCCACGGACCGGGCCAGCCACCGTGATATCCCCCACCAGCATCCATAGGCCCGACTGCCGAGTACCCCATTGCCCCGGGGGCGCTTCACTGGCGCAGAGTGCAGCAGTTTAATCCCGTATTTCCTTATAGAAAAGTCTGAAAAAAACAAACGCTTATTTAGGTGCAGAATCCCAATATTTTTGCTCTAAATTAAAAAACGCTGCTTCAATTTTGCACCAAAAATGCATCAAACAGGATTAAAATAAAGCATAAAAAAACGCGGAAAAAGCGTAATAATATTTTCAATATGCATTCCAAAATATGAAATTCTTTCAGCATTTTTACTGCAGTTTTTCCTCTATTGATGTCAAAATTGCTCAGAATAAAAAAAAAGGCATAAAAAACATGAGGTTTTCTGACATTGCCTGCATAAAAAAAAAAAGAAAATAAGAAGCTACATGTGAACATAACCTTAGAGACAGAGCCGGCGTCAGCACCCGGGCAAGTGCGTGGCCCTGAGCACTTTACCTCTCCCCGTGCCTCCGCAGCAGCTCCGGTCTCTTCCGTGTCCTCTGACTGTCATGTCTCAGGTCAGAGGGTGCGGTGACGTCTTTACACCGCGCTCTCTCCTGAGCCGTCACAGCGCAGAGCGGGAAGATGCCGACACGGGTGAGGGGTCCGGAGCAGCGGCAGCAGGTGAGAAGCGAGGTGAGTATTTGATTTTTTTTTTATTGTATGGAGGCATGGGGCATTATATGGGGTGGGTGGGGGTGTGTGACATCCTGCATGGGGCATTAAAAGGGGGGGGGGATTGACATCCTGCATGGGGCATTATAAGGGGGGGTGACATCCTGCATGGGGCATTATAAGGGGGGGGGGTGACATCCTGCATGGGGCATTATAAGGGGGGGAGTGACAGCCTGCATGGGGCATTATAAGGGGGGGTGACATCCTGCATGGGGCATTATAAGGGGGGGTGACATCCTGCATGGGGCATTATAAGTGGGGGGTATCATCCTGCATGGGGCTTTATAAGGGGGGGGGGAGTGACATCCTGCATGGAGCATTATAAGGGAGGGGGGGTGTAACATCTGGCATGGGGCATTATAAGGGAGGGTGACATCCTGCATGGGGCATTATAAGGGGGGGGTGACATCATGCGTGGGGCATTATATGGGGGGAACAGCCTGCATGGGGCATTATAAGGGGGAACAGCCTGTGTGGGGCATTATGTGGGGGGAGCAGCCTGCATGAGGCATTATGTGGGGGGAACAGCCTGCATGGAGCATTATATGGGGGGCACAGCCTGCATGGAGCGTTATATAGGGGCCAGTATTCTGTATGGAGCGTTATATGGGGGCCAGTATCCTGTATGGAGCGTTATATGGGGGCCAGTATCCTGTATGGAGCGCTATATAGGGGCCAGTATTCTGTATGGAGTGATTCGCCGGTTTCTGAGCTATTGTGGGATTTACAATAGATATCACTCATGTAATCTAAGAAGTGAAACCTTCGGCATTGTATTATATATATATTTCTCTGCGGTATCTGTGCATCATGAATGGTGGTATGTGTTAAAGGGGCCCACTGAAAACCTGGAACCGGCCCTGCTTAGAGATGACAGGTGTAGGCTGCACCGTTATCTGATATCTATGGCCACAGATACAGTGGCATGTAAAAGTTTGGGCACCCCTGGTCAAAATTACTGTTATTGTGAACAGTTAAGCAAGTTGAAGATGAAATGATCTCTAAAAGGCCTAAAGTTACAGATTACACATTTCCTTTGTATTCTAGGCATAAAAATATATATAATGTCATTTTTTAACATTTTAAAAATTACAAAAAGGAAAATGGGCCGTTGCAAAAGATTAGACACCCTGCATGGTCAGTACCTAGTAGCACCCCGCTTTGCAAATATCACAGCTTGTAAATGCTTTTTGTTGCCAGCCAAGAGTGTTTCAATTCTTGTTTGAGGGATTTTCATTCATCCATTCTTCCTTAGAAAATTCTTACAGTTCTGTGAGATTCCTGGGTCGTCTTGCATGCACTGATATTTTGAGGCCTAACCGCAGATTTTCAATGATGTTCAGATCAAGAGACTGTGAGGGACATAGTAAAACCTTCAGCTTTCGCCTTTTGAGGTAGTATATTATGGATTTTGATGAGTGTTTAGGATTATTCATTATGCATTTGTAGAAGACATCCTCTTTTCAACTTCAGCTTTTTTACAGATGGAGTTATGTTTGCATCAAGAATTTGTTGAAATGTCATTGAATCCATTCTTCCCTCTACCCGTGAAATGTTCCCCGTGCCATTGACTGTAACACAACCCCAAAGCATGATTGAGCCACCCACATGCTTAATGGTTGGTGAGATGTTCTTTTCCTGAAATTTTTTCTTTGCCCTTTTTTCTCCACACATATCTTTGTTGCATTGTGGCCACAGAGTTCTATTTTAACCTCATTGGTCGACAGGACTTGTTTCCAAAATGTATCAGGCTTGTTTAGATGTTCTTTTGCATACGGCTGATGCTGAATTCTATGGTGAGGATGCAGGAGAGGTTTTCTTCTGATGACTCTTTCATAAAGGCCATATTTGTATATTTGTGCAGGTGCCTCTGAACAGTAGAACAATATACCACAACTTCAGAGTCTGCTAAATCTTTCTGAAGGTCTTTTGCAATCAAGCGGGGGTTCTGATTTGCCTCTCTAGCAATCCTACAAGCAGCTCTCACTAAAATTTTGCTTGGTCTTCCACACCTTATCTTGACCTCGACTGTTCCTGTTAACTGCCATTTCTTAATTACATTTCGAACTGAAGAAAGTGCAACTTGAAAATGCTTTGCTATCTTCTTACAGCCTTCTCCTGCATTGTCGGCCTCCACCATTTTCATTTTCAGAGTGCTAGGTAGCTGCTTAGAAGAGCCCATGGCTGCTGTTTTTTGGCACAAAGTTAGAGGGGGCAGGTTTTTTATAAAGCTGGGAAATTAGCATCACCTGCCTTTCATAACAATGATAGTAAGCAAGCCATAACCCTAGCAGGCTGATTAAGATCTGAAACCTTGGTCAAAGTTATCTGAGCACAAAAATCTCCAAGGGTGCCCAAACTTTTGCATTGGCCCATTTTTCTTTTTGTAATTTTTAAAACATGACAATATACTGTATATATTTTTTTTGGCCAAAAATACAAGGGAAATGTGTCACCTTTAACTTTAGCCCTTTTAGAGATCATTTCATCTTCAACTTGCTTAGCTGCTCATAATAACAGTAATTATGACCAGGGGTGCCCAAACTTTTACATGCCACTGTATATAGGTAACATTAGATCTCTGCTGCCACCTGCTGTATCTCATCCACTTTCCTTTTTTTGGTGGTTTTCAGTCTGCTACATTCTGATTTTCCTAATATAACGTCCGTGTTTTTTTCTATATATAAGTGGTGAAAACATTTCAGAAGTTTGTACAAAATTTTTTTTGGGTTTGTGTTGCTATTTTCTGACATCCGTCAGGTCTTTATTTTTCCATGGAGACCTGTGTCAGGGCTTAGTTTGCTGATGGTTTTATTGATACCAATTTGGGGTACATGTGACGTTGTGATCGCTTTTTATTGCATTTTTTTTAGAGAGGTGACCGAAAAACCACAATTCTGGCATTTTCTTTTTTTTCATTACAGAATTTACTTTATGCGTTAATTAACTTTATATTTTGATAGACCGGGACTTTTATGGATGTGGCGAAGGCAATTTCTTTTTTTAATGGAGGAAAAAAAGGAGGTGGTTCCAATTTTTAGACATTTTTTTAAACTTTTTTTTTTTTACAATTTTTAGCTTTGAACCTGCCATCGTCCGATCTCATACTGCGGTATTGCGATATATAGTGAAAATCATGCTCTGCTATGAAGCTGTATATATAAGAAGTATATAAAATAAGAGGTCGAACGATCACAGGATCGATTCCTCTAAGTCCTCGCCTTATTTTTTAATAAGGTGAAAAAAAAAGTTTTAAAAAGTATAAAGAAAAAAATCTGAATCATCTCCTTTAACCCCTTTGCGTGGAGCGCTGTAAATGTATGGGGAGTGGATGAATGGCGGGGACTCAGGAGCTGAGCCTGAAGGAGCTAAAAAAGTAAAGTAAAAAAAAAATACTATGATATATATATACACACAGTATATATCTATATATATATATATCTATTCACCCACTTGTCCCCCCAGAGAAAATAAAAATCTTAAAAAAAATTATAAAAAAATAACAAACACATATATGTGGTATCGCTGACTCCATAAAAGTACGACCTATCAAAATTTAAAAATTAATTAACCCGGAGGGTAAGAACCAGAAAAGAAAAAAAATAAAGAAAAAATCAAAACTCCAAATTAATTTTTTTTCTTTTTTTTTAAACACAATGCAATAAAAAGCAATCAAAATGTTGTATCCACCCCGAAATGGTATCAATAAATACATCAGGTCGCCTTGCAAAAAAAATAATGCCGCACACAGCCCCACCAACCACAAAATGATAACATTACGGGTCGTGATGAGCGAGCATACTCGCAAGTACTCGGTACTCGCCCGAGCATCTCAGTACTCGAGATGCTCGACACTCGCCGAGTACCTGCGAGATGTTCGGAGGGATGCTCGGGTCCCCTCCCTGCATGTTTGGCCAATCAACATGCAGGGATTGCCTGCCACTCATTGTAATGCCGTAGCCATGTTATTTGTGGCATTACAATGATTGGCTGGCTGCACAGCGTCATCAGGTCTATATCAGACCTGGCGCCGCCATGCTCGTCACAGTCTACCCCGGAATCAGGCAGTGTAGGGAGAGGTGCTGCTGCTGAGCTAGGGAGAGATTTGATAGTGTATTAGGTAGTGTAGGAAGAAAACAAGTACATTACACATATCCATCTCAACAAACAGTCCTTCTGAGGACTAATCCATCTGCAGAGATATTAGGCAGGCAGGGTGTATAGGCAGGCAGGGTATATAGCAGACTGCAGTGCACATAGAACAAGAGGCTCCATTCCAGTTCAGCCTTCTGCTGCTGTTAGACATTTCTAGACAAAGGCCCAGGTCTCAGGGGCCAGGAATAATTTTTTTTGTATCTTAATCCTCATTATTTGCTTAAAAAGCAATCCAGAGAACACAGTTTTTTTTCTGCACCATTTGCTTGTTGGCACTGCAGAATACAGCCAGGTCCTTTCCATATTACAGCACTAAAAATCCAGCTATTTAAAACTGTGGTTTGTTCATCACACGGATCACATATACGTTTTCTGAAAATTCTGCCATTTTTGGCCTCCATTCTAATTTTTTTTCAGTGTGTCAGCAAAGTTTTCGACACCAATGTGCTGTTCAAAATAGTTACCTACAGGCCAGGTATTTAAAACTGTGGTTTCTCCATCACACGGATTACATATAACTTCGCTCCAAGTTCAGCCATTTGCAGTGAAGATATTGTCCTTCATTTAAAATGGGCAAGGCGCGTGGCAGGGGACGGGGAACTGGACGTGATGGTGATTGTGCTTGCAGAGGACGAGGCCGTGGGCAAGCTGAAAGTGTGCCACAACAAACACCCACATGTTCTCGCCCGTCCTTCCAGTCCCATTTCTTAGTGGACCACAGCACACCACTACTGAACCCAGAGCAGTGTCAAAAGGTTATTGGTTGGATAGCGGATAATGCTTCCAGTCACTTAGCCACCACCACCTTGTCTTCCACACAGCCAAGTCTCAGTAGCCGTGAGTCTGGACTGCATATTCCTCACCCTGATCCTCCTTCCTCCCACCATGCCGAGTGCCCAGATACAACTGATCCTACACTTGGACACTCTGAAGAGCTGTTCACTTTTCCATTTATAGATTCGGGCCTCTCGCCCGGTCCACTTGAAGCGGGGCAAGAAGAGATTGCATGTAGCGATGCCCAAATATTTGAGCAGCCACGGTCACACGAAGGCGACGGTGGGAAAGTGTCACAAGAGGTGGATGATGATGAGACACAATTGACAGAAAGTCAGGAGGAGGACCAGGGTGCGGAAGTGGAAGACGAGGTGATGGATGATATAGTAACTTGACCCAACCGGGCAGGAGGACATGCAGAGTGAGGACAGCAGCACACAGGGGGAGGGAGGCAGAGCACCCCAACAGGCAGGAAGAAGCAGTGTGGTGGCCGCAGACAGAAGGCAGGCAACCGTTCCCTGTAACACCAACACGAAGAAAGTTGCCAGTACAACTGTTAGGTCTTCCCGAGTCTGGTTGTTTTTTAAAGACTCTGCCGATAACCCCAAAAAAGCCATTTGCACCACCTGCCAGGACAGTATCAGTAGGGATGGCAAAACTAGCAGCCTGACCACCACCAGCATGATCAGGCACATGGCAGCAAAGCACCCGACTTTGTGGGCCGAACCCCAGGGTCCAGGAACAGTGTCTGCGGGTGGCACCATTGCTTCTTCCGCTGTTGTGCATGCAAGCCAATCCCCTGTCCATGGTGCAAGCGAAGATGCCTCCTGCCCTGCCCCTGTCATTGCACACTATCAAGTAGCAGCATCAGGAAGCACGTCCACGTACTTGTCCCAGGGCAGCGTTCAGTTGTCCATACCCCAGTCCTTGGAACGCAAGCGCAAATACGCAGCCAACGCCCCACAGGCCACACTACTAAATTCTCACATTTCACGACTACTTGCGCTCGAAATGTTGCCTTTTAGGCTCGTGGAGACGGAAGCATTCCGCAACCTGATGGCGGCGGCCGTCCCTCGGTACTCGGTCCCCAGCCGCCACTATTTCTTCCAGTGTGCCGTGTCCCCGCATTACACAAGCATGTGTCCCAAAACATTAGCTGTGCCCTCAACAATGCAGTTAACGGGAAAGTCCACCTAACCACGGACACGTGGACAAGTGCTTGTGGGCAGGGACGGTACATCTCACTGACAGCACACTGGGTTAACATAGTGGAAGCCAGGACCCAGTTGGACATTGGGACAGAACACGTCCTCCCGATGCCAAGGATCGCGGGCCCTAGTTCAATCAGGGTTGCCCCCACAGTCTACAGCTCCTGCACCTCATCCTCTTCCTCCTCTTCAGCCTCCATCTCCGAAATGACCACATCATTCACAAGCAGGAAGCACTGCAGCACTGCCTCGGCCAAGCGGCAACAGGCTGTGCTGAAGCTAATATGCTTAGGTGACAAATCGCACAATGCTGTAGAGTTGTGGACAGCTCTGAAAGAGCAGGCAGATATGAGACTCACACTGTTGAACCTACAGCCTGGCCCATGTGCTTAACCTCGTGGTTCAGCCGTTTCTCAAATCCTACCCTGAGCTGCCGGATCTGCTTGTTAAAGTATGCCACCTGTGTGCCCATTTTAGAAAGTCACCTACAGCTTTTGCCGCCCTTGCCATGTTTCAGCAGCGTTTGCAGCTTCCGGCTCACAGACTGGTGTGTGATGTCCCCATGCGTTGGAACTCTACACTGCAGATGTTGGGAAGGATTTTTGAGCAGAAGAGGGCAGTTGTTGAGTACCAGCATCAACAAGGCCGTCGGTATTCAGTTCAGCCTCTGCACATAAGACCTCAGGAGTGGACATGGATGTCAGACATATGTACCATCCTCCAAAACTTTGAGGACTCCACCGACATGGTGAGCGGCGATGACGCCATAATTAGCGTCACCATCCCGCTTCTCTGTCTTCTGAAATGCTCTCTGCTCACAATCAAAGAGGAGACATTGCAGGTGGAGCACGATGAGATGGAGCAAGGAACCATACAGGGTGATTACACACAGCCCAGCCTCATCTCAGCCCTACGTGGATTGGGGGACAATGAGGAAGAGGATGAGGAGGAGGAGGAAGAACAGGAGCTAGTTTCATGCGCTATAGACGGTACTACCTGCACAACTGTCATACCGTCTGTTCAGCGTGGATGCCCAGAGGAGAGAGAGGAGGAGGAGAGCATGGTCAGTCATCCTCTTGGTGAGGACACGGAAGTCTTGCCTGTTAGCAGTCTGGCACGCATGGCTGAGTTTATGTTACACTGCCTTTCCCATGACCCTCGCGTTCTCAAAATTTTGGGTGACAGTCATTACTGGTTGGTGACACCTCTAGACCCATGCTACAAGGTGTAACGGGTCTGGGAGGCGGAACCTCTGAGCAACTATACAAGGGGGCGGTCCTTGTAAGGAAGCGGGTGGCTCCCAGGGAAGACGGGCAGGTAGTCACGGCAAGTGACAGGGACAGTCTCTGGGAAGAAGGGCAGGTAGTCACGGCAAGTGACAGGGACAGTCTCTGAGTAGAAGGACGGGTACTCACGGCAAGTGACAGGGACAGTCTCTGGGTAGAAGGACGGGTTCTCACGGCAAGTGACAGGGACAGTCTCTGGGTAGAAGGACAGCAGGCAGGTGGCAGGTGAGCGCTCCCAGGTGAGCGGGCGAGAGTCTTTGGACAGGCGGGTGGTCACGGCAAGTGACGGCAGAGCCTCCAGGTAGGCTAACAGGCAGGTAGCAGGTGAGCGCTCCCAGGTGAGCAGGCAAGAGTCTCTGGACAGGCAGGTGGTCACGGCAAGTGACGGCAGAGCCTCCAGGTAGGCTAGCAGACAGGTAGCAGGTGAGCGCTCCCAGGTGAGCAGGCAAGAGTCTCTGGACAGGCAGGTGGTCACGGCAAGTGACGGCGGAGCCTCAAGGTAGGCTAGCAGACAGGTAGCAGGTGAGCGCTCCCAGGTGAGCAGGCAAGAGTCTCTGGACAGGCAGGTGGTCACGGCAAGTGACGGCAGAGCCTCCAGGTAGGCTAGCAGACAGGTAGCAGGTGAGCGCTCCCAGGTGAGCAGGCAAGAGTCTCTGGACAGGCAGGTGGTCACGGCATGTGACGGCGGAGCCTCCAGGTAGGCTAGCAGACAGATAGCAGGCGAGCGCTCCCAGGTGAACGGGCAGGCTGGTCCATAGACAGACTGACAGGTGT
The DNA here is from genome assembly GCF_046119375.1 of Phyllobates terribilis. NCBI lineage: Eukaryota > Metazoa > Chordata > Amphibia > Anura > Dendrobatidae > Phyllobates > Phyllobates terribilis. Next base: position 69,968,942 of record NW_027362762.1, read on the forward strand.
CGGAAGGCAGACCGTCGGACCGCAGGCTTGCAAGCAGGTAAACGGATATCAGGCAGGTATCAAGCAGGAATCTGGCAGGTGACTGGCAGGTAACAGGCAGGAATCTGGCAGGTGACTGGCAGGTAACTGGTAACGGGACCTGAGGTCTGAAGCAGAATGAAGGCTTTGCAACAACATTGCTCGGGCACCTCCATTTTGGAGGAGGTGCCTTATATATGGTGAGGTCCTCCGGCCATTGGCCGGGGACTCCTTAGGACGGCGCGCGCGGCCCCTTTAAGAGAGGGGGAGCGCGCGCGCGCGCGCCCTAAGCACAGTGGCCGGGAAGCAGCGCGCGCTGCCAGCAGAGCGGGAGGAGGACGCCGGGCACGGAGTGGAGAGGTGAGGGGAACAGCGTCCCTGCCTAGCAGGAGGCAGGGACGCCGACGCTACAGTACCCCCCCCTTTAGGCCCCCCCTTTTTTAGACCAGAAATTTATCAAGGATGAGAGGGGCATGGATGTTCTCCCGGGGCTCCCACGTTCTCTCCTCAGGACCAAACCCCTTCCAATCTACCAGAAAAAAGGTTTTTCCTCTTACCCTTTTGGTGGCCAGAATGTTCTCTACCTCAAACTCGTTTTCAGCGGAAACCGGAGCAGGAGGCGTACCTGTAGACTTGGAAAAAGAGTTAAGTACCATGGGTTTGAGGAGAGATACATGGAAGGAGTTAGGAATCCGCAAGTTGGCCGGGAGTTTCAATTTACAGGCCACTGGGTTGATTTGTTTGATAATTTCTAGTGGGCCGATGAACCGAGGCCCTAACTTGTAGGAAGGAATCTTGAGCCGGACATACTTGGACGAGAGCCAGACTTTATCTCCAGGACGGAATTGTGGAGGATCCAGGCGTTTTTTGTCAGCGTGTTTTTTCATCCGCTTGGACGACTGAAGGAGTGCGGATCGGGTACTCTCCCAAATGGAGGAAAATTTGCTAACGAGAGATTCCGCAGCCGGATTGTCCACCGAGGTGGAGACGGGAAATGGGATCCGAGGATGCTGACCGAAGACTACAAAAAACGGGGATTTGGAGGAAGATTCGCTCTCATGATTATTGTAAGAGAATTCGGCCCATGGCAGGAGATCCACCCAGTCTGAATGGTGGGCATTAACGAAGTGCCGGAGGTAACTGGTCAGGATCTGATTGATCCGCTCCACTTGACCATTGGACTGTGGATGGTATGCGGAGGAGAAGTCCAGGGTGACGTCTAGCAGCTTACATGTGGCTCTCCAGAAGCATGAGGTGAACTGAACCCCACGATCCGACACGATGTGGAGGGGCAGGCCATGGAGACGGAAGATGTGGCGGATAAAGTCTTTAGCCAGCTCGGGTGCAGACGGGAGGCCTGGCAGGGGAATGAAATGAGCCATTTTGGAAAAGCGGTCAGCGACCACCCAAATGACCGTACAACCGGCAGAGACATGGAGATCTGTTATGAAGTCCATAGCTATATGCTGCCAGGGGGCAGCAGGTACTGGAAGAGGAAGGAGGCGACCGGCTGGCAGGTGTCTCGGAACCTTGTTGTGGGCGCAGGACACACAGGCAGAAACAAAGTCTATTACGTCCTTGTGCAGGGTAGGCCACCAGTAGTGCTGGGTGATAAGCTGGAGGGTCTTTTTCTGACCGGCATGGCCAGCAAGCTTAGACGAGTGACCCCAGTGTAGGATCTTCTCCCGATCAGGTACCGTTACGAACGTCTTACCGGGAGGGAGACGATTTAGACTCACGGGGGCCACCTGCATTACTCTGGCGGGATCGATGATGTGTTTAGGTTCCTCCTCAAGATCAGACACCAGGAAGGATCGGGACAAGGCGTCAGCTTTGATGTTTTTGTCAGCCGGGCGAAAATGAAGAACAAAATCAAAGCGAGCAAAAAACAAGGACCACCGGGCTTGGCGCGGGTTAAGTCTCTGGGCACTCTGGAGGTAAGCCAAGTTCTTGTGGTTCGTGTAAATTATTACCGGGTGAAGAGCCCCCTCGAGCAGGTAACGCCACTCCTCCAATGCCAGCTTAATGGCCAATAACTCTCGGTCTCCTATAGAATAGTTGCGCTCGGAAGAGGAGAAGAGCTTGGAGAAGAAACTGCAAGTTACCATTCTCCCGGAAGATGATTTTTGGGTAAGTACCGCTCCGGCTCCAGAGGAGGAGGCGTCAACTTCCAGGAAGAATTGCTTGTTGCCGTCCGGGCGATGCAGCACCGGGGCGGAAGAGAAAGCCTGTTTTAAGGAAAGAAAGGCTTCCTCAGCTTCGGGCGGCCATTCTCTGGGATTAGTGCCCTTACGGGTGAGCGCAGAGATTGGGGCAGTCCGGGAAGAGAAGTGCGGCATGAAGAGGCGGTAGTAGTTGGCGAAGCCCAGGAACCGCTGAATAGCCTTCAACCCCTCTGTTCGATGCCACTTCTCGATGGCAGACAGTTTCTCAGGATCCATTCGTAGGTCGGTCTGAGAAATTATGTAGCCCAAAAACGGAAGCGAGGTCTGCTCAAAGAGGCACTTCTCATATTTAGCGTAGAGGTGGTTCTGCCTGAGCCTGAGCAGAACCTGACGAACATCCCTCCGGTGTGTGGGGAGATCCGGAGAGAAGACCAAGATGTCGTCCAGGTACACCACTACGCAGGAGTAGAGAAGGTCCCGGAAGATGTCATTGACCAACTCTTGAAAGACGGCGGGAGCGTTACAGAGACCGAAGGGCATTACCAGGTATTCATAGTGGCCGTCCCGGGTGTTGAATGCCGTCTTCCACTCATCCCCCTGACGGATACGGACCAGGTTATATGCCCCACGGAGGTCCAGCTTGGTGAAGATTCTAGCCCCCCTCAGACGGTCAAATAATTCCGGAATGAGCGGAAGGGGGTATTTATTCTTCACCGTGATCTGGTTAAGGCCTCTATAGTCTATACAGGGACGGAGTGAGCCATCCTTCTTTTTGACGAAGAAGAAGCCTGCTCCCGCCGGGGAAGTAGATTTCCGGATGAATCCCCGGGCCAGATTCTCCTCAATATATTCTGACATGGATCGGGTCTCAGCAGCGGACAAAGGGTAAATGCGCCCACGGGGAGGAGTAGCGCTGGGCATCAGGTCGATTGGGCAGTCGTATGGTCTATGAGGGGGTAATGTCTCTGCCTCCTTTTTATTAAAGACGTCCGCATACGACCAATAAGGAGCCGGAAGACCAGGTAGATTGGCTGGAGTAGGAGAAGGACGGACAGGATGGACGGGAACTAAACAAGTCTTATGGCAGTCCTGTCCCCAGCGAAGGACTTCTCCGGTCTGCCAATCAAGCATGGGTGCATGTCTCTGAAGCCAAGGTAGGCCTAGTAAGAGAGCGTGAGAGAGTCCAGGCAGAACATGAAAGAAGTTGCTCTCAGAGTGCAGCATTCCCACCTGCAGGGTTATGGATTCGGTGATGAGTTGGATGGGATGTGGTAAGAGGCCCTCATCCACGGCAGCGACAGATAAGGGTACAGCTAGAGGTTTGGTGGGAATGCGGTATTTCTCTACCAGAGACTGAGAAATGAGATTTTCGGCAGCTCCAGAGTCAAGTTGGGCTAGTTCAAAATAACGGTTCTCCCCGCAGATGATAGAGACCGACAGCAACAGAGATGGAGAGGGTTTACTCTTGTCTAGGACGATCCTAGACACAGGCGTTTCCCGACCTCTCCGGGCAGGAACGGATCCGGTGCTCCTTACTGCCACAGTAGAAGCAGCTCCCCTCGGCACGGCGTAGCTCTTGACGGGTTTTGACCATCTTGGTCTGGTCGACCTGCATAGGCTCGGGTGAGTGCGCCTGGGGAGTAGCGGGAGAAGTGACAGGTTTCTGAAAGGTAGAGGCTAGACGTGGAAACCTCCTCTCACGGGTGACCTCTTTGGCGCGTTCCTGGAACCGGATGTCAATCCGGGTGGCAAGAGTTATTAAGTCGTCGAGAGTGGTAGGTATGTCCCGACCGGCGAGTTCATCTTTAATACGGCCGGACAGACCCTCCCAAAAGACAGACACCAGGGCGTCGTTATCCCAGGCCAGCTCCGAAGCAAGGGTACGGAACCGTATGGCATATTGGCCCACGGTGAGATTTCCTTGATGGAGGAGCAGCAGAGATGATGCGGATGAGGTCTTCCGTCCGGGTTCGTCGAAGACTTTCCGGAAAGCCGTGAGAAAGGCTGGCAGGTTGAACACCAGGGGGTCTCCTCTCTCCCATAGAGGATTTAGCCAAGCCAGTGCCTCCCTCGTGAGATGGGACATGATGAAGGCTACTTTGGCCTGGTCGGAGATAAACTGGTGGGACAGGAGTTCAAAGTGCAGGGTGCACTGGTTTATGAAGCCCCGAGCTTGAGCGGGGTCGCCTCCGAAGCGTGGAGGTGCAGAAAGCTGGGGTCCGGGGCAGGAAGCTATGGTATTGGTGGGCAGCGGCGCTGCCGGGCTGCGAGTCATGACACTAGCGGTGGTTGCTGGTGGAGCAGTCAGAGTGTCCAGGCGAGAGTTGACATTCCGCAGATGACTCAGGATGGACTCCTGTTGGGACCTCTGACGGGACAGTTCATGACATAGGTCCGAGAGCGAGGGAGCTTGGGTGCCACCGGGTTCCATGGCCCGAGCAAACTGTAACGGGTCTGGGAGGCGGAACCTCTGAGAAACTATACAAGGGGGCGGTCCTTGTAAGGAAGCGGGTGGCTCCCAGGGAAGACGGGCAGGTAGTCACGGCAAGTGACAGGGACAGTCTCTGGGAAGAAGGGCAGGTAGTCACGGCAAGTGACAGGGACAGTCTCTGAGTAGAAGGACGGGTACTCACGGCAAGTGACAGGGACAGTCTCTGGGTAGAAGGACGGGTTCTCACGGCAAGTGACAGGGACAGTCTCTGGGTAGAAGGACAGCAGGCAGGTGGCTGGTGAGCGCTCCCAGGTGAGCGGGCGAGAGTCTTTGGACAGGCGGGTGGTCACGGCAAGTGACGGCAGAGCCTCCAGGTAGGCTAGCAGGCAGGTAGCAGGTGAGCGCTCCCAGGTGAGCAGGCAAGAGTCTCTGGACAGGCAGGTGGTCACGGCAAGTGACGGCAGAGCCTCCAGGTAGGCTAGCAGACAGGTAGCAGGTGAGCGCTCCCAGGTGAGCAGGCAAGAGTCTCTGGACAGGCAGGTGGTCACGGCAAGTGACGGCGGAGCCTCCAGGTAGGCTAGCAGACAGGTAGCAGGTGAGCGCTCCCAGGTGAGCAGGCAAGAGTCTCTGGACAGGCAGGTGGTCACGGCAAGTGACGGCAGAGCCTCCAGGTAGGCTAGCAGACAGGTAGCAGGTGAGCGCTCCCAGGTGAGCAGGCAAGAGTCTCTGGACAGGCAGGTGGTCACGGCAAGTGACGGCGGAGCCTCCAGGTAGGCTAGCAGACAGGTAGCAGGCGAGCGCTCCCAGGTGAGCGGGCAGGCTGGTCCATAGACAGACTGACAGGTGTCGGAAGGCAGACCGTCGGACCGCAGGCTTGCAAGCAGGTAAACGGATATCAGGCAGGTATCAAGCAGGAATCTGGCAGGTAACAGGCAGGAATCTGGCAGGTGACTGGCAGGTAACTGGTAACGGGACCTGAAGGCTGAAGCAGAATGAAGGCTTTGCAACAACATTGCTCGGGCACCTCCATTTTGGAGGCGGTACCTTATATATGGTGAGGTCCTCCGGCCATTGGCCGGGGACTCCTTAGGACGGCGCGCGCGGCCCCTTTAAGAGAGGGGGAGCGCGCGCGCCCTAAGCACAGTGGCCGGGAAGCAGCGCGCGCTGCCAGCAGAGCGGGAGGAGGACGCCGGGCACGGAGTGGAGAGGTGAGGGGAACAGCGTCCCTGCCTAGCAGGAGGCAGGGACGCCGACGCTACACAAGGAGAACTTTCTGTCTCTGATTCATGAGGAGGACAGGTCTACAAAAATGGGGCAGTACCAGAAGGCCCTTGTTGCGGAATTATTAAAAAAATTCCCATCTGAAAACGCTGGCGGCAGAGGTCACAGTTCATTGGACAACCAAGAAGTACAGGCGAGAGAGGCACAACTTTAATCTAGCAGAGGCAGGGGAACACTGTCAAAGTTCTGGGAGAATTTTCTCAGCCCCTCCCATCACACAGGCCCTGAGGCGCGGGGTACAGTCATGGCCAAAAGTATTGAGAATGAGACAAATAGTAATTTTTCCAAAGTTTACTGCTTCATTTTTTGTAATGCAATTTGCATAAACTCCTGAATGTCAAAGAGTGATCAGTTTAACAGCAATTATTGTACTTGCAAAGTCAATATTTGCCCAGAAAATGAACTTTAACCCCCAAAACACATTTCAACATCATTGCAGTCCTGCCTTAAAAGGAGCAGCTAACATCATTTTAGTGATTGATCCATTAACACAGGTGTGTGTGTTGATGAGGACAGGGCTGGCGATCAATCAGTCATGATTAAGTAAGAATGACATCACTGGACACTTTAAAAGGAGGCTGGTTCTTGGTATCATTGTTTCTCTTCAGTTAACCATGGTTATTTCTAAAGAAACACGTGCAGCCATCATTGCACTGTACAAAAATGGCCTAACAGGGAAGAGTATTGCAGCTACAAAGATTGCACCTCAGTCAAAAATCTATCGCATCATCAAGAACTTCAAGGAGAGAGCTTCCATTATTGTCAAAAAGGCTCCAGGGCGCCCAAGAAAGACCAGCAAGTGCCAGGACCGTATCTTAAAACTGTTTCAGCTGCGGGATCGGACTACCAGCAGTGCCGAGCTTGCTCAGGAATGGCAGCAGGCTGGTGTGAGTGCTTCTGCATGCACTGTGAGGCGGAGACTCTTTGAGCAAGGGCTGGTTTCAAGGAGGGCAGCAAAGAAGCCACTTCTCTCCAGAAAAAACATCAGGGACCGACTGATATTCTGCAAAAGGTACAGGGAGTGGACTGCTGAGGACTGGGGCAAAGTCATTTTCTCTGATGAATCCCCTTTTCGATTGTTTGGGACATCTGGAAAACAGCTTATTCGGAGAAGAAGAGGTGAGCGCTACCACCAGTCTTGTCTCATGCCAACTGTAAAGCATCCTGAAACCATTCATTTGTGCGGTTGCTTCTCAGCCAAGGGAATCGGCTCACTCACAGTCTTGCCTAAAAACACAGCCATGAATAAAGAATGGTACCAGATTGTCCTCCAAGAGCAACGTCTCCCAACCGTCCAAGAGCAGTTTGGCGCCCAACAATGCCTTTTCCAGCATGATGGAGCACCTTGCCATAAAGCAAAGGTGATAACTAAATGGCTCATGGAACAAAACATAGAGATGTTGGGTCCATGGCCTGGAAACTCCCCAGATCTTAATCCCATTGAGAACTTGTGGTCAATCATCAAGAGACGGGTGGACAAACAAAAACCAACAAATTCTGGCAAAATGCAAGCATTGATTATGCAAGAATGGACTGCTATCAGTCAGGATTTGGTCCAAAAGTTGATTGAGAACATGCCAGGGAGAATTACAGAGGTCTTGAAGAAGAAGGGGCAACACTGCAAATATTGACTTGCTGCATTAACTCATTCTAACTGTCAATATAACCTATTGGTACTCATAATATGATTGCAATTATATTTCTGTATGTGATATAAACATCAGACAAACACTAATAAAAACCAGAGGCCAGCAGATCATGTGAAAATATAATTTTGGTGTCATTCTCAAAACTTTTGGCCATGACTGTACTCTCACAAGGAGTGCAAAGTTTGGGAAGATGCTGAGGGAGAACCTTGACGACCGTACCAACGTCCTCCGTGATTCCTCTGTGCCTTATAATTATTGGGTATCCAAGCTGGATACGTGGAATGAACTGGCTCTCTACGCCTTGGAGGTCCTGGCCTGGCCTGCCGCCAGCGTTTTATCAGAGTGGGTTTTTAGTGCCGCTGGTGGAATTATAACTAACAAGTGCATCCGCCTGTCAACTGAAAATGCTGACAGACTGACTCTTATTTTTGGAAGGTGTATTCCCATGCACCTTTTCACACCAACACATGGGTATACGCTTCCTGATTTTGGCTATTTGCTCTTGTCCTCCTCCTTCTCCTGATCCTCCACCACCATATCACCAGGGTGACCGGGGTCCGTGATGCAACACCCACATCATTTTTTAAAGGGTGTTTATGATGCCCGTAAAAAATTTTTTTATACAGTATGTTCATGTATACCCCCCAGGGGTAAATGTTTGTCAGCCCATACACTTAGTGCATGGGCATTACAAGTATAGGAGGCCCGCTCCTTTCTAATGGGAACATTTTTTATGAGGCTCTCCTCCACGTCTCTTCAAAGGAGCATTGGAGTGCCTCCAAATTTTTGGCAGCCCTTGCATTCACTGCATAGGCAAACACAATGGGAGACCCACTTCCTAATAATGGGAACATTTTTTTTCAGGAGGCCCTCCTCTACGTCTCTTCCAAGGGGCATTGGTGTGCCTCCAAATTTTTGGCAACCCTTGCATTCACTGCATAGGCAAACACAATGGGAGACCCACTTCCTAATAATGGGAACATTGTTTTCAGGAGGCCCTCTGACCTCCACGTCTCTTCCAAGGGGCATAGGAGTGCCTCCAAATTTTTGGCAACCCTTGCATTCACTGCATAGGCAAACACAATGGGAGACTTACTTCCTAATAATGGGAACATTGTTTTCAGGAGGCCCTCCTCTAAGTCTTTTCAAAGGGGTACTGGAGTGCATCAACATTTTCAAAGTGGTATTGGTGTGTGTCCAAATTTTCGGCAGCCCTGGCCCTCACTGCATACGCAATATCAGTATAGGAAAACCACTCTTTAGTAATGGTAGCAATAAAACATAGCCAGCTGATGGCTCTCTAAGAATAGTGAGGGCCGACTGCTGGCCCTTTAAGAATAGTAAAGGCCACCTGATGGGCCTATAAAAATAAGCTTTGTGACTTTCAGAGTCCCTCCATCATAAATGAAACAGGATGTGTCTGATGATGTGTCACACACCACATGGCCAGATATGGTTGTAAAATGTTAAAATGACAGTTCCCAGTGAATGCATTTGTCACGGTTGAAAGCAATGCAAAAGTGCAAAAACGCATCAAAAACACTACGTGTGAACATAGCCCAAGGTGTGAAGGAGTATTTTTGGTTTTGGTTATTTATTTTGCCTTATATGCAAGTCATTACCCTGGAAAGAATGTTCCTTAATATATTTCCCAGGAAAATCCATTTTGGTTTCGCTTTTGTATGTTTTATTGAGAGTCTGTAAAAGTGGCGTAATACTCTGACAACGTTGTTGACAGCAGTGATCTCGGAGTCAGAAATGCTTCCAGGGGTCTTCCCCATGCTGTTCCTATGTCATTTGAGCACTGCTCCCATTGATTTGGGCAATTTTTAGGCCCTCTGCAGACCGCCGGGGGGAGCCGCCTGAAAAATGCTCGAGTTTCCCATAGACTTACATTGGGCTCGTTGCTCGGGTCGAGCACCCAAGTATTCCAATGTGCTCGACCCGAGCAACGAGCACCCGAGCATTTTAGTGCTCGCTCATCACTAAATACAGGTCCAGAAAAAATGGTGACACTTTTTTTTTTTTTAATACATTTCCAATTTTTTATTTTTTCACCACTTAAAATAAAGGTACACAAGTTTGGTATCTCTTTTTTGCCAATTTCAATGTACTTGGAATTTTTATCCCAGTTTTTTTAGTACATTGTGTACTAATGTGAATGGCGTCATTAAAAACTAAAACTCGTCCCACAAAAACAAACAAACAAAAAAAACGAGCCCTGATACAGCTATGTCAATGAAAATAATAATAATACATATCTAAAATAATAAAAAATATATAAAATAATAAAAATAAATATAAAATAATAAAAAAAATCTAATTAAAATAATTTAAAAAAAGATAAATAAATAAATATGGTTCTTGGAAGAGGAAATTTAAAAAGAAAATGTAAAAAAAATAAAAATCACCCTGCAGGAAAAGGGTTAATTCGGGAGTGTTCAGTAACTGACAACCCCTTTAATTTGCCATTCTGAATGTTTTCACATTTTATTGCCGGTCCTAATAATAAAAAAAAAATCACTGAGCACTCACAACGCATGCGCACTTCCCTTCTGGCCCGCGTTATGAACTTTATGGTGACCGATCTCGCCTCCTGTGTAAACTCTATGGTAACATGCATGGAGCGACGACCGCTGCATGGAGCACAAAGTAGGCGTGGCCTATCCATAGCACGTCACTGGCTGTCTTGAGGAGCCCCGCCCCTTTCGTCCTCCAGCTCTCCGCTCTCTCTGCGCCTCCACACTTCCCGCCGTCCGGCTCCGGCATTGGCGGCTTGTTTTGAAGAGCGGAAGTGACGGTTCGTGACTAGGAAAACAGCCGTTCAGTGGATGTTACGAGCAGTCGGCAGCTGGAAGCAGGTATGGCAGTGTCCGGTGCTGTGTATAGGGGGTAATAGCGTGTAATGTATATACCTCCCCCCTGTGGCCAGATGTAGGAACTGCATGGGGTTGTTTTTTATTTTTTTTTAGAGAGTGTTTTTTTTTGGGGATGGGGGGGGGGGGTTGTTTAGGTCTATGGTCAATTACTGCTAGGATCTTTGTGCCTGGTCTTCTCCTGGCTCTGTGAAACTATAAGTCCCAGCTGCAGAGCGCTTGAGAACGCTGGGACTTGTAGTTCGTCACTATTGAGTCTGTAGTGGTCCTACTTTTGTAGGTGACATGCAAAATATTCCCCCCAAATATTGCGTTTTGCAAACTGTGTTACCAGTTGTGTGATATCGCACAGCAGCAATGGTGTAAGAAGTTTTTTGTTTTGGAATATTGCAACATTGTATCACCGCCTGGCCCCACTTCCTGGTTACCATGGCTGCGTGTAAACAGTGGGGCCATGATCATGTGACCACATCCTTCAAGGGGCTTCCAAAACCATCCCCCCCCGCCCCCCATAGCTGTAGGCCTGGATCTGCGGAGGGAGCTGCAGTACTGAATGACACCATCCACCCTATCATATCATGTCCTAGAAAATGAGTGTGTGGGGGATAAAAAAAACCTCCAAGTGCATTGAAATGGTTAAAAAAAAAAAAAAACCCACTGACCAGCAATCCCGCCATTGTTTTTTTTTTTTGTTTTCATGTTACAGCGTTCATTGTGCATTAAAAATGACCCGGGAATATGACTTTCCAGGGCAGACTGATCCAAACAATGCAAAACTACTTATCATTTTAGTGTTTTTAAAAAAACAAAACAAAAAGGTAGAAATGTTTTTGTTTTTTTTCTTCAAGCTGACAAATGTCCCCCATAGATGCAAATTAAAATGTCGTATACACCCTAAAGTGGCCCCGATTAAAAGCGACCGCTCACTGGCCTGAGATAAGAAAGCCCTCATACAACTCCACTGACAAACCTTTTTTTTTTTCTCTTTATTTGGAAAGGTGGTGGTTTAATCGTTTAGATTTTAAATTTTTTTTTTTGTTTTTTACTTTTATATTTTAGTCCCCATAAGGGAGCGGACCCTGTGATTGATCGCTTGTTCAATATATTGCAGTACTGCACGATTACAGTATATAGTAAAATTACTTAAAGACGCACCAACAGGACTGCGGCAGAAGGCGCCTTTAATGAGCCCCCGCCTGCCACGTCAGTCCACCAGCTCCTAGTTGGGGGGTACATGCCACTAATATCTCATAGATTCGGGTGCCGGTATGTGCTGCCAGGAATGGCGTAATTCTCCATTGATTTCCAGTGATGGCATACATGACCTTCATACCTGACCGCATGCGACAAAAAGTTGCCTACAACTGGACAAACCCTTTAATAGCTGTAGTCTGGGGCATAAAATTAGAAAGTACATTCTTAACCTCTGGATTGGCAGCAGCGCTGCTGCGATCTCTAAGCTCCCCCCCCCCCCCCGTGGCCTCCTGGCATTATGCTATGTGACCGCTGCAGGCAGTGACCGGCTACAGCCTTCTGTATTACACTTTGATGGAATACTGAAAGGCTGCAGCCACTTCACTTTTGAAGGGTTTGTCTATTAAGGGACAGCCCATTTAAAGGGAATCGATCAGCAAGTTTTGATATGTAATCCGATAGCTGCATAATATAGGGACAGAGAACCTGATTCCAGCGATGTGTCAATTAGGCTGCTTGTTGTAGCTTTAATATAATTAGTGTTTTATCAGCAGGAGATTATCACTACAGGACTAGGTGTCTCATGCCTCCTGGTCCAACCAGGCCCCCAGCACTGATTATCGTGTACACAGGAAGCAGCCAATCAGGTGTGGGCGGGGTTATACACAGCTCAGCATTTCCAGATCTGCAGCAGAGAAACCGTGATTGTACATCAAGCAGCCCAGTAAGTGACACATCGCTGGAATCAGGCTCTCTGCCCCTACATAATGCTGATCTCAGATTACATAGCAAAAACCTGCTGACAATATAGATTTTGGTCCTGGCAGAGGTTTAAACACCCTGTTAATGAGCCATTATCGGGGTCGTTTCAACAAACTCTGCATATATCAATAGAAGGCGCAAATATTTAAAAACTTTGTCACACATCTCAATAGAGAAATATGCTTCTTTCTCCACTTAAGAGCCGACTCTACTACTTCCCCTTTTCTGAACTTCTCATTCACTTTGAAAAACTGGGAAAATACACCTTTCTTTACAAAAATAAAAAAGTGCTGCTGTATAATGTTATCCATGCTGCTGCTGCTGCTTTCAGAGCTGGAGTCACAGTTACACTGCTCAGTTCTGCTGTACAATGTTCTCCATGCTGCTGCTACTGCTTTCAGAGCTGGAGTCACAGTTACACTGCTCAGTTCTGCTGTACAATGTTCTCCATGCTGCTGCTACTGCTTTCAGAGCTGGAGTCACAGTTACACTGCTCAGTTCTGCTGTACAATGTTCTCCATGCTGCTGCTACTGCTTTCAGAGCTGGAGTCACAGTTACACTGCACAGTTCTGCTGTACAATGTTCTCCATGCTGCTGCTACTGCTTTCAGAGCTGGAGTCACAGTTACACTGCTCAGTTCAGCTGTACAATGTTCTCCATGCTGCTGCTACTTCCTTCAGAGCTGGAGTCACAGTTACACTGCTCAGTTCTGCTGTACAATGTTCTCCATGCTGCTGTTACTTCCTTCAGAGCTGGAGTCACAGTTACACTGCTCAGTTCTGCTGTACAATGTTCTCCATGCTGCTGCTACTGCTTTCAGAGCTCGAGTCACAGTTACACTGCTCAGTTCTGCTGTGCAATGTTCTCCATGCTGCTGCTACTGCTTTCAGAGCTGGAGTCACAGTTACACTGCTCAGTTCTGCTGTACAATGTTCTCCATGCTGCTGCTACTGCTTTCAGAGCTGGAGTCAGTTACACTGCTCAGTTCTGCTGTACAATGTTCTCCATGCTGCTGCTACTGCTTTCAGAGCTGGAGTCACAGTTACACTGCTCAGTTCTGCTGTACAATGTTCTCCATGCTGCTGCTACTGCTTTCAGAGCTGGAGTCACAGTTACACTGCTCAGTTCTGCTGTACAATGTTCTCCATGCTGCTGCTACTGCTTTCAGAGCTGGAGTCACAGTTACACTGCTCAGTTCTGCTGTACAATGTTCTCCATGCTGCTGCTACTGCTTTCAGAGCTGGAGTCACAGTTACACTGCTCAGTTCTGCTGTACAATGTTCTCCATGCTGCTGCTACTGCTTTCAGAGCTGGAGTCACAGTTACACTGCTCAGTTCTGCTGTACAATGTTCTCCATGCTGCTGCTACTGCTTTCAGAGCTGGAGTCACAGTTACACTGCTCAGTTCTGCTGTACAATGTTCTCCATGCTGCTGCTACTGCTTTCAGAGCTGCAGTCAACAGCAACAAAAAAACCTTGTAGCTGGTGGATGTATAAAATAAAATAAATTTGATTTGTGTCGACATTTTCTGAGACCCGTAAGTTGTTTTTGTTTTTTTGTGGTGTTTTTGCATGTCGAGCTGAAGTTTTAACTAATGTAATTTTCTTCTTTTTTTTGGTTCATGCAATGTCTTTTATTACATATTTTTTGGGGGGTAGAAATTGTGGCGACTGAAACCTGCCGATTCTGGCATTTTAGGTGCTCTTCTCTTTATCCATTTCGGCGTACACCGTGTGAAATAAATATTTTTTATACTTTATTTGTTTTTGGCACGCATGGCTGAATATGTAAAAATGTAAATGGCAAAATTAATTTTTTTTTTTGTTAGAGGGGGAAAAAAAGAGGTGCATTTAAACTTTTTTTAAGTTGTGTTTTTTTTATTATTATTATTATTATTATTTTAAATTACCTTTTTTAATTACCCCCCATAGTAGACTTGAAACTGAAATAGACAAATCTCAAGTTGGATCTGCCACAAAAAAGTTAAAACGATATGGACACCTTTTGGGAGATTTATTTTATTTATTTTTTTTACTTTGATGCTTGGAATTTTGTTACAAAAAAAATTTCAGCACGTGGATTTCTTTAACTTTCATTGCTTTCTGTAGCCTCTGTATTAGACTGTCTATTACTGGCTGCAGAATGGGTCAACTGAGAATCCGTCAGTGAGCTCATTTCGACGGAACGTTTGTAACATGCAAGTTGAGATGAGCTTTGTGATCGTCAATCAGTTAAGAGGCGCTCAGAAGAAGGAAGATAAGAGTTATAACTCCTGTCAGAAGAAGCTCACCGACGGATTCTCAGTTAGCTAATTCTGCAGCAATAGACGGTGCAACACGAAGGCTGTAGAAGGCAAACGGTGCAATATTTTTAATGCAACCCAATTACAAAACGTATTTTTACTTTCATAATCGGAGGGTGGACGATGCTATTAGCGCCTCATATCTATTAAAAGTGTAATATGTTTACGTATTTTGCAGCGCAGGGGACCGATGTTTGATGTCCACCGACACCATGAAGCGAAAGGTGGCCAAAGCGAGTGCCCTGCGACTGAGCCCGAACGAAGAGGCGTCAATAATAAAGCAAGAACGGGAGAGGCGGAGGAAGCTGCGCCTGCAACAGGTAAAGGGGTGATCATCGTCCGGGGGCTTTCACTGACAGGATGCAGAGTCGGGTTATGTGTGCAGCCCCGGGCGCCGGGCAGCCCAATGGTATAAACTTGGGTGCATGTGACAATACTGCTATATATTTGACTCTCTGGTCTTCGGCTTCTTCCAGTGCCATTGGGTTTTGACCCTTCTAATTGTCTTTCTAGGTCAGAGAGCAGGAGAAGTTCATTGCTCAGCAAATCCGGCAAGATGTTAAGGGAAGAAGAGATCAGCAGCTGCAGCAATTAGCAGACGACCTGAGAGCCAAGTGGGAGGCGGCTCAGGCGGAGAAGCTGCAAGCCCTGGAGAAGATCTACCTGTGCACGCTGAACGCCATCGGGGAAGGACATAGACAGGCCAAGGAAAACGTGAGACCCTCAACCTAATGTAATGGGATCCCTACTGACTGTGTCATTGAACGTGAGCTATTGTCCACTGTTATCAGGTTGGGGAGAGACAGAATAGTCCCGTGTGTAGGGGCTGGTGTCAGCCAACGTTAGGGTTATGATGAATATTACAAAGCTGATCAGGCGTCTCATTATCCTGCCCATGCTGGTACTTGTAGTTCCCCAAAACGGCAGAGCGCGAGTCATCTCCTTTTCCTTTCTGGTTCTTCATCTCTTATCCTGGAGAAGCAGCTACTTAAGCCACCTAAGATCCTCCCCAGTAATCCTCCTCCCGCTTTAAGACTTCGGCTAAATCCTGTTTTTGTAGTCGAGGGATTAATTTGCCACCTCTCGCTCCGAGGGCCGGAAAGAAGGGAAACGTTTTTTCTTTTAGTTTCAGCCGTAATATCTTCCAGTTGTGCTAAAAATATTCTGATGCTGGAACTTCTTGTCCTGTGTACAATTCCATTAAAGGGTTTGTCCACTACTTTATATGATCCCCCCCCCCCCCCCAATGTATTTCCCCAGGGCCCATAAGTGTTTCTCTAAATACCTTGTGGTGCCTTTTCTGCCTATGAGAGGCGCTATCACTAGCCGCTCACAGGCACCACGTGACCCCCGGCTGCAGCCGGCTCTGACATCCGCTGAGGTCACGACAAGTCCAGGCTGCAGCCGAGGGTCCCTCTTCTGCGTTCCACGGTGGATGCTGGGTAGTGGTCGGGGTTACCCAGCACGTCACACCCGGCATCCACCACGCGCTCTCCCTCTCCTCATTCACCGGAAAAGCGCGCGGTGGATGCTGGGTGTGACGTACGGGGTAACCCTGCCCACAGCCCAGGATCCACCGCAGGGACCGCGTCACTGATGTCACGTCTCTCTTGTTGTGACTTCAGTGGCGGGTCACGTGATGCCTGTGATCGGCCAGTGATATCGCCGCTCAGAGGCAGAAAAGGCACCACAAGGTATTTACAAAAACACTTCTGGGCCCCGGGGGGATACATTGGGTGGGTTCATATAAAGTAGTGGACAACTTCTTTAATCCGGCACCTGATCGTCTGACACTATTAAAGGGATTGTCCACTTTCCCAGACAAATTTCTGCAGTGTCCTAAACAGCTGTGTTCTGACCTGAGCAATCAATCATTATCCCCCATGGTTTAACCCTGATTTTCGACAGAATTATGTTTTTTTTTGTCGCCACAACAGTGCAGTAAAATACAATAACAGGTGATCAAAATATCATATCTATCCCAAAATGGTATCAATAAAAACATCAGCTCAGGGCGCAAAAAATAAGCCCTCACCCAGCCCCAGATCCTGAAAAATGGAGACGCTACGGGTCTTGGAAAATGGCAGCAAAAGCAAAATTATACATACTTACATGTTCGGTATCTGCGTACTTGTACCTCTTTTACTATATAGTGAACAAGGTAAATAAAAACTGACAAAAAAATAAATTGTGGAATTGCACACATTTTGCTATTTCGCTGCACCTGCAATTTTTTCCCCCCTGTATTTTTTTAGCGCATTACATCATAAAATGTATGATGCCATTCAAAAGTACAACTCTTCCCGCAAAAAATAAGCCCTCCTATAGCTATATGGCAGGAAAAATAAAAAGTCAAGGATCTTGGAACAAGGGGAGGAAACAAAAAACGGAAAATCGACCAGTCAGTAAAGGGTTAAGGTTTATTTAATTTCGCAATTTCTTTTTTTTTTCCCTTCCTTCAATCAAGGAGCCCGATTTTAAGGCGATGGAAATGATAAATGCTACAAATAAAGAAAAAGCCGAGAAGAGACACAGAGAGGCGTTGAAAGAGTTAAAACAGCACAAAGAGAAGCAGCTCAGGGCTCAGTCCTGGTGAGTGATACCCGTACCCTCCTCTTGCTGCTGCGGTGGTTTTCACCTTTATTAGATGGTATCATGACCCCACTATGGAGTCTTACCCCTCCCCCCGCCTCCGCCTAGACTTAGAATTTGTTTTCATCCTATTACCTATTAAGCTACTTATCCCGTTGTGATCTGGAGCTGTATTCAGGGCGGCGTCTTGTGCTGGGGTCTTACCGTCATGTGGCTGTGCAGAAGGGGGCCGATTATTGGGGCTCCTGTACAGCCGGTTACTGTACGACATCTCATTATCTAGACTGCAAATCGGCTAGAAAACGTTTTCCCAGACATCGAGCAGGTAAGGAACACAGAGAGAGTACAGCTCTGAAGCCTCAAAAATTGTTAATGCAGCTCTGGGCTAAAACACCACAGGTAACTATAAAAGGGATTGTCCACCTTTGGAGACACATTTCTTTTCTTAGTATAAATGTATTTAGTTGGGGCCAAAATTACATTTTTGCTATTCTTTCATTAAATATATTGCACCATCTGCCTCGTGTAGCCTCTGTGTTGCACTGTCTATGGCCGGCTGCAGAGTGAGTTAACTGAGGATCCATCAGTGAGTTCATTCTGATGGTCTGACAGGAGAGCTTGTAATGCTTTTTATCATTGTGCTCTCTGTTCCTTTCAGCTAATTGATGATCACAGACCACATCAAAATTGAATGTGCCGGGAAACTACCTGTAAAGGCCAAAACGGGGCATATACTTAAATATATGTATTTGGAGGCAAAAAAAAGTCACAAGTTTAGTATTGCATTGACACCTTTTTCATCTATGTAAAATGTAGGCTGAGGCTACACAGTGACGTGTCGCACGACAGCAATTCTCCTAAAAGTCGCGTGACTATTATTTAGAACTGTGAATCTTCTGTAAATAAAACCGCCAAGTTGTAGACAAGTCGCATGACGCATGCGACTTGCATTGACATCTGTGGCAAATTGGGTGTGTGTGTGACCGCCAACAGACAACTCGAAACATTTGCGACCGTCGCAGCGTAACTCCGCAGGGAATCGGTGCAAGCAATGATGTGATGTGTCGCTGCGATTTCAAAGATGCAGAACAAAGTGCAAGATAGTAATTTGTTTTCTTTGCTGCGTCTGTTTAATTTTATTTTTTTTTCCAACGGTGTCCTAATTCTGTCTTCTGCCCTCTCTCAGGCACATCAAGGCACGGAAAAAGGCACTGTGCATCGAAAAGGAACGTGCCGCAAAAATTGCTGGTCTCCCCCCTCCTCCGCCAGATCCACTGCAGGTAATTTTTTTTTTTTCTTTAATGTCCCTATCTATGTGCATGCTGTGAAAAAGGGATGATTAAAATATAGAAATTTATTTATATAGGGGGACTAAAATAGACATATAAGGAATAAAAGTTGAAGTGTGTGTGTGTATACATACAATAAAAAAATCGATATACTAAATATTATATATATACCGTATTTTTCGGACCATAAGACGCACCTAGGTTTTAGAGGAGGAAAATAAAAATATAAAAATTTAAGCAAAAAATGTGGTCATGATGCACTTTTAAGGGGGATGGGGTCTTCTGCTGACACTGGTATAGGGGTAATGTCCCCCAATTCTGACAATATCCCCCATTCTGGTATATATGCCGCCCCCCTTCCTTTTATATGTGGTCCTCATCTCCAATCCTGGTATGCGTGGCACCCCTCATCCCTGTCCTGGTATGCGTGGCACCCCTCATCCCTGTCCTGGTATGCGTGGCACCCCTCATCCCTGTCCTGGTATGCGTGGCACCCCTCATCCCTGTCCTGGTATGCGTGGCACCCCTCATCCCTGTCCTGGTATGCGTGGCACCCCTCATCCCTGTCCTGGTATGCGTGGCACCCCTCATCCCTGTCCTGGTATGCGTGGCACCCCTAATCCCCCATCAGGCTGCACATTAAAAAAAAATAAACACTCCTACTCACCTCTCTTCTCTCTCCTCCAGCGCTGCGTCCGGTCTGCCTGCACTGATCTCTCCATGTGAGCCGTGCATGACGTCACTGCCATGCACGGCTCACAAGGACAGATCAGCTGCCGGAAGTCACTGCTCCCCACGCTGGGTCTGTGTGCGCGGGGAGCAGTGACTTCACTCTCCTTCATAGCCGGCACTAAGCGGAGCCGCGCTGCTGCTGCTGGCTATCTCCTGTGCCCGCTCATTAAAAGGCATGAATATTCACCACCTCCTCACGCCCATAGGCGTGGAGAGAGGTTGAATATTCATGCCCTTTAACAGCGGGCACAGGAGATAGCCAGGAGCAGCAGTGCGGCTACACTGTGTGCTGCTATTAAGGAGCATGAATATTCAGTGCTCCCCACGCCTCATGGGCGTGGGGAGCAGTGAATATTCATTTTCTTCAGCAGCGGGGACAGTGTAGGCTGCAGCAGGCAGCTTCTGCCTCCTGTGCCCCGCTCCTCCACCGATACCGCTCTCCCCACACCCAACATAAATATACACCCATATACAACATTCGGACTATAAGACGCACCCCCCATTTTCCTCCAAAATTTTGGAGGAAAAAAGTGCGTCTTATGGTCCGAAAAATACGGTAATATAAAAATAATGCACAGGGTTGCCTGTATATAACCTGAATATATCTGTGACTCTTCCTTATGTCAAAACAGAATATTGAAATTGCCCAGCGTCTCCCATTGGTGAAGGTCTGCAATGTAGACAACTTCTCCACTTCCTACTACCACTTACCTGAAGCCTATGTGGACCGAGAGATGGATACTGAGCAGGTGAGATATAGCAGGGGCCATCGCACTGTGGCATCTCCTGGGGGGTCCCTGATGACCGTCATATTTTCTTGTCACCGCCTTTTTAATTAATTTATTTTTTTATTTATTTATTTTGCACCAAATTATTCAAATTGTCACATGCGATTCCTATAATTGAAGCAAAATCAAAAAATGCTCTTTAATATAATTTTTGTCACTTTTTTTTGTAGCTCAAAGTCGCATATTCCGCTAAAATGTGGTAAAATTTGCACAAGAATTTCTGACATACAAAAAAATTACTCCGTAATGTGCACAAAAAATGTTGCCAACTTTTTTTTTAGAAAGTCACCATTGATGAATCTGCCCGAAAAACACCCTGAAAACCCCAAACTTTGCCCACAATGACAAACATATAAAAAAAATAAAAATAGGTGAACATCTATAAAAGGTGGAAATTAAAAGAAGAATAAGGCGCAAATGAAAAACAACAAAAACTATAAAAATAAATAAATAAATAAATAAAATTAAAAGAAATGGCACAAATGCAATAATGAACCGGACCCTAAGTGTCTGAAGGGGGCTGCAGATCTTGAATTTTATGCAATTTGCAACCAATCTCTAGTTGGTCATGCTGGGAGTTATAGTCTTGGGGCAGTTGCTGGGGCACAGGTTGGAGGCGGCTGCTATACCAGTAGTATGCGCTTATTCACTATTTCCGCCATATTTATTACTTTCCAGACTGACGCGCTCTCTGCAGCCGTGGAAGAAGAGAAGCGGCTGAGTGCGCTTCAACAGGAAGAGGACCGTGAGAGGCGGGAACAAATGGAGAAGGCCGCCCTCCGCGGATCTCACGCTTTAAAAATGGTTCAACTCGCCCAGGTCAGTGCTATAAAGGTGGTCTCGCACACTTCAATGGGAACTGAGCTGCTCCGTACACTGTTTACTGGTATCGGCAGCGAGGCGGGGGGTGTCGGGTGTCGCTCCCCAGTGATCTTAGATTGATGACCCTTCCTAAGGAGAAGCCATCGATATTAAGGTTGTGGACCACCCATTTAAGAACGTCTTGGGTTTATGCCGCTTCTCTTATTCTCCCCCAGGATAGGGACAGGCTAATGAAAGACCTGGAGCAGATGCAGCAGGATGACCTGTCCAGACGGCGACAGATCGTAGCCAAGATGCCGCAGCAGCTGTTTGAGCCGGCGTACCGCCGAGCAGAGATTAGGGAGGAATGGCAGAGGGAGCTCGAGTCTGCGTTCGAGGACATGTATACGAGAAATGCAAGTAAGAGCTCGCTCAGCCGGTTTCCATTTTAACCTGACCAACGGGTTTCTTTTTTATTTATTTTTTTAAATGTTCGACATCTCCTATGCGGAGTTGTTCTCAGCAACGTCGCTTCGACAGTGCTGCAGCCAGTCTGTGCGCTCAGTAGCTTTAAGTGGCCCATAGCATTTATGCTGGCAGAGCCATTGAGCTCACTGATTGGCTGCAGCGCTGTTGATGTGACAAGAGAGTGAGTAAAGCAGATTTTTTTACAAAACCAGAAAACCCCCTTTAAATGGTGTGGCTATGTAATTATATGGAGTGAACATTGTTTTCCGCTTTCTGTGGCAGCGCTGTTGAGGAATTGATAACTTTCTGTCCGGTTCCCTCACAATTTGTTAATAAAAAAAAAAAACCCAAACAGACAAGGGAGATCACCCCTTAAATTCTTAATTTTTGTGCTTTTAAGAAATGAGAGGTGACATGGTCCTACAGCTAAAACCCCAGCCCCTGCCCGATCCCTCTGTCGCCAGTATGGATGAAGACCTGGATCTGACTGCGGAGCCAGAAGTGGTGTCTGGGGTAGAGCGCCATCCTGGGGGAACGGAGGTAGAAGAGCAGCACAGTAAGGAGACAGGATTTACCATTTTGGTCATTGTCTCTTTTTATATGCTGTGTCCTGTTTTTGAGACGTTTTAGGTGATTTTTCTATTTGTTCAGGAGAAACTGGAGAACCACCATCAAAGAAAGTGCTGAAAAGGTTATTAAACCGAATACGGACTCAGAAGGACGAGTGGAACGCCAAAGCAGAGACGTCAGACCACGCCAGCGGCACTCTGGAGTCCGGCTCTCTGCCCGCCCATCAGGAAGCTGCAGATGTCGTCCAAGAGGCGAAATACAAGTCTGCAATTGGTAATTCCTCCTGATCGTGGCGTTCCGGTAGTGGCCAGGCTGCTCTATTACATTGTACTTGGATAAAATCAAAACCATGTGAAATGTAGCCCACATCTTGCTCAATATTTTTCGGCTTTCTCTTGCTAAGGCTTCATTCATACATCAAATTTTCAAAAGGACGGTGCATGCATTATAGCATATGGAGCTGTTCACATGTCCACGTTTTTTTTGCAGATAGAGTGTCTGCAAAAGAAAGACAACAGAGTCATATCAGTTTCTGGTCCATGTTATTGGGGATATAGTCCATGGGTTATAACTGCTGCCTTTTGGACGGGGCTGTGGAGTCTGTAAGCTAAACCTTTGACTCCGACTCCTCAATTTCCATAATTCCGACTCCCTCATACACGGCTCATGTTTAAGTGATAAATTTACTGTAGGACACATTTTTCTCAGCTAAAAGTCCAGACCCTTAGATCAGGAATAGGACAGACATTTATAGGACATTTCATAACTTTCCCAAATTCTTATGAAAAAATATTCCCCACAAGCCGCATTGAACTACTGTACCCAATTTATTATATATTTTAGGAGTCTGAGTTGGTCCATTTTATACCGACTCCACCAAAATGGACACCGACTCCGACTCCACAGCCCTGCTTTTGGAGGCAGACACTAAGTACACTGCTCAAAAAAATAAAGGGAACATTCAAATAACACATCGTAGATCTGAATGAATGAAATATTCTCATTGAATACTTTGTTCTGTACAAAGTTGAATGTGCTGACAACAAAATCACACAAAGATCATCAATGGAAATCAAATTTATTAACCAATGGAGGCCTGGATTTGGAGTCACCCCCTCACCCCCCCCCCCCCCCCAATTAAAGTGGAAAAACACACTACAGGCTGATCCAACTTTGATGTTATGTCCTTAAAACTAGTCAAAATGAGGCTCAGTATTGTGTGTGGCCTCCACGTGCCTGTGTGACCTCCCTACAACGCCTGGGCATGCTCCTGATGAGGCTCAGTATTGTGTGTGACCTCCACGCGCCTGTATGACCTCCCTACAACGCCTGGGCATGCTCCTGATGAGGCTCAGTATTGTGTGTGACCTCCACGCGCCTGTATGACCTCCCTACAACGCCTGGGCATGCTCCTGATGAGGCTCAGTATTGTGTGTGGCCTCCACGTGCCTGTATGACCTCCCTACAACGCCTGGGCATGCTCCTGATGAGGCTGAGTATTGTGTGTGACCTCCACGTGCCTGTATGACCTCCCTACAACGCCTGGGCATGCTCCTGATGAGGCTCAGTATTGTGTGTGACCTCCACGCGCCTGTATGACCTCCCTACAACGCCTGGGCATGCTCCTGATGAGGCTCAGTATTGTGTGTGGCCTCCACGTGCCTGTATGACCTCCCTACAATGCCTGGGCATGCTCCTGATGAGGTTGCGGATGGTCTCCTGTGGGATCTCCTCCCAGACCTGGACTAAAGCATCTGCCAACTCCTGGACAGTCTGTGGTATAACGTGACGTTGGTGGATGGAGCGAGACATGATGTCCTAGATGTCCTCAATCGGATTCAGGTCTGGGGAACAGGCGGGCCAGTCCATAGCTTCAATGCCTTCATCTTGCAGGAACTGCTGACACACTCCAGCCACATGAGGTCTGGCATTGTCCTGCATTAGGAGGAACCCAGGGCCAACCGCACCAGGGGTTTCACGAGTGTGAAAGCACAACCAACATTCAAAAGTGACCAAAACATCAGCCAGAAAGCATTGGTACTGAGATGTGGTCTGTGGTCCCCACCTGCAGAACCACTCCTTTATTGAGGGTGTCTTGATAATTGCCAATAATTTCCATCTATTGTCTATTCCATTTGCACAACAGCAGGTGAAATTGATTGTCAATCAGTGTTGCTTCCTAAGTGGACAGTTTGATTTCACAGAAGTTTGATTCACTTGGAGTTATATTCTGTAGTTTAAATGTTCCCTTGATTTTTTTTGAGCAGTGTGTGTGTGTGTGTATATATATATATATATATATATATATATATATATATATATATATATATATATATATATATATATATATATATATAAATAATATGTATACAGGGTGGGCCATTTATATGGATAATTATGACATCGATCAGAGGGGTCCAACCTCTGCACCAATCGTCAGAACGGGTCAGTTTTATCCCCTTCAGAATGCATGAGGAATATCGCTAGTGATGTCCTCCTGCTGGCAACAAATATCACCAATGGTCCTGTGTCTCCCATTAAATGTAACTCCTGTCTCATTGCAGCTTCTTTGGCACTACTTTTCTTTTCTAGAGGTTTTATTTTACTTAATTGGGGGTATCACCAGGCCCCCTCTTCTCCATTGCCCGCCGCCATTTTTTATTTTTTATTAATTTAGACACCGTCCGCCGACCTTCGCAACAGGCGTGCCTCGCCCATGCTGGGATTCTTTTACTTTAGTCCCTAGATTTTCCCAGGACTAGGCCGCAACCTCCTTTTTCAGCCTCTGATTCCTTCACTATTCTTCAATTAGGAGGGCAGAATCTTCCTCTAGGGCCTTCAATCCCATCTTTGTTTGGCAGGGCATGGCTTTCTGACCTTCAAAAGTCACAATTTTTCCCAGATGTCTCCTGGCACAGCATGCTGATGATTATCTTTGAGGGACTCTGCGCCAAGGCCCACAACCCCCGTAACTTTCTCATTATAGTTGCATCCTATGTTCGCTGTCGCAATAAAGACTGTCCTGCGGCTAGCCAGGGCCCATCCCCTGGTTTGGCATCTTTATCCTACTCCTTCTCGGGACTCCTTATACCCGCTCATGAACCTAGCTGTTCACATAGACATTTCCCATAACCTATGCCTCTGGGTACCCTCGCTAGTCTTTTTTATCAGACTGGTCTAAGCTTCTGGAGCATGTGTCATCACAGATTGGTCCTCCCCTAAACCTTCTCCTCACCGTGGAGCAGCACAGTGGCTCAGTGGTTAGGACTGAAGCTTTGAAGCATTTCGGTCCTGTGTTTGAATCCAACCAAGGGCTCGGTGTCCAGGAATCAAGAGCCTCTTTACACTGATCCTGCACAGTCGATCTGCTCTCTGTATTCCTCCTGCCCTGTCCGATATCTTGGATGACACCTCTGACTTGGCCTCTGAGCCCCAAACATTGTGCTAGTCTGGCCTCTACTATACTGGACTTTCATGTGGGCAATGATGGACACCCTCCATGTTAAGGGTGAGGTCCACCTCACCAGCCAGGATGGTCGTCACTGACGGAAATGGTGTTTGATTTTTTTCTAGGTTTATGAAAAAAAACAACTGAAAACTCGTGACATCTTATGATTACCATGATGGCATTTTTCGGCTATTATTACACTTCCCTGTTCCAAGGTGTTGCTGAACTCTCCTCAATCTAAACCTTAAATGTTCGTGGACATGTGTAGGGGTGTTTTATCTACTAACTTGCCATTTTTCGGCAAACTTTCTGGTAACGTCATTAAGCTCCCTCATGTCTTGAGGGTCTTCTCTCCCTGGCTAACACTCCTGCCCTCTCTCTGCTGTCTCGCCTCCAAATGGCGATCATATCCACCATCTCATGTAGATCCTATGTAGGATGTTTCCTTTGCCCAATTCTCGTTGGCTCAACCCTACGATGACCTCCTTTAACTGGAACCTCACCTTTTTTAATAATTCTTAGGTGCACACCGGGACCATAAAGTACAGGTTCAGCCCTTGATAAACTACTGCGGTCATCTCCAGATCTCCTCTTGACATAGCGGTAGCCATCAGGGTTCTGCCCCAGGTGCATTTTTTTTTTTTGGGGGGGGGGGGGGGGGGGTTCAGTGTTTTCTCCAAGGTGGACAATCTAGGCCACATATTGTCTCATTTGAAGATCCAACCCTTAGATTTACGGGAGTGGTCTCTCCTTTTGGGACCTTGTATAACTTATCTATCTCGATGGATGGTTTCCGTCTCTTTATCAAGAATCCAGCTTAGTCACCAGTTCCATGAGCCCACAGTTCCCATCTGCCTCGTACTCTTGAGGGTCAGTTGGAGGGCTTCATGCTGCTCATGGAGCCCGACTGGCCTTACCAAGCCTGATAATCCAACCTGATTCATCTGATGCTGGTGCTCCATGTCCTTTACTTCCTTCTTGGTGTCTGTCATTCCTCCTCTTATCTAGTGGCTGAAAAAGGCGAAGTTTGGAATTTCAGTGGTCTTTTCTTTATCCATTCTGTGAATCATGGCTATGGCTGATACATCTGCCATGGTTATCTGCACACTTGGGATTCTTACTTCCTTGGTAGAAACTTCTGGATTTCCGTCTCATAAGATTATTCACTTTCAAAATCTTGTCCTTTTTCAGTCTTTTCCATTTGGGTACAGGTTTCTGACTCCTTACACCCTTGTTTTCATTTCACAAGTGGGTGTAGAGTTCCTCAGGGGTTGTCCCCTTTCTCATCCTACCAGTTTTCTATGGGTAGATTTCTCGTTGCATACATTGCGGGTCATAGATCCCACCTTGTTCTACTTTTCTCCCTTCCCAGGATCGGTTCCGATTGCCTGGGAACATCGATCTCTTCACAGTTTTTGTTCTTGTTGCTTGTTTCGTGCCGTTTTATTGCTGTCCTGCTTTTGGCTGAGCTTTTTGGTGTTTTACAGGGCGGTATAGCCTACCAGGTGGAAGGGGCAGGGAATCATTGCTTGCCCTGGCACTATCGGGTTCAAAGGAGCGAAGCTGTCGGCTGATAGTCTGTGACAATGTGGATCTCCAAAATACCCCCCCAAAATAGAAAATACACAAATCATGTATAGGGCCTTCCTTGACCTTCAAAATATCAAAAAGGTCATAAATGTGAATGGAGGCCTTAGATCTGGGAAAGTCATTACTCAGAAGCGCACTCTAATATTCTGTCTTATTCTTTGAAGATGTTCTTGGCCGTATAGATCTGGCTCTTCCCCTGTGATGTATTATGTATAAAAATCAGCAATTCTGTGCAATGATTTTTTTTTTCCCTTTTGTCTTCTTCTCTTAGACTCTAATGAAGTGACTGATAACACAGTATTGGCCGGGAAGTCTATTCTCCATCCTCATGAACAAGCCGCGCGCATCAGAATGGAAGCCGAGCGGAATATTAAGGTAACCCGGTCTTCACTGCACAGAGTACATGGAGGGGTGGCACAGCACCTCACCTAAAATGTACCCTATGGGCGAATCAGTACTAGTATAGTATATTAAAGGAGTTGTCCACTTTTAGGTACAATTTTTTTTTTTTTCTGGCAAAAATTACTGTTTGCTGCAGAATGAGCTAACTTAGAATCCATCAGTGAACTTGTCCTGTCTTACGGGAGAGTTTGTAACTTTTCCGAGCTCCTTTCAGATGATTTATGACTGCAAAGCTCAACAAAGTTGAATGTTCCAGGGGATTTCCATAACTTTTCTTTCTTGCATTTGTGATTTTAAAGTCTAGCGTACATAAGTGACTTGACTGTACCTACAGATATAGCAATAACCCCTCGCTGCTGTGTGCAAAGTCGAGGCCTTTTTGTGCAGCTCGTACACTTAGTGTTAGATCGGCTCGGTATGCGGATGGCGTAGAGTCGTGTGGCATGTTAATAATGTGGCGGGGCGGTGGTTAGGATCATGATTGCTGCAAGCATGTAAATGTATTGATGAAAGATTATCCCTTTTGGTTACTGTTATTCCGCATTTACAGATGGAAGAGCTGGAGCGGCAGAAGCTGGAACAACTGGAACTGATACACAAACTGGAAGAAGAGAGAAAAAGCTTAGAGACAAAATTCCAAAAGATGCGGGAAGAAGAACAGGGGAGCAGTGTAACGTCCCAGGAGGAAGAACCGGAGCCAGCAGTGGTGGATGGAAAACCAGAGGTACCACCCGGCCTTACTGCAACACAGTATAAGCCTTTTCTTTTTGTTGGAAGATTATGGACAAACCACGTGTAAAAACACGCTATCCACATATAACAGGGAACTTTGTTCATAATTTAGGGCATCCTGCAGACAGTATAATCCACAGCGTGTCAATAACTTTGCACATTTGGCACAAATTGTTACCACATGTTTGCATCAAAATCTGCATCTAAAACCTGTGAAATCAGCTGTGCAAAAGTTTGGACTCATCTAAGGCTATGTGCCCACGATGCAGAAATTCTCCGGATTTTTTCCTGAGCGTTTCTGCATCTCCCTGGCAGAAAAAATGCATGCGAATTGTACATGTGTTTTTCCTGCCAGGGACATGCGGATGTGAAGCGTTCTTCACATGCATTTCCGCATGCGGGTTGTCAAGCGCTTTCCAAGCGATTTTTATTATCACTTGGAAAGTGCTTGACAACTTGGTCACACCATATAAATCCATGCAACCAGCATGGATTTATATAGTGTGACCGAAAGAATGGTAAAAAATAAATATATACTTACTTTCTGATGGCCCCCGGTTATCTTTATTCGATGCGTCTCGGCTTGCCGGCAGCTCGCAGTACACTGAAAGGACCTGCCGACGTCAGCGGTCGCGTGACCCGTCATATGACTAAATGACGTCATGGCAGGTCCTTGAGTCCACCGCGATCTGCTGGCAAGCCAGGACAGAGACACCGGGGGCCATCAGAAGGTAAATATAATGTTTATTTTTTATTTTATTCTTTTTTTTTTTACAGGTTCTATGGTACCCGGGTCCGGAGGAGAGTCTCGTCTCCTCTCCTCCACACTCGGGTACCATCCGCACATTGAAACGCATGTAATCCTCATGTACAGATCCAGTGATGCGGATTTCATGCGTTCCAATGCAAGTCAATGGCGGCGAAAACGCAGCGCTTCTACAAAATAATTGGTAGTGCTGCGTTTTTTTCCCCAATGATAATCCGCAGCGGAAATTTCCACAGCATGTGCACAGCACATGCGGATTATCATTGGGGAACATGGCAGACCTTCTACCAAGCGTTTTTTAAGCGTTTCTGCAGTGGAATTGCCGCTGCGGAAACGCTTACAAAACGCATCGTGGGCACACAGCCTAATGGTTTTGCCTAGGTGCATTTGCATGGAGGCATAAAACTGCACTTGCAGCAGTCAATTGCTGCCCTAGTTGGACGGCATAGAGTGGACTTGTACACGGCCGTCGGATAAGTGACATCCCACCCAGAATGCTGAACCCCTCCTAAGATAATATTCAGTAATCCCGGTGTTGTCCTACTCATCCCTATTATATAATGAATCTAGTATGAAGCTGATGCTTGACACACAGCAGTTTTTGTTTTGTTTTGTTTTTGCTGGGTACGTTTACTGCCAATTGTGTAGATTGCACACAAGTAGGATTTAAAGAGTACGATTTTTTTTTTTGGAAGTAGTGAAACATGATGCCTCCTATGCAATGACTGCATGCTGAGATTATACAATAAATACACTTTATTTGTGGAATTTCCCTTTTTTATGTGTTTTTGCATTAATTTTTATTTTTTTTTGCCCCTAAGGAATCTGCAAC
The DNA here is from genome assembly GCF_046119375.1 of Phyllobates terribilis. NCBI lineage: Eukaryota > Metazoa > Chordata > Amphibia > Anura > Dendrobatidae > Phyllobates > Phyllobates terribilis. The sequence goes on from NW_027362762.1 coordinate 69,998,632, forward strand.
CCCAGTCTTCCAATTGAACACATCAGCTGAAAGTTTGCATATTCAGATGATTCGGGAATACCAGCAGCGCTTGATAGAGCAGAATAGGTATGTATTATGAAAAGCAGTTTCCATTGTGACTCGTCTTGCAGTCTTGGGTTATTCTTCCCCACTTCTTCTACTCTCTGGGGGTAACATCAGACTGCAAGCTATAAATATCTGTTCCCCAGGAATCTTCTTTCTCCTCGTTGTCTTTTATTTTGAGCTTTTCGTCCTTTCGTGTTTTAGGCTTCACCAGCAATCTCTGGATGATGCCCGTAAACGTTTGCAGGAATACCAGTTACTGTTGAAGAATCGGTATCCTCACTTATCCACGTCGCACGTAGAAAGCCCAGGTAGGGCTGAAGAAAGCACAAGAAGTGCTCAAAGTCCACAACCAAAGCCTCCTGAAAATGACCGGCCGTGTGCTGCTGTGTCACCTCCTTCCTTACTATCCTCATCGAATCAATCTCTGTCTACAGAAAAGCTGTCACAAGGACCAGTACATACACAACAGAGGAGTCCTAGAAATGGTAGACAGGTGCTCGAGCCCGCTCCGTCATCTGCAAGTGATTTCCTGGCGTTGAACCAGTATAAACTTAGATCCGAGAGTCCTGCTGGTGTGGACTACTCGTACCCTCACCTTTTTGGAAGCAGAAGTCCTCAGGGACTGTTATCTCACAGTCCAAATGAAGCCCGAGTTACTGTAACCGGTTCTGAAAAGCTTTCCTCAACGTCCAGTCCAGGAGAGCACGACTCCTCCTCCGGTACATCGTACCTCCCGCTTCCTCCAGCACTTTCTTTAGGGCTTCCTCAGGTTGATTTCTCCGAACCAAGCATCTCCTTTACGTTTCCTGAAGAACAAGTAAGCAGAAGACTACGTCCTCCACCCCTAGGAGACTTTTCCAATGTTCAGGAATTCCGGGAGAGGCTTCTATCTTCTGCCACAGAGATCCGTAACCAGCAGGACCACCTGAAGGAAATGCAGGTCCAGCTGGACGAGCAACGAGAATCTCTACTGTCTAAGCAGAAAAGTCAAGAGCAACATCTCCTACACAAGCAGAAGGAGCTGGAGGAACAGATTCGAAGGCACCAAGAGTCTTTGGAGAAGCTCCTTGGCCCCACAGAGGTGAGATGTTGGATGTTAGACCACTTAGCAGCATACATTTAGCTCACTGCTGTCGCAGCAGTCTCGCCTCTTATATGCCACTGTCAGCTTCACAATGACATCTAAAAGGCTTAATAGATTGCCGGCATCAGCTTGGCGCCCATCTTTTCCCCACGCATCACGTTGATGGGTTGCAATAGCAGCTGGGGGCCTGTTTTAAGGCTTCTGTATCTGACATGGTGTCATTTCTACAAAGACCTTCCTGTGGCCATGCTTCACAGGAGACCGGTACCTTTACAGGACACTGCAATACCAGAGTATTACAGTGTATTGTTTCAGCGACTGCAGGTTCAGGTTTCCTAACTGGACTAATAGAGTCCATCTTGGACATTATGGAAAAATTTTTTTGTGTTTTGTTTTATTTTTTTAAGCCTAGAAAGGGGACGATTCCTGCTGATCTCCACATGGTTCCTGAACATGAACGATACCAGTTTATGTCTGCACTGCTGAAGGTGTTGGATGATGATGATGAGGAGGAGGAGGAGGAGGAGGAGGAAGACTTCTCTGTGGTTACAAGTAAGTGAAGCGCTTCACTGGCTGCCTGCAAACTCATAGGATCCACCATTCACAATAGGTGATGTCACAGCTCACCTCCTCCTCCTGTACAATAACTGATAACACCTCTATATACAGTAGATAACACAGGATCCACCATTCACAATAGGTGATGTCACAGCTTGCCTCCTCCTCTTCCTGTACAATATCCTGCCTCTATATAGAGTACATATATCTTTTAGATTACACTGATATAAAATGTAAAAATATCAAAATCAAATGTGAAAAAAAAACAGACACTAGTCTCTTGTTAAATTTCCCCCACCCCCCGACACTTCAACACAGCGAATTCCACTAGTTCTTTATTTTCTTGGAGTGTAGACCTGCCATACCGGCATATATTTGGTAGGACCGGTGACTGTTCTCAGTGGTCATGTACTGTACTGATGAAGCCCGTGATTGGCTGCAGTGGTTACATGGATGTATGGTAAGTCTTCACTCTAGGAAAGCAAGGTATCGGCCACTGGTGCAATGGGGGATTGAACAGATGAATAATATTGTTTTGTTTTTTGCTTTCTAGTATTTTTTTTTTCAACTAGTTTTAAATTTTACCATTTTTTTTCTTGTGTTTAGACTTTGAGTCCAGTAATAGCTACCTACTGAGACCTCCCGGAAGGGAGCAGAAGTGGAGACCTTCCAAGCCGCCGGTCACAAAGACTAAATTGGGGCCGTTCCTGCAGCAGCACGAGCTGAGCGCCATCATGGAGGTGGAGACGCCCTGCGACAGCGGACGCCGCTCCAGCACGGGGATTTCTGAACTCAGAGAAAACCAGACAGGTAAAGAGCCCAACCAAAAAAGGCAGGGAAAGGGCCCAACCAGGTTGGGTTTTGTGTCCCATTCCCATGTTGCCTTTTGGTTTATTTCTTTCTGATAAGTTCTGAAATTCTTTTCTATGGTCAATACCATGTAGGTCGGAATGAGCGTTCCGGACACGGTGATCCTCTGCAACGTCACCCTGACGTCACTAGGATGAGCAGTGACTCCACTCTAATACCAGACGACCTGTCCCGGCTGTCGGCCAGCATCAGAGACGAGACTGCAAACCAAAGCCGCGTGACGTTATCATGGCGAGAGACCCTGGCGTTAGAGGGGTCACATGACCCAGCAGTCGCGGGTGAGACGATGCAGCGTCTGTAAAGGAGCATTGAGCCTACAGTGAGCAGCAGTGACGTGCTCACCCAGGGCACCATTTATTTTATCATATAATGTACTGGAAAATGGGAAATAATTACAAATGGGGTGAAATGGTGGGAAGGTGGAATTCAGTAATTTATGTTTGTTTTGCTTTTGTGCAATCATTGTGCTGTAAAATCGAACTGGCAACATGATTCTTCAGGTCAGCACTATTACAGCGTTGCCAAACTTGAAGTTTTCTAGTGGTGGAAAAGAAAAACCCAGATGCTAAAAAAAAAAGATTTCTGTTGCTATTTTCTGAGATCTTTTTGCATTTCAATCGATGAACTTTTTTTTTTTTTGTAGTTTTTATTAATACTATTTTAGGGGACATAATGTTTTGATCGCTTTTTTATCACATTCAAAAGCAGGCTCCGAAAAACCTATACTGTTTTTTGTTTTTTTTTTAATTCATTTTTTTTCGTGTTAGTATACGGGTTAAGTAATTTTATATTTTGACAGATCGAACTTTGTGGATGTGGAGATACTGAATGTTTATTTCTCTAAGGCTATGTTCACACATCATGGTTTTTTTTTTATGCAAATTTTCAGCTGCATTTTGCAGTACCAGCAAAGTCTATGAGATTCCAGAAATCTCATGTCCACATCATGGTTATTACTCTGTCGCCTCATTGGGGGACACAGGACCTTGGGTGTTATGCTGCTGTCCACTAGGAGGCGACACTATGCTTATCTGAAAAAGATTAAGCGTGGCTCCTCCTCTGCAGTATACACCCCCGGACGGCATCAGCCTGCTCCAGTTTTTGCTTAGTGTCGCAAGGAGGCACACCTCAGACCTTCACTCGTCCCTCGCTTCAGCACGGGATTACAGATGAAGAAAAGAGGGTCTCTTAAGAGACCCCCGGCATGGCTCCTTCCTCTGCCCCCTACTACAGGGTGCACAGTTGAAGTTGAGATGGCATATACCCAATGTTGCTCCTTCTCCGGCCCCTCGGGTCAGGCTCTAAGTTGAGAACCCCCCTCCTTCCCCAATTCCCTCGGTCTTGGTCCGAAGTTGAGGCGAGGACAAAGCCCCCTGACGGTGACAGCGGCACCCTCCCTAATCCCCCCTGGGGGTATTAGGTTGAGACACCATCAGGTAGGGCCTGGACGGCAGCATCTGCAGCTCTCACCAGCCAGCACACCGCAGCCGAGGACCAGCAGCAATACAGGAGCCCCAGTCTGTCTGTGGGACCCTGTAGGCGCCGGGGGGAGTGCAGGCAGCCATGGCACATACAGGCACAGGCCTTCACAGGCTCTGTACCTGCGGCAGCTTTTCATCTTAAGCGCCTAAGGGGGACTCTTTTCAGAGACCCCCTTCCACTTATGTCCCCACCGCCATTTTGCCTTTCAATCCGGGGGGGTCCGGTTTTAATCTGACCTTCCCCCCCCCTCCCGGTCTACCGCGCTGGCCTGGAGCCCTTTTGGGCATAGAAAATAAATTTACACCGCGGCTTCGGCCTAGCCAAAGCCGCCGCCCATTTTCTGCCCCCACCCCCCCCCGGCCCGTCCCCCGGATGACCATTTTTACTCACTGCGGTGTCACACAGGGGGCGGATCTAGGCTGCAGGGCGCGCATCTCCATAGCAACTGCCGCCCTTGCAGCGCTCCGCCCCCCTTCTCCTTCATCTCTGCAAGCAGCAGAAGAGCTACGGCGGCCATCATAAGCTGCAGGACGCATACAGGCCAGCCAGGTCTCCGGGGAGGCTCAGGACCAGGCTCTTTCGGCGCTGTTCACAGGGGCACATTGGTGGGGTAAGTTCACAGTCTGAGTTACCTCAGCTGTGAACTTTATTACTCTGTATCCTCCTCTGCACAGTTAGCCCTTTTGCATAGCTACTCCTGGTGCACTATGCCGGGCTCAAAGTCTAAGAAAACCAGGCAGGACTGCTTTTACTCTTTCTGTACATCCTGCAGTAATGCTCTTCCCAGCGGCTGCACATATCCGCATTGCAAGGATTGTACTCAGACTACTGTGCCAGAGTCCCAAGTAGCCCCTACCAACCCTTCAGTGTCTAATGCTACGCCGGAATGGGTCACTCAAATGTCACAATCTATGACACAGTCCATAGATGACATGAGCTCCAAATTGCTTCAGGCTCTGCAAAGCCATACCTCGACTATGAATGCTACCCAACAAAGGGAAAACCGGACGCAGTCACATACTGACCCAAGCACATCCATGTCAAGGTCAGGACGCAAGCGCACCCATAGGTCACCCTCATCTGCGTCATCCCATAGCACACAGTCATTCCTGTCTAGGGAGAGATACTGTAGTCACAGGTCATCTACACAGTCCCCTACCAGGGACAGACGAGATATTTCTCCGTCCAGAGAAATCCCTCATTCTGGGTCACCTAGGACACACCTTAGTGATACACAGGAGTCAGAAGGCGTCTGCGATTCTGACTCAGACAAGGAAACTGATGGATCCCTAACTCCAATCCCACCTAGCAATGCAGCGCTAGTTGAGGACATAATCTCGTCCATACATCGGGTGCTGGACATCTCTGATCCGATGCCGGATTCACCACAAAATAAGATTTCATTTGAAGGAGCTCTGAAACCACCTAAGGTTTTCTTGGATCATCCAGAATTTAAATCTATCCTCACAAAACAGTTCTCACAGCCTCACAAGAAGCTTAACAATCGCAAGTTTCTGGAGGCCCTTTACCCCTTTCCAAAGGAAACCACCAAAGAATGGGCAGACCCACCGGCAGTGCACCCCCCAGTCTCCAGACTAGCAGCACAGACCCTTCTTTCACTGCCAGATAGCTCAACCCTTAGGGATGCAGCAGACAGGCAGGTAGAAAGTATGGCTCGCTCAATTTGCGAAACCACAGGGGCCTCCCTAGCCCCCGCGTTCGCTTCAGTCTGGGCAGCCAAGGCCATACTGGCTTGGGCAAAAAATCTACAAACTGGCCTCCAAGCTTCTGCCCCTGAACTATAGAACCAAGCAGTTCAGATAGCAGTTGTGGCAGATTACATGCTTCATGCAGCTCTGGATTCTGCAAGAGGTGCAGCGGGCGCAATATCACACGCCATCACAATTCGGCGTATCCTTTGGCTGCGTGAATGGAAAGCGGACGCAGCCTCAAAGAAGTCCCTCACTCACCTTCCATACCTCAGCGGTCGACTTTTCGGTGAAAGCTTGGACACGATGATATCCAACGCCACAGGGGGTAAGAGTACCTCTCTTCCCCAACTGAAACCCAAGTGCAATTGTAACAAGCATAACCAAGCTCGATTCCGATCTTTTCGGAACTCTTCTGGCTGGTCCGTTTCACGACCACCACAAAATAACAGCCGCTTCACACGCAGGGAAGACTCGAGGCCGACACAAAGGTCGGACAAATCCTGGCAGTCAAAAGCAGGCCACTCAAAATCAAAAGGAGGAAAATCTAAGAATTTCTCCTCATCATGACTCACGGACTCAGGAAGACACTCCACCTGTAGGAGGCCGACTTTTACTCTTTCATCAAGTCTGGCTACCTATTACAGAAGACAAGTGGGTCAGGGAACTAGTATCTTCAGGATACAAAATAGAGTTCACCTCCAACCCACCAAACAGACTCCTTATATCTGTTCCCCCAAAATCGCCAGTAAAAGCTCGCGCCTTCCACCAAGCGGTCTCATCGCTTCTTCAAGCACGAGTCATAATACCTGTTCCCGCAGCCGAGCGCTTCCAGGGGTTCTACTCCAATCTTTTCGTAGTCCCCAAGAAAGGAGGAGGGGTACGCCCCATACTAGACCTAAAACAACTCAACAAATATGTACGAGTACGTCCCTTCCGTATGGAGTCCCTCCGGTCAATCATTGCATCCATGGAAAAAGGAGAATATCTCACCTCCATAGACATACAAGATGCATAGCTGCATATACCGATTGCACCTGCCCATCAGAGATTTCTCAGGTTCGCTATCGACCAGGACCACTACCAGTTCGTGGCTCTCCCGTTCGGACTCGCCACGGCTCCCAGAGTGTTTACCAAAGTCATGGCAGCCACCATGCACGTTCTACACTCCAGAGGCATAGTAGTCTTTCCATACCTGGACGATCTTCTCGTCAAGGCTTCTACCTTCAAGGACTGCGAGCTCAGTGTCTCAATCACAGTTGACACCCTGAGTCGCCTGGGTTGGTTAGTCAACCTACAAAAGTCATCACCAACCCCAAACCAGTCTCTGACATTCCTGGGAATGCTATTTAATACCTCCAAGGGCCTAGTGCTTCTCCCGAAAGACAAGGCACTGCCTCTCCGTCCAAGAGTTCGCACCCTTCTCAGCAAACCCCCTCGATCTCTCCGGTTTGCAATGAGAGTCCTTGGCAGGATGGTGGCGGCAATAGAAGTGGTTCCATTTGCCCAGCTTCACCTCAGACCTCTCCAACTAGACATTCTCGAGTCATGGGACAGGAACCCTTCTTCTCTCGACAGGAAGTTCCAGCTGACGTCGTCAACCAGGAAGTCCCTTCACTGGTGGCTCAACCGGACCTCTCTGACAAAAGGGAAATCTTTTCTCCCAGGTCAATGGAAGGTCCTGACCACCGACGCAAGCCTGACAGGTTGGGGTGCAGTACACCTACACCACAGAGCACAGGGCAAGTGGTCCCCAGTGGAAGCAACCTTGCCCATCAACATCCTGGAGATTCGTGCCATCCTCCTGGCTTTGAGAGCCTTCCATCACTTACTGGCAGCCTCTCACATCAGAGTACAATCGGACAATGCCACAGCCGTGGCATATGTCAATCACCAAGGGGGAACCCGCAGTGCCAGAGTGATGTGAGAGGTGACACGCATCCTTCACTGGGTGGAGAAAACGAGCTCCATTATCTCTGCGGTCCACATTCCGGGTGTAGACAACTGGGAAGCAGACTTTCTCAGCCGACAAGGAATAGACTCGGGAGAGTGGGCTCTCCATTCCGAAATCTTCCAATAGATCTGCCATCGTTGGGGCACTCCGGATGTGGACCTAATGGCGTCTCACCTCAATGCCAAAGTCTCCAACTTCATGACCAGAACACGCGACCCGAGAGCTCTAGCGGCGGACGCCCTGGTTCAGGACTGGACCCAGTCCCAGCTCCTGTACATTTTTCCACCTCTCCCCCTGATTTCCAGAGTGGTGAGAAAGATCAAACAGGAAGGAGTTCCAACCATCCTAATCGCACCGGACTGGCCCAGGCGTACATGGTACGCCGACATCGTACGACTCACAGCAGACGTTCCCTGGCGTCTTCCCGACCGCCCAGATCTTCTGTCACAAGGCCCGTTCTACCACCAGAACTTAGAAGCCCTCAATTTGACGGCGTGGCCATTGAGACCTGGGTTCTAACCCAGGCAGGTTTTTCGCCAGACGTTATTAAAACCATGATCAGAGCACGAAAACCAACTTCTGCCAAGATTTACTACCGTACCTGGAAAACTTTCTTTACCTGGTGCGAATCTCGTAACCAGACCCCACTCCCTTATTCCCTACCCAGGGTACTCGGTTTTCTCCAATCGGGTCTGGAAGCCAGACTATACCTGGCCTCCCTTAAGAGCCAGGTGTTAGCTCTTTCAGTGCTTTTTCAAAAACGCATTGCACATAAACCGCAAGTAAGAACATTTCTCCAGGGGGTTTCCCGATTGGTTCCCCCCTACAGACGACCTCTAGAAGCGTGGGACCTCAACCTGGTGCTGACTGCATTACAGGAAACACTCTTTGAACCCCTTAGGGAAGTCCCACTCCGTCTTCTATCCCAGAAAGTGATTTTCCTCGTGGCAGTCACCTCGCTACGCAGGGTGTCTGAACTCACGGCACTCTCCTGCGGACAGCCTTTCCTGATTTTTTTTCCAGAACAAGGTAGTCCTTCGTATGGTTCCATCCTTCCTTCCGAAGGTTGTGTCCAACTTCCACCTCAATGAAGAAATTTCACTGCCATCCCTCTGTCTGGTTCCGGTTCATAGAGTGGAAAAGGCTCTGCATACGCTTGACCTTGTCAGGGCACTGCGTATCTATGTGTCTAGGACTGCGCCCTTCCGGAAGTCTGATTCTCTCTTCCTTCTTCTGGAAGGCGGCCGCAAGGGTCTACCAGCTTCCAAAGCTACCCTTGCCAGGTGGATCAAATCCACCATACAAGAGGCCTACCGCCTCAAAAATTCGCCTATTCCAGCAGGTATTACGGCACATTCTACACGTGCGTTAGGGGCCTCCTGGGCCCTTCGGCACCAGGCTTCGGCACAACAAGTGTGTAAGGCAGCCACCTGGACTAGCCTACACACGTTTACCAAACACTACAACGTTCATACCCAGTCCTCAGCAGATGCGAGCCTGGGCAGACGTGTTCTGCAGGCGGCGGTGCCCCAATTGTAGGGACCCGTCTACACAATATTCGTCCATTGCTTCCCACCCAGGGACTGCTTTGGGACGTCCCAAGGTCCTGTGTCCCCCAATGAGGCGACAGAGTAAAGGAGATTTTTGTGTACTCACCGTAAAATCTTTCTCTTAGCCTCTAATTGGGGGACACAGCACCCACCCTTTGCCAGTTCCGGGCTGTTAAGTTGAGTTCTCATATTGGTTTTCCTTTGAGATCGTACATAGTTGCCTTCTTATAGGCATGGTTATGTTATCTATGTTACGTTCCTCCTATTGCTTTTGCACAAAACTGGAGTAGGCTGATGCCGTCCCGGGGTGTATACTGCAGAGGAGGAGCCACGCTTAATCTTTTTTAGATAAGCATAGTGTCGCCTCCTAGTGGACAGCAGCATAACACCCAAGGTCCTGTGTCCCCCAATTAGAGGCTAAGAGAAAGAGATTTTACGGTGAGTACACAAAAATCTCCTTTTTTTTGCTCAGGATTTTGGACTTTGCATGTTTTTTTTGCAAAATAGAACATGTCACTTCTTTCAGCATTTTTTCACCCATTGGAAGTAATGGGTGGTGAAAGAAACACTGCCAAAACACAGGTGTCAGTTTTTTAGCGTTTTTTTCAACCAGAATGCGATATATATTTTTTCACTGAACTTTATGTACATGCATATAAAGAGACAAAAGGACAGTGAAAAAAGCACTGAAAAAAAAGCAAGAAAAATCCTGAACAACCTCCCGGCAAGAGATCAGGTTTTGCTGCAGATAAAAAATGCTGAAAAAAACATGATGTGTGAACATAGCCTAAATGGGGGGGGGTGAGGGGTATTTGAGTGAGTCACTTTTTTTACACTAGTTTATATATATCTATATAAAAAATAGAGCTATTTGATGGCACCAAATACCCATGTGTAATTAAACCAATCCAATCTTGGACTTGAGCAGTTCAACCTGGTGGTGCTGGGTGCTCACTGAGATACAAGTGCTTCTCACTAAATTAGAATATCATCAAAAAATTAATTTATTTCAGTTCTTCAATACAAAAAGTGAAACTCCTATATTATATAGTCATTACATACAGAGGGATCTATTTCAAGTGTTTATTTCTGCTAATGTTGATGATTATGGCTTACAGCCAATGAAAACACAAAAGTCATTATCTCAGTAAATTAGAATAATTCACCAAAAACACCTGTAAAGGCTTCCTAAGCGTTTAAAAAGGTCCCTTAGTCTGTTTCAGTAGGCTCCACAATCATGGGCAAGTCTGCTGACTTGACAGATGTCCAGAAGGCAGTCATTGACACACTCCACAAGGAGGGTAAGCCACAAAAGGTCATTACTGAAGAAGCTGGCTATTCACACAGTGCTGTATCCAAGCATAGTAATGGAAAGTTGAGTGGAAGGAAAAAGTGTGGTAGAAAAAGGGGCACAAGCAACCGGGATAAAAGCAGCCTTGAAAGGATTAAGAAAAGTCCATTCAAAAATTTGGGGGAGATTCACAAGGAGTGGACTGCTGCTGGAGTCATTGCTTCAAGAGCCACCACACACAGACGTATCCAGGACATGGGCTACAAGTGTCACATTCCTTGTGTCAAGCCACTCATGACCAAGAGACAAGGCCAGGAGCGTCTTACCTGGGCCAAGGAGAAAAAGACCTGGACTGTTCTCAGTGGTCCAAGGTGTTGTTTTCAGATAAAAGTAAATTTTGCATTTCATTTGGAAATCAAGGTCCCAGAGTCTGGAGGAAGAGTGGAGAGGCCACAATCCAAGCTGCTGGAGGTCTAGTGTGAAGTCTCCACAATCAGTGATGGTTTGGGGAGCCATGTCATCTGCTGGTGGAGGTCCACTGTGTTTTATCAAGACCAAAGTCAGTGCAGCCGTCTACCAGGACATTTTACAGCACTTCATGCTTCCCTCTGCCGACAAGCTTTTTGGAGATGGAAATGTCCTTCTCCAGCAGGACTTGGCCTCTGTCCACACTGCCAAAAGTACCAATACCTGGTTTACACACAACAGTATCACTGTGCTTGATTGGCAGCAAACTCGCCTGACCTTAACCCCATAGAGAATCTATTATAGAGAATCTATGGGGTATTGTCAAGAGGAAGATGAGAGACCCCAGACCCAACAATGCAGATGAGCTGAAGGCTGCTATCAAAGCCACCTGGGCTTCCATAACACCTCAGTATTGAGGGCATTTACTGAACATACATTGCAGTAGGACAACATTTCCAATTTTAAAAAACATTTTTCAAGCTGTTGTTCTAAAGTATTCTAATTTACTGAGATAATGACTTCTGTGTTTTCATTGGCTGTAAGCCATAATCATCAACATTAACAGAAATAAACGTGAAATAGATCACACTGTCTGTAATGACTGTGTATATAATGAGTTTCACTTTTTGAATTGAAGAACTGAAATAAATATACTTTTTGCTGATATTCTAATTTAGTGAGATGCGCCTGTGTATACATAGATGAAATAACAAAGAAAAAATAAGTGCCACTCACTGGACCTACAAAATCCAAAGGCACATTAAAATAGGCTGCAGGGAGGGAGAGCGCGCGTCTGAAGGACGCCTGCTGTTTCAGTGGGTCATAAGTCATTACAGGCATCTGCCAGGAATGGTGCAAGCTCAGCTCTCCAGCCTGCTCCATACACCTGCTCCTGACATATACACCGGATGTCTGGAAGGGGTTAAATATCATGTTCATTGCATAGATCATAAAATAATTTTTGCCATTTTCATGCCGTTCTTAAAAAAAAAAAAAAAAAAAAAAAATTATAATAATACAATAAATGTCATATAAATACGTAATATAAATATAATAATGACCTTCAGACACATTAACCTTTTGGCGCTCAATCGTTTTTTTTTTTTTCTTCAGATGGTTCTTTTCCTTCAGTTTTGCACGAGATTCTTAGCAGTGACGGGGCCACGTCCTCTAATCGCCATTTAATGGAGGAAGGAGCTTCCGACCTCGTAAGTAAATCTACAGCACCCGTGGGGATCTATAAACTGTCAACTCCGACTTATCTGAGGTCATTTTTTTGGAAAAATGATCAATGATGAAAAATAGCCAAATCTGAGTATTGGTGACACCGGTACGTGATTTATCCAGAGCGGAGAAGCTGATGGTTTTATGCGGTGTGAGTCTGTTGTGTCCTGTGAGAGTGTTGGGGGCACTTTCACAAGTACTGGTGTGACCCCCTACTGCACTTTTTTTTGGGATTCGTCATGGATTTTCTCACTGATGGCAATGTGGAAATCTACGACATCCAGCAGTTGCGGTTTTCTGCAGAAGCCGTTCTGATGTTTTTCGAGAACTGCTGCCGCTGCAAAACTGGGGGTGCAGCAAAGCTCGCCTGTGTAGATGTGCGGTGGTCAGAAGACTTTCTTACCACCAGGTACCTGTGGAAGTTCCCCTGCCGTACGGCTGTGTCCGTCCTGTGTCTTATCTGAGCCATGATGCATCTTCTCCTCACCAGACACTTCTTGTGGTGGTTTCTACACTTGATCTGAGCTCAGACTGTGTCGGCGGATGCTTATTGTACTGTGGTTGGGGAATGGTATACGTCTGTGTTTCTGTGCAGGGGCCGACTGGACAAGGAAGGAGCCCAACTTCAGCCTGCGATTACTTGTCCACGACAACCATATCATCCGGCAGCTTCCTGACCAGCGAGAAGACAGAGACCAGTCCTGGAGCCTGCGGTTGGTATCGGCGTCGTGTGGTGGTCTGTGTTCTGCAAATACATCCGGCCGGGTTCTCGTCGCGCTTCGCTGCACATCACTCAGAGTCAGGAGCTTCTATCTGAATACCCAAAAAATGGTATTTAGAGGCCCCCAACCCCAATCCCGATGGAGCCATTAACTTTAAGGAGGCAAACAAAATCCAAAATATGAAATGTTGACTTTTCCTGGCAATGTCCATTTTTTTTTTTGTTGTTTTTAGATTAATTTTTTTTTTTTAGTTTTTTTTTTTTTTTGTGTAGGGCAATCTGCTAAGCCAAAAAAGAGGCTCAACAACGAAGAAAAGGAAGACAAGCAGTCCAAAGTTTACATTGACCCCCTACATGACCTTTAATGTATATTTACATAATTTCTGCTACACATATCAAGGCTGAAGCACTGCTGCGTATAGCACGGACGACCGCAGCTACAAGTCTCCTATAAAGTAAAAAAACAAAACGCCTGATCTATCAAGGTACAAATACAATCATAGAATCATAGAATCATAGAATGGTAGAGTTGGAAGGGACCTCCTGGGTCATCTGGTCCAACCCCCTGCTCAAAGCAGGATTCACTAAATCATCTCAGACAGATGTCTGTCCAGCCTCTGTTTGAAGACGTCCATTGAAGGGGAACTCACCACCTCTCGTGGCAGCCTGTTCCACTCATTAATCACCCTAACTGTCAAAAAGTTTTTTCTAATATCTAATCTGTGTCTCCTCCCATTTAGTTTCATCCCATTGCTTCTAGTCTTTCCTTGTGCAAATGAGATTAAAGATGATCCTTCTACAATGTGACAGCCCTTGACATATTTGTAGACCGCTATTAAGTCTCCTCTCAGTCTTCTTTTTTGCAAGCTAAACATTCCCAAATCCTGCAACCGTTCCTCATAGGACATGGTTTGCAGACCAGTCACCATTCTGGTCGCTCTTCTCTGAACTTGCTCCAGTTTGTCTATGTCTTTTTTAAAATGTGGTGCCCAAAACTGTACACAGTATTCCAGATGAGGTCTGACCAAAGAGGAGTAAAGACCAATAATGACTTCACGTGATCTAGACTGTATGCTTCTGTTAATACATCCCAGAATTGTATTTGCCTTTTTTGCTGCTGCATCACACTGTTGACTCATGTTCAGTCTATGATCTATTAGTATACCTAAGTCTTTTTCACATGTACTGTTGCTTAGCTCTATTCCTCCCATTCTGTATATGCTTTTTTCATTTTTATTGCCCAGATGTAGTACTTTGCATTTTTCCCTGTTAAAAACCATTCTGTTGGTTGCTGCCCACTGCTCCAGTTTATTTAGGTCTTTTTGAATCATCTCTCTCTCTTCTCTAGTATTAGCTATCCCTCCTAGCTTTGTGTCATCAGCAAATTTAATCAGTTTACCCTCAATTCCTTCATCTAAATCATTGATAAAGATGTTGAACAATACAGGTCCCAGGACGGAGCCCTGTGGTACCCCACTTGAGACATTCATCCAGCTGGATGTGAAGCCATTTACAATCACCCTTTGAGTCCGATCACTAAGCCAGTTATGAATCCACCTAACAGTTGCCTGGTCCATTGCATACTTGGTCATTTTTTCAATAAGGATGGTGTGAGATACTTTGTCAAATGCTTTGCTGAAGTCAAGATATACTATATCTACAGCATTTCCCTGATCCACCCAGTCAGTGATTCTGTCATAGAAGGAAATTAAGTTAGTCTGACATGACTTGTTAGTTATAAACCCATGCTGACTCTGGTTAATCACTTCATTCTTATCCAGGTACTTACATACATGTTGTTTAATAATTTGTTCAAAGATCTTTCCTGGTATAGAAGTCAGACTCACCGGCCTATAGTTCCCTGGGTCCACCTTCTTCCCCTTTTTGAAGATAGGAACAACATTTGCTCTTCTCCAGTCTTCTGGGACTTCTCCTGTTCTCCAAGAATTTTCAAAGATTATGGAGAGTGGTTCTAAAATTTCTTCTACGATCTCCTTCAGTACTCTGGGGTGTAATTCATCTGGACCTGGAGACTTGAACTCATTTATGTTAGCTAAAAATTCCCTCACAATCTTTCTGTTTACAGATAACTTGGATTCTTCTATTCCTTTAAAAGAACAGTGAAGATCAGTTGATGTTACATTTTCTTTCTGAGAGAAAACAGATGCAAAATAGGAATTAAAAAGTTCGGCCTTCTCAACATCCTCTCTTACCATTTCTCCATTTTCATCCTGTAAAAATCCTATAGCATCTTTGACTTTTCTTTTACTTTTGACATACCCCCAAAATCCTTTTTTATTGCTTTTGACATCTCTTGCAAGCCTTAATTCATTGTCAGCTTTAGCTAACCTGATACATGCCCTACAGGATCTGCAGACTGCATTATAATCTTCTTTAGATATGCCTCCCTCTTTCCATTTAATAAACATTTCTTTCTTTCTTTTTAGCATGTGTTTAAGTTCTGTGTTCATCCATCCTGGTTTCCTTAAATGCTTCCCATTCTTCCTACTTTTCGGGATTGTTAACGATTGTGCTTTGAGAATCTCATTTTTAAAAATTTCCCATCCTTCCTGGACATTTTTGTCCTTAAGGACATCCAGCCATTGGATCCCTCCTATTCTCTTTCTGAGTCTCTTAAAATCTGCCTTTCTAAATTCTAACCTTGAAGTTTGAGTCTTCACATGTCTTCCTCCTCTAGTTATCCAAAATTCTATAATAGCATGATCGCTGCCTCCTAGGGTCCCAGCCACCTTTACCTCCTCAACCATTTCCTCCCTGTTTATAAGGATTAGATCCAAAGTAGCAGATCCCCTTGTTTTCTCCCCTACCTTTTGGAAGATAAAGTTGTCAGCAAGAGAGGATAAGAATTTGCTTGACCTGTTAGTTTTACTTGAGAGAGATTCCCAACAAATGTCTGGATAGTTGAAATCTCCCATGACCACTACGTCATATTTTTTGGAGAACTTGGTCATTTGATACATAAAGAGTTCATCCATATCTTCAGCTTGCCCAGGTTGCCTGTAGTAAATGCCTACAATGGTGTCCTTTCCGTTGTTCTCTCCTTGTATTCTTACCCAAACAGTTTCCACAGAACTCCCAGTCTCTGAAGCTTCAATCTCTGTGCAGATATACGCTTTTCTAACATACAATGCGACACCTCCTCCTCGTTTATCAAGTCTGTTTCTTGCAAATAAGTTGTATCCTTTTAGCCTTTTATTCCAATCATGTGTATCGTCCCACCAAGTTTCAGTGATTCCAATTAAATCATATTTCTTTTCCTGTGTTAGTAGTTCTAATTCTCCTTGTTTGTTGCCCATGCTTTGTGCATTTGTATAAAAACATTTTAGTTTGTGATTGGTTTCTCTTCCTCCCATATTTTTATTATTTAAATTGTTTTGTCTTTGTTCTTCCTTTCCACTTCCAGTAGCAGAGATCTCAATAGTATTTGTCAGCTGTATGGCTTTTTCTGGCCTTTTGCTTCCCTTCTCACATTGTTCTAGTTTAAAGCTTTTCTGATGAGTGTAGCAAGGCGACTTCCAAATACATGTTTTCCAGTCTTCGTAAGGTGCACCCCATCTCTAGCAAGTAGTCCATCGTATAGGTAATTCATTCCGTGATCCAGAAATCCAAATCCTTGTTGACGGCACCATCGACGTAGCCAGTTGTTCACCTGTAGAATCTTATTCCACCTCATTGTTCCATGGCCATCCACTGGGAGGATGGATGAGAAGACCACCTGCGCTCCCAATTCTTTCACTTTCTTGCCCAAGTCTTCAAAGTCACTGCAGATGGTTTCCAGGTCCTTTCTTGCGGTGTCATTTGTCCCCACATGTATTAGCAGGAATGGGTAGTGATCTGTAGGTCTGAAGAGTCTTGATATCCTGTCAGACACATCTTTAATTTTTGCTCCTGGAAGACAGCACATTTCTCTTGAGGTTATGTCTGGTCTGCAGATAGCGGCCTCTGTTCCTCTTAACAGGGAATCCCCCATGACCACCACTCTTCGTTTTTTCTTCACAACATTCTTCTTTCTCCATCCAGGAGGATTCTGAGGGCTTACAAGGTTATTCATTGCTGGCAAAGTCTTATTTTGCTGTATTTCTTCATGGTTCTCCTGCGTGAGAGCCTGGTACTGGTTCCTGAGCAGTATGGGTGCTGACTGCCTCTCGATCCTCCTGCTTCTGTGGGTCACATGCTTCCATTCCTCTGTTTCGTCAGGTGCAGTTCGAATTTCTTCTCTTTCTGAATCATGAAGAGATAATTCTGCTCTGTCTAAGAACTCTTCACCTTCCTTAATGATTTTCAAGGTAGTTAACCTCTCTTCTAGATTTCGCAACTTTTCCTCCAACAGGGACACAAGCTTGCATTTCTGGCATGTGAAGTTTGGCTTCACTTACCCCAAAATGCAGTGGGAATATACAAATTATCTGCTCCGGACTCCTCCCCTGGTTTACCGATGTCCTCTTTTCAGCTCCAACAGCCAAAATCCAGTGTTCTTTGAGCTCACGGAGACTCTTCACTTACCCCAAAATGCAGTGGGAATATGCAAATTATCTGCTCCGGACTCCTCCCCTCAGGACTCCAATAGGTAAACTGCGTAACGAGAAAAAAATAAAAATGCCAGAATACGTTTTTGTTGGCCGCTGCAACTTTGCAATAAGAGGCGATCAAAACCTTGTATCTACACCAAAATTATATCAATAATAACGTCCGCTCAGGATGGAAAAAATAAGCCCTCACCCATCCCCAGATCCCAAAAAATGAAAACGCTACAGGTCTCGGAAAATGGTGACATAAGCAAATTTTTTTTTTTTTCTTACAAATTTGGGATTTTTTTTTTTGTCTCCATTTTAAATACAAAACCAAAAAAAAAAAACCTTTACATGCTTGGTATCTGCATACTCGTACTGACCTGCAGAATCTTATTGCCAGGTCAGTTTTACCATATAGTGATCATGGTAAATAAAAAAAACAAACCAACCCCAAAACAGTTGTGGAATTGCACTCTTTTTTTTTTTTTATTATTATTTATTTATTTATTTTGCAATTTAAACGCATTTGGAATTTTTTTTTCCCGTTTTCCAGTACACTATATATGGTAAAATCAAAGTACAGCTTGTCCTGCATAAAAACAAGCCCACACACAGCTATGTGGAATGAAAAGTAAAAAAGTTCTGGCTCTTGGAAGAAGAAGAGGGAAAAAAAGAAAGCGCAAAAAATGGCAAATTGCAAGGTCATACAGAGGTTAAGTCAGTGGCTCCATCAGGATACTGTGGAGTGAATTGCCATTGGATTATATATCATTGGTGCCAGCAGTAAATTTAGGGAACGTCTAGGTTACCCCACAAATACCTGGAGGTTTGCAAATTACAAGGTCCTAAAAATGGATAATTTTTAGGCTACGGCTGCACCATTATTTCCATTCCTACCACCCCACACAGGTATTACTCCTCCTCATGGAAACTTTACATTAGGAGAAGTTTGATTGGTCTTCATAAATCTTACAAGCTCTCAGTAGCCGTTTCCTCAGAGAGACATAGTACAGGGGGCTGGGATGACGTTTCCAATTTATTTAAATGGATATTGTAATAATATATATTATTTTTAGACCTCCTATCAGACCTCCAGAGATGTAACTACTCCGATATCGAGGAAAATAAGGACCTCACAAGTCCATCAACAGCAACAACATGGAGTCATTACTTGTGTCCAGTGCAAAGTCGTGGCCACATCCAGCAAATCATAGAGAAATACACCAAAGATCTCAGCGCTTCTCTGGGGAGGAACTTCAGTTTTCACTGTAAGTAAGATCTGGATGAGAAGGGAGAATATGGAGGTACTGACTTTTTTGGGAAGCCGTTCTTTGTGTATCATTCTGTCGACCTTGTGCGTCCTTGAGCTGACCTTGTGCGTCAGATCGGGGTCATCACTGAGGTTGTCCAAAAATTATTCTCTGGAGACTCACAACATGAAAGGAAGATGCCGTCCTGCAGTCCTCACCACTCCGTCCTCTGGGGGACATCTCACAAGGATATGTATTATACATGTTGTCCGGTCATCTAATATTTATGATAGGCCATCAATATCAGATCGGAGGGGATCCGATACCCAGGGCTCCAACCAGTCGGCTCCATTCAGTGTGTAGCAGCCGCTCCTGGGTACAGCAGATCAGCTTCTATTTATGTAAACCGTTGTAATCGGCGGCCCCATCAATCTCATTGATCACCTATCCTAGTGTTAAGTCATCAATTTCTAATGTCTGGACAACTCCTTATCTGCAGCTCCTGATATCTACCTAGTGTAAAATAGTAAGGGCAGGAGGGGAGAGGAGGGGGATGCAGCTGCAGCTTCTTACTCAATTCTGCATTGTAACATGAGGAGCAAGATATCTGAATGGTTCCCATTTCACTATAGGGAAAGAAAGTTGAAATTTTTATGTATTTTACACACTGTCCATTTTCCCTTACATATTCCAGCTCCTTCGGTCGCCACTGATATTTCATCTCACGGTAACCACCTGTCGGATACTTTTCACTCACTGGATCCAAAACTGGACTCCAATGTTCCCACTCCATCCTATACCCGATCAGACATCACCATCAGTCCGCAAAGCATGCAGGACCGGAGTCGGGTACGATTTCTCTGTGTCCGTTTCGGATAATCAGCTGCCATTGAGTTTCGTCCCAATCAGATAATTGTATTTTCTCCACTTGCCTCCAGAGCTCCAGTAGCAGCAGCCACAGAGAACCGCGGCCTTATAGGAGTCCTGCATCCTCTCTAGGCTTATTCCACTCACAGGTGGTGGAGAGACGGTCACCTCGGCGGCAGCGGGAAGAAGGTGAGTGAGCGGACGCCATGTGCTGCATATGATGAGCCGTGATGTACAGAGCCGTCGCCAGCATTTCATGCAATGAGGCTTTATACACTTGAACTGAGCTCACTGTGTGTGTGTGTATATGTATGTGTGTATATATGTGTATGTATATATATATATGTGTGTATATATGTGTGTGTGTGTATATATATATATATATATATATATATATATATATATATATATATATATATATATATATATATATATATATATATATATATATATATATATATATATATATATAATAATATGTGTGTGTGTGTTGGGTGTTTTGTGTGTTTTTTTGTATGTCTTTCAAACGGAGCTGTGATGACATCTGTTGCCCCCGATCATTTTATATATGAGGGTTCATACACTTGATCTGAGCTCCTACGCTATATACATTATATGGGCAAACGTTTTAGGACAACTGGCTTAATCACTGAATTCAGGTTTCTTATTTAATCCCCCACCAGTGGATAATATCTGGTCCCTCGCCTCCTGGTGTATAATATCCGTCTCTTCACCCCCCCTGGTGTATAACATACGGCTCCCCGTATATACCATCCAGCCCCCCACCCTTGGTGTATAACATCCGGCCTCTCACCCCTGGTGTATAACATACGGCTCCCTGTATATAACATCCAGCCCTCCGCCATGCCGTCTGCCTACCATATGACAGATCGTCTGCTGGTGCGGAGCTCACTGATACCAACGCGGTCCTGTACTAGGAGCCACCGGGGTAACTAGTCCGTTCATGACATTTCTTCCCCCCTAAATCTTCCCCATCACCTGTGAGTGATATTATTGAGAAGTGGAAGGAACTGCAGCAATCAGCCACAAAGTGGAGACCCCGTAATGTTATAGAGTGGGGGGTAGAGTGCTGAGGAGCAGAGGACACACCACCGCTCTGCTGACCCCATAACTGCAGAGTCCAGACCCCTCCTCTGGTATAACATCAGCACAAACCCTGCGCCCCCTCCGGGAGCTTCATGGCCGAGCAGCTGTGTGCAGCCGTACATCACCAAGCACAATGTCGAGCGTCGGATGGAGTGGTGTAAAGCTGCCACCACTGGACTCTGGAGGAGAAGTGTTCTGTGCAGAGATGGATCACACTTCTCTATCTGCGTCTGATGGAGGAGTCTGGGTTTGGTGATTCCAGGAGGACGTTGCCCCCTGACTGCATTGTGCCGCTGTACACATGGTGGAGGAGGATAATGCTATGGGCTGTTATCAGGGGGCAGCCTCGGCCCTTTTAGTTGCAGTGAAGGAAAAATCTTAATTCTTCAACACAAGATATTGTGGACAATTGTAGCTTCCAGCTTTGTGGGAACAGTTTGGGGTTCGCCCTTTTCTGTTCCCCATGACTGAGCCCCAGTGCACAAGCTCCATACAGACATGGAGGGGGGGGGGGACATGAGCGGTCGCACAGATCCCAGACCTCGGCCTTATCTAATATCTTTGGGATTAAGTAGTACAGAGACTGAGCCCGACCTCTCCCCAACATCCGGGCCTGAACTCACAAATGCTCTTCTGGATGAACGGCAGAAATCTCCACGGAGACCACCAAAGCCTTGTAGAACATCTTCTCAGAAGAGTGGGAACTGTTATCTGCAAAGGGACCAACTCCATATTAATGTCCATGGATGTAGAATGCGAGGTCACAAGAACTCCTGTAGGTGAAATGTGGAGAGGACACATACTTTTGTCCATTTGGTTTATATGTGCAAGCAGAGACCTTGTTGGTGCTAAACTCCAAAGTCTATTAGTAAGCCACAAAACTCTTCATTGCCTGGAAAGGAAACGTGTCTCCAATTCTTCAGCGCCTAAGGAGTAACATTTCTCCTTGTGGAGAGTGCCAAGTCGTCGTAAGGAGACTTATAGGCCATGCAATGCTCCTCTGGGAAATTAAATAAGCAAATTAGAGAGGAAGAGGACTGGAACTCTAGCACCATCTATTGAATGTAACAATCCTAAAAGTGAATATTGACCCTTTAATGCGCCTTATTTAGGGGGAAAAAAGGCCAAACCAGAACCTCCATTTGCAAACACATGTTTCGGGTGTTTGCCCATCATTAGTGCAAAGCAGAAGGTCTGATTTGGCTTGATGAGAGGCCTCTGAGGGAGGGGAAGGTAACATGTCTCCTTATGGAGACAATATCTATGCAGGCGGAGTGGCAAGCTCCTGTCTTTAGTAGGGGAGTGAGCTCTGTATAATCACCTCTACTGAAGTCTAGTAGACAGCAGGACTCCCCTCATCCTAGTTCATAGTTGGACCCCAGCTGAAGGATAAAATAATTTTTACATATGTTAGTGCAATTTTATTAATTAAAGGTAATCACTAAGTTTCAGTCTGCGATCTTCATTTCTTCATTCATTTTTAGACCCCCTGATAGGCAGTTTTGCAGTCTGATCCAAGTTTCAGATTTCTTTTCTATGGGAGTTTCCCTCACAGTAATATAGGCTGGATGTGAGGTCTGCCTGTATCCAGGGTGCTGCTGTCTTCACTGCTCATATTTCAGCACAGCTTCTTTCCTGCACATATTTCCTCTAAATGTGCTTTCTTCCTTGTCTATATCCTGTTTTCTCTGCTCTCTAAAAATAATACTTTAGATACTTTCTACCCTCTCACCCATTCTTTGGAAAACTGTGCATAACCCCCCTCCTACCTACTGCTACCTGTAACCCTGAGAGAAGGGAGGAGGAGCGCAGAGGGAGCGGTCAATAGCCCTGATGGAGTGTAACATTTTTGCAGACCACTGTGCTAGATACAGACTTGCATACTGTCTGCAGCAGCAAAAGGGAAGAAAATGTTAAATGAAGGCTATTTTGAAAGTTTTTTTACATTTAGGAAGCAAATGGCCTTAAAACTTTAGTTGCAAAAACTGGCAAATGTCTTTGAAGGCTTGGGCTGTGTTCACATCTGCTTTTTGAAGCTTTGTCAAAGATCTTCTTTCCCAGGAGAAATAGCAGAGCAAGCATATTACATGACACACCAGTACCAAAGCTATAAAACCAATGTGGTTTCCTGGGCACAGATGTCCCCGGTCGACATGATGTGACCCATACGCTCTTGTCCCATTGGCCAACCAGGGACATGTGTGCATTTACTGATGCTTTATTTTCTAAGCCCAGATGCCTGCAGAATAGACATTAGATTTAAAACCTGAGATTCTGGTTTCCTGCTGTTACCACTAGAGGGAGCTCACTGCATACTGAATTACTGATTTCAATGTCCACTGCTCCCGAGCGCCATCTAGTGGCCACAGCGGACAACACTTTGTGCAAATGCTTTGGTCTGCCTATCCAGTTGGGTGTAAATGCTGCCTTCATTTTATATGCAATAATGGTAATTTTATATAGTTTTTCGTTGGGTGTGTTTTAATTTAATATATATATATTTTTTTATATTTTTTTAAAGATTTTTCTGGATCTTTTCTCCCATTACACCC
The DNA here is from genome assembly GCF_046119375.1 of Phyllobates terribilis. NCBI lineage: Eukaryota > Metazoa > Chordata > Amphibia > Anura > Dendrobatidae > Phyllobates > Phyllobates terribilis. Next base: position 70,021,917 of record NW_027362762.1, read on the forward strand.
GGAGAGCACGCTTAATGAGCCAAACGTGAGCCTTCGTGATGAGCCGTCCTGTGTAATTTCTGATCCAGATCAGGTCAATGAAGATTCTTTGCAGATCGGCACCTTACAGTCTTTCGATGCCACTCGCAGACCTTTTGCAGCGGAGCGCTCCTCTACCATCCTGACGAGTGCAGCGGAGGAGAGCGGATCTTTCCATGAAATTGCGGCGGCGCACGATTCTGAACTGTCTGAACATCCGGTCTCTGAATCCCTGGAAAGGCACAGCGTGAAGAGCGTTCACTTCGAGGAGCTGCCCGCCGTACCGGAAAATCAGCATGGAGAAGTGCGCGCAGGTGGTGAGGACTGTGAAGATCCTGATGAAGGCTCTAATCACACTGGTTCACTGAATCGGACCCCGAAATCCGAGGTCCTGACCCACACATCTCACCCCAGATCCGCTCTTCAGTCCTTATCCAGCCTAACCATAGGTTCTTCTGCTGGTTCTCTGCCGAGCTTTATCTGTACCTGGGTAAGTAAATGACCCAAAACCTAGTCCATAGTATTCCTGGTGGAAGGGTTACTCCAGATAAAACCTTACCCGTCTATTCACTGGGTGGTATATAGTAGGTATGGGCCAGGCCCGGAAACGCCCGTGGTTACTACACATTGGGGCACCAGATGGCCTTCTCTGCAGTTATATGGAGTGATGACTGCAGCCGCTCCATTCATCTCTGTGGGGCCGACAAAAACACAGGGAGGAGTCAGGTGATTGGCTGCAGCCACTCACTAGCTTCTGATTGTCTGCAGTGGGCACCTAATGCCCCCACTGGAAGAAGAAAGAAGCGAAGGCACAGACAGCAGGGGTCCAGAGTATGTTTTTTTGTGTTTGTTTTTTTTTAACTTTAGGACCATCATGGGCTCATTTTTAACTCCTTCCTAATATATAACATACATGTACAGTACAGACCAAAAGTTTGGACACACCTTCTCATTTAAAGATTTTTCTGTATTTTCATGACTATGAAAATTGTACATTCACGCTGAAGGCATCAAAACTATGAATTAACACATGTGGAATTATATACTTAACAAAAAAGTGTGAAACAACTGAAAATATGTCTTATATTCTAGGTTCTTCAAAGTAGCCACCTTGTGCTTTGATGACTGCTTTGCACACTCTTGGCATTCTCTTGATGAGCTTCAAGAGGTAGTTACCAGAAATGGTCTTCCAACAATCTTGAAGGAGTTCCCAGAGATGCTTAGCACTTGTTGGCCCTTTTGCCTTCACTCTGCGGTCCAGCTCACCCCAAACCATCTCGATTGGGTTCAGGTCTGGTGACTGTGGAGGCCAGCTCATCTGGCGTAGCACCCCATCACTCTCCTTCTTGGTCAAATAGCCCTTACACAGCCTGGAGGTGTGTTTGGGGTCATTGTCCTGTTGAAAAATAAATGATGGTCCAACTAAACGCAAACCGGATGGAATAGCATGCCGCTGCAAGATGCTGTGGTAGCCATGCTAGTTCAGTATGCCTTCAATTTTGAATAAATCCCCAACAGTGTCACCAGCAAAGCACCCCCACACCATCACACCCCCTCCTCCATGCTTCACGGTGGGAACCAGGCATGTAGAGTCCAATCCGTTCACCTTTTCTGCGTCGCACAAAGACACGGTGGTTGGAACCAAAGATCTCAAATTTGGACTCATCAGACCGAAGCACAGATTTCCACTGGTCTAATGTCCATTCCTTGTGTTCTTTAGCCCAAACAAGTCTCTTCTGCTTGTTGCCTGTCCTTAGCAGTGGTTTCCTAGCAGCTATTTTACCATGAAGGCCTGCTGCACAAAGTCTCCTCTTAACAGTTGTTGTAGAGATGTGTCTGCTGCTAGAACTCTGTGTGGCATTGACCTGGTCTCTAATCTGAGCTGCTGTTAACCTGCGATTTCTGAGGCTGGTGACTCTGATAAACTTATCCTCAGAAGCAGAGGTGACTCTTGGTCTTCCTTTCCTGGGGCGGCCCTCATGTGAGCCAGTTTCTTTGTAGCGCTTGATGGTTTTTGCAACTGCACTTGGGGACACTTTCAAAGTTTTCCCAATTTTTCGGACTGACTGACCTTCATTTCTTAAAGTAATGATGGCCACTTGTTTTTCTTTACTTAGCTGCTTTTTTCTTGCCATTAATACAAATTCTAACAGTGTATTCAGTAGGACTATCAGCTGTGTATCCACCTGACTTCTGCACAACACAATTGATGGTCTCAACCCCATTTATAAGGCAAGAAATCACACTTATTAAATCTGACGGGGCACACCTGTGAAGTGAAGACCATTTCCGGTGACTACCTCTTGAAGCTCATCAAGAGAATGCCAAGAGTGTGCAAAGCAGTCATCAAAGCAAAAGGTGGCTACTTTGAAGAACCTAGAATATAAGACATATTTTCAGTTGTTTCACACTTTTTTGTTAAGTATATAATTCCACATGTGTTAATTCATAGTTTTGATGCCTTCAGTGTGAATGTACAATTTTCATAGTCATGAAAATACAGAAAAATCTTTAAATGGGAAGGTGTGTCCAAACTTTTGGTCTGTACTGTACATCACATGTACGGTTCCCACACTCAACAGCACAAGTCCTCACTGTACCCGGTACTTGTCAGCTGTGCTACATAGCCGGTGCCGGCAGCAATCGGAGATAGGTCCGATGGCTACTGGTTAACCGTTTAAATGCCGTTATCAATCACCGACAGCGGCATTTAAATGAGCAGATTTCCAGTGCACGCCTGCAGCCACTTGTATCAAACAGGCGATTGCGAGGGGCTAATGGATTGTCATGGCATTTGGGGACGTGCCGAAGGCCCCCATGGCTGATATGCCTGTGGATCGGCTTCACAGAATAGTATTGTTGTATATTGAGCAAGTGACCAAACAATCGCAGGTTCATGTTCCATATGGGTATTTAAAAAGTAAAGTAAAAATTAAAAAGTTTTTAAACCTAAAAAATTGAATCCGCCCCATTTTTCCCCTTTTGAAAAAATGATAAAAAAGCATATTTTGTATCACGTCGGTATTTGTCTGACCTATCAAAATATAGAATTTAAGTTAACCACTATGGTAAATTTAATGTTAAGGCGGTGTAGAAAAAATAAAATGAAATCCAGAATTGATGATTTTCTTTTTTTTTTTTTTTTTTCATATTCTCCAAAAATATGCAAGAACAAAACATTGTAAGTAGCCTTAAGAGATAGCAACCAAAACATCTGCGCTCGTCACGAGAGAAAGCAAAACGAGCCCTCACACAGCTCCATCCACAGTTTAGTATAGTCCCTAATTGTACTGACATGGCGAATCGTGTTACCGGGTCATTAATGCCATATAATAAACATTTAAAAATAAAACCCCAAAAAACAAAAGTTTAGTGAAGCACAAAAAATGTCTGAAACTCTTATATTGGCTGCTACATCACAGCGTAAAGTTAATGACTTCGGCCGTGCTGCAGCAAAGTGGCAAAAGTCAGAATCCCAAATAATTTTATTCTGTGCACCAGGATTCGGACTCGATGCGGGGAATCCTGGAGGAGCCAGATCTGACCCTCATCAGCCTGAATGACAGCAGCGTGGTCTCATCTCGGCCTCCTGTCTTTTCGTCCGGTGATCACCAGGATGTGAACACGTCCCAGGTAATGTGCTCTACATCTTTTTCTTTTATGGAAATTTAATAGAAATAAAATAATCTCTCCTCTTAAAAATCAAAAAAAAAAAAACATCAAACCATTTTATGTACAATGCAATCAATAAAAATGTCAGCTCTCCACACCAAAAAAAAAAACAAGCCTTCTCTCATCACCGTCAACAGAGAAAGGAAAAATGTTAAAAACCTATAGAGTGGCTTGCGAAAGTATTCACCCCTCCCTTGACTTTTTTTTATCTATTTTGTTACATTACAACTTGTGTTTAAATATTTTTGTGATCCGATTTGTGTGTGATCCATCAGCACTAAATAGTCTGAGTTGGTGAAGTGAGAAAAATATAGGCATAAATTAACTTTATGGGATCAAATAACTAAAAACTGGCATGTGCATATGTATTCACACCTTTTGCTATGAAGCCCCTAAAATTTCTGGTGCAAGCAATTACCTTCATAAGTCCCATGCTTAGCAAAAGGAAGTCCCCCTGTGTGCAATCTAAGTGTCACATGGTCTGTCAGTATATGCACTTTACCTTTTCTGAAAGGTGTTGCAGCCTCTGTGGCCATTAACAAGAGGCACCACTAACCAAACACCATGGAGACCAAGGAGATCTCCAAACAAGTCAGGGACAAAGTTGTTGAGAAATAAAAATATTCCAATCTCTGATGATCCCCGGAGCACCATCCATGATCATCAAATGGAAAGAACATGGCAACACAGGCCGCCCACTATAACTCTCAACCAGGGCAAGGAGGGCATTAATTAGAGAGGCAGCACAGAGACCAAAGGTAACCCTGAAGGAGCTGCAGAGTTCCCAAGCAGAGACTGGAGTGTCTGTCCATATGACCACAATAACCCATACACTCCATATATGTGTCCTTTATGGAAGAGTGGGCAGTAAAAATGCCTTTACGTACACACAAAAATTGTTAGTCTTGTACTGAGTTTGCCAAGAGACGTGGGAGACTCTCCAAATGTATGGAGGAAGGTGCTGTGGTCGGCTGAAACCAAAATTGAACTTTTTAAACTCTGTCTGGCGTTAAGCAACACACAGCTCATCACCCCAAGAACACCATGCCTACAGTGAAACGTGGTGGCAGCATCATGCTGTGGGGATGTTTTTCGGCAGCAGGGACAGGGAAAATGGTCTAAGTCGGGAAGATGGATGGTGCATTATGCAGGTATTTTCTTGAGGAAAACGTGTTTCAGTCTGTCAGCAATTTGAGACCAGGACAGAGGTTCACCCTCCAACCAGAAAATGACACAAAGCATACTGATAAAGCAACACTCAAGTGGTTTAGGGGAAATGTGTAAATGTTCTGGAGTGGCCTAGTCAAAACCCAGACCTTAATCCAGTTGAGAATCTGTGGTCACACTTGAAGATTGATGTTCACCAGAGGAAACCATCTAACTTTAACCCCTTAAGGACCCTGGGATTTTTCGTTTTTGCGTTTTCATTTTTTGCTCTCCTTGTTCCCAAGAGCCATAACGTTTTTATTTTTTGGTCAATATGGCCGTGTGAGGGCTTATTTTTTGCGAAATGAGTTGTACTTTTGAACGACATTACTGGATTTACCATATCGTATACGGGAAAACGGGAAAAAAATTCCAAGTGCGGTGAAATTGCAAAAAAAGTGCAATATCACTGATGATTTTTTATTATTATTTTTTTCACCACTTTCACTGAATGCTAAAACTGACCTGCCATTCTTATTCTCCAGGTGATTCCGAGTTCGTAGACACCAAACATGTACAGGTTCTTTTTTATTTAAGTGGTGAAAAAAAATTCCACAGTTTGCAAAAAAAAAACGCCATTTTTCAGGATCTGGGGCCGGTTGTGGGCTTATTTTTTGTGCGCTGAGCTGAAGTTTTTATTGATAACATTTTGGGGTAGATCCGATGTTTTGATTGCCCGTTATTGCATTTTATTGCAATGTTGCGACAACCAAAAAACGTAATTCTGGCGTTTTAGAATTTTTTTCTCGTTACGCCGTTTACCGATCGGATTAATTCTTTTTTTATATTGATACATCAGGCGATTCTGAACGTGGCGATACCAAATATGTGTATGTGTTTTTATTTTTTTATTATTATTTTATTTTGAATGGGGCGAAAGGGGGGCGATTTAAACCTTTATATTTTAATTTTTTTTAGATTTTTAAAAACATTTTTTTCCACCTTTTGCTTGCTTCTATAGTTTCCATAGGAGACTAGAGGCAGCACTTGTCTGATCGCCTCTGCTGCATAGAGATGATGAGCAGATCACCTCTATGTAGCAGAAATGCTCCGGTGCTATGAGTGCCGACCACTAGGTGGCACTCATAGCGATCAGCACATGACAACCACTGGGGTCTGCTGCAGAGCCAGGGTTGTCATGCCCACCCATCAGTGACCCGCGATCACGTGACGGGGGCACCGATGGGCGGGGTAAGTGACGCGCTTCCGGCGCGGCGATGTTAAATGCCGCTGTCAGAGATTGACAGCGGCATTTAACATGTTAACAGCCGCGGGTGGATCGCGATTCCACCCGCGGCTGTTGCGGGCACATGTCGGCTGTAAGAATCGGCTGACATGTGCCCGGTTCAGTGTGGGCTCAGCATCGGAGCACGCTCTGAACAGGGGGTGACAGCCTGGTGCGTACTAATATTTCCCAGGCTGTAAAGGGGTTAAAGGAGCCAGAGCAGTTTTTTGCCTTGAGGAATGGGCAAAAATCCCAGTGGTAAGATGTGGAAAGCTCATAGAGACTTATCCAAAGCGACTTCCAGCTGTAATTGCTGCAAAAGGAGGCTCTACAAAGTACTGACTTTAGGGGGATGAATAGTTATGCACACTGAAGTTTTCAGTTATTTTGTCCTTTTGCTTATTTTGTTGTTTGCTTCACAATAAAAAGAAAACCAAATGCTCACAATTATAGGCATGTAATTTACATGAACTGAAGGAAACCCTAAAAAAAAAACTGTGAAATTCCAGGTTGTGAGGAAGCAAAATACGAAAAAATGCCGGGGGTGGGGGGAGTGAATTGTTTTGCAAACCTGTGTGTGTGTGTGTGTGTGTGTACAATGGTCTGAGTGCTATCTTATAAAAAATTGGATAGCACTCGTCCGATGTATACGCTGGTGGGAGTGAGACCTAACACAGACCCTAACATACGGCTGCTAAAATGGTCGTGTGAATGAGCCGGTACTGCTGGAGAAGGACTGCCGGTACTGCTGGAGAAGGACTGCCGGTACTGCTGGAGAAGGACTGCCGGTACTGCTGGAGAAGGACTGCCGGTACTGCTGGAGAAGGACTGCCGGTCTGCTCCCTAGCACAGGCGATCACATGATTCTCATCACTTCAGCAAATAAGTTATAAATTATGACTGACTTTATAATCCGGAGAATATAATACAGTCACCCCCCCTTACTTTTTGGCAGAGCACTTTTCAGCCACTCCAGCCAGAGGTGGACGCTTCAGGCCTCCGTGATGGATCAGACCAGTCATCAGTGACTATGTCTTTATCACAGCAATTCGCAGGTAACCAAATACCGCCATCATGTTCAGATGAGTGGGGGAAGAGGGGCTGAGCCCAGTTGGGGGTGTTGTGTTATGACTCCTTGTGCAGCTGCTGCTGGAGGAGCCACAAAGCAGAAGAAAACCAGAGATGGCCGGGCCATGTGTGGAGCTGTTGGCTGAAAGATTCCTTCCGAGCCCCAACCTCCTTCCCGTTACATGTCTTCTGAACGTTGAAAGGAAAATAAGTGTCCCCTCTTCTTTCCGCCAATATGCCGCTGCGCTTGCATCGGTCGTCTGAGACCCTCAGCCGTCATGTTGGGTCGTAAGGAGAGGGGAAGCCTTAAACACTGGATCACTTTACCGGCCACCTTATCCTATAACCCGTCATATATTCATGTGTCTCTTCAGAAATGAGTCTTGAGTTTACGTCCACTCCGGGAAATCTGCAGGAAGCCTTAATGAGGAAGAAGAGACATTTCATTCAGAATTCTGCAAAAAGAGTCCAAGAAATGAAGAAGAAAGACAGAGGTGCAAAGGAGGAAGGTCAGACGCCTGACCGATCCCATGTGTCTGACATCCAGGGCGACCCGCACACCGGCTCCGGTGAGATCTCATATTTCACCTCAATTACAGTAGAATTTTTCTTTTCTCCCTTTAAGGGTTATTCCCATTTTTTTTTTTTTATATATATAAATGCATATTGTCGGATAGTGTGTGTTAATACAAGCAATTTTGTAATTTGCTGCTTATTAAAATTTTAAACCATTCTTCAGATATTAACACTTTTTTGTTTACAGCTCATTGCCTTGGAGACCGACCACCGCTGCTAGACAGCAGAACATGGACTGTGCTTAGAAGCTCTTTTTTCATGAGCTTGTAAGCACTGTTGTGAATCTGGCCAGAATCATTGGAGCACGTTTGTTACCTCCTAATTCCGGCCATCTTCAGCACAGTGATTACAAGCTAGACCGCAGCGGTGGTCTGTCTCCTAAGCAACGAGCTGTAAACAAAAGTTTTACTATCTCAGGAACAACTGCAAATTTTAATAAGCAGTAAATTGAAAAAGTGTTTGTATTTACAAGCTCTATCCGGCAATGTCCATCTATGACGATGGGAATGACCCTTTCAGCTGTTTGTTTCCTTCTCTATTGATGTGTTGTAAAAAGGACTGTAACTTTTTATGTTATTTTCACAGAACTGGTTTCTTCTGATGGAGGACAGTTGAAGAAAGTGGTTGAGGTGCGCGTGTGCACCCCAGAAGATCGCAGACTGTCTGAGATAGAGATGCAGCAGCGCACTATACGGTAACCATTGCACGCACTAGAGCCAGGTTACGGCCCCCCTAACTTGTATCACTCAGGTGGGGCGGATCCTATCGACAAGTGCACGGCTATACCCTGTTAGCTTATTCTTACATTTGCAGGAGGTGTAACAGAGGAACAGCACAGTGCAGGGGTCTAAGAAAAGAGGCTTCAGATCTGTAATTTTCTTTGTGTGTATTTATCCCTTCCAGGCTTTATAATCAGCTCGACGAGGTTAAAACTCGGAGAGAAGAGAAGATGCGGCAGGAAACGTATGCAAAGAACCGCGAGAAGGCCAGAGAGTTTAAGAAGGTGAGGAATTATTAGGGGTTCATCACACGGCTCTGATAGGTGTGTGTACTTGTGACCACTCCATTACCTTAAAGTGCACCTATCTTGGATTATTTTATGCCTCTTACATGAGGTGTTGATGGGTGAGGTTTTGGGTCCCTCAATAATTGCTCAAACATCTCTGATGTGTGCTGCTCCGGAGGCTGAAGCGCACCGCTCCTGCATGCAGAACGCACACACAGGGCAGTACACAACCTCAATATAAAGTCTACGAGCTCTGCACCGAGCGCTGTACAGATCCGTAGACTTTCTGTACAGTGCTGTGTGTGCGTGCTGCATGCAGGGGCAGTGCGCTTCAGCCCCCGGAGCAGCGCACGTCAGAGCTGGTTACTGATCGATGGGTGGGGACCACCACTAGTACAGGGCATGACTGCCGACTTATGCTGATGGACTGCTGGCTCCCCGCAGTTAGGCAACTGGGAGCCGGCTGTCAATCTGCGTGACATCGGCAATGACACCCTGTCAGCATAATGGAAGAGAGAGCTGCTCTGCTGACGTGAGGCCACCGGAAGCGGGAGAATCGCCTGTAGGAGCTGTTTGTGATCGCTCTGAACCGGAACAGATCATTGCAGAGCAGAAATGTCAGTAAGTCCTTAGCCCCATAGCGAAAAACCCTCCTCGATAACTCTTATAAGCGTACTCTACCTCTTTCATGTAATTACTGTTTTTGTATTAATACTTTTAGTTTCTTTTGTCGCACTGCTTTTTGAGGCTGTGTGCCCACTCTACATTCTTAAAGGGTTTCTGCAGCGGCAATTCGCTTAAAAAACGCTTGGTAGAAGGTCTGCCATGTTCCCCAATGATAATCCGCGTGTGCTGTGCACATGCTGCGGGAATTTCCGCTGCGGATTATCATTGCGGAAAAATCCGCAGCACGTCCATTAATTTTGCGGAAACGCGGCGTAATTGCCGCCATTGACTTGCATTGAATCGCATAATATCCGCATGACTACACGTACACATGCAGATATTAAGCGATTCAATGTGCTGATGGTACCCGGGTCTGGAGAAGAGGAGACTCTCATCCAGACCCGGGTAAAAATAGTACTTGTAGTTAAAAAAAAGAATTAAAATAAAAAAAAAAAACCTTTATACTCACCTTCTGATGGCCCCCGGTCTCCTGTATGCTGTGTCCGGTGTCGGCGGTCGCATGACCTGTCATGACTAAATGACGTCATGGAAGGTCCTTTTACACCACAGCGAGCCGCCGAAGACACCGGAGAAGGAGACCGGGGGCCATCGGAAAGAGAGTATAATGTTTTTTTTTTATTTTTCACCATTTTATTTATTTTTTTTACTATTGCAGCATCGTAACTTGGTCACACTATAATTCCATGCCATTTGCATGGATTTATATAGTGTGACCAAGTTGTCAAGCACTTTCCAAGTGATGCTAAAATCGCCTGGAAAAGCGCTTGATAACCCGCATGCGGAAATGCAAGTGAAGAGCGCTTCACAAACGCTTCTACCTGGCGGGAAAAATGCATGTAAAATCCGCATGAGTTTTTCCTGCCAGGGAGAAGTGGAAAAAATATTCGGCATTTCTGCATCGTGGGCACATAGCCTTATGCATTGGATTTTCTTTTTATCTATTTTTGCTAATAAAATTTGATAGATTTTGATACCTCTTAATTGACTGTGCACGTTTTTTTTTTTCTTTTTTCTTGGTATACATTTGTATCACCAGCAGAACAGCTGGCATAGTTACATGGGTGCTAGAGAATAAGGAAATCTTTGGGGACAGCTTATTTTTTTTTTATAAAGTAAAATATATGTATTTTTGGCTTAATTTAAAAATGTTGCGCTTTGTGGCGTTTACGGGCTCTTTGTTTCCCTGCACATTGCTGTCTGATAAATGAGTTACTAAAGGATCCACCAGAGAGTTTGTAACTTTTCTTTTTCCCCTCTATCTTTTTCTGTATTCCTCGTGTGCAGATTTACGACTGATGACCACATTAAAGTTCAGCTTTACTTCGATGTGGTCTATAATCAGCTGAGGTGCTCAGAAAAAAAAAAAGGCAAAAAACTCTGTGGGATTCTCTGTTAATTCATTCTACAGCCAGCAATGTGCAGGGAAACAAAAGAGCTTGTAAAAGCCAAATAGTACAAACCTTTCAAATAAACCCAACTGCAAAAAAGGATTTTTAGGCCATAATAAATGCGATTTTAATAAAAAAAAAACAATTGCTCGTGAAGGTGCACATATGCCTTATTACTTGGGAATAATTTAGTACATTTTACCCTTGCAGAAAACGTTGGAAAAGTTAAGAGCAAAAAGATGACTTTAAAACTTAAAAAAAACAAACAAACTGAAGAAGACTGAGGAAAGTGCCAGGTACTGTGAACTTTTAAGAAGTAATCTACAAGCCTTAACCCTTGGATGCCAGGAGATGCCTTATTATGTAGCTCCAGTGCACCTCATCATAACTTACAATGCTGAATGAATGACGATGAATTAGTTACCGGCAATGGAGGCGGCCGTATCCCGACTATTAATGGGGTGTAACTCCGCGTTTCGGCCCATTTTGATTATCGATCACAAGGCTCGTAGTATGGTAATAGGAAGCGTTCTCATCCTATGTGCAGAAATGCTTCATCTAAGATGTAACATAGGAGGCGCTTCTGCTGCTCCACTGCTGCAGCGCATGATAATGGTGACATTCAGCTGCTTTGCGTTTACAGCTCTTGTGTGTTTCCATGGTTACAGACAACAAACAAGCTCTCTTGTAGTCAGCTCCTGCAGTTGTACACTGTTCCTTCTTGCTACACGACTACAATCGTACTCCCTCTCTCTGTCCTCTACTTGCACATTACACAGAGTTTCCATGTCGCCTTGTATCATAGAGACGCAGAAATCTTCTTCTGGGCGTCCACCTATGTTTCCTTATGATGCAGTCAGAAGAGAGAGCCCTATAAAGCACCACTCCAAGGTTTTCTTTTTTTTTTATATTACCGCTGTAGTGCTATCAATAATGGCTGCTCCCTGCCCTTAATAATATACTCACCAGCTGTCGTGGTCTTCTGTTGTCAGCGCCTCTCCGGTGGTCTTCTGCTAGTTGTGACCTGCAGGATTGCCCCAGTGTTTGCTGGACGAGCTGGAGGTCAGTCCTCAATGTAAGTCTATGAGAGACAGAATGAGAGTCTCAGATTTACACTGACAGCTTGTGACCATTACCTCTGACTTCTGGTCAATCAGGAGCTGCGGTCACAAGATGGTGGCGCTGGGAAGAGCAGAAGACTGCGGCTGGTAAGTATTTTATGACGGGCAGGGAACAGACATTAGTGCTACCACTTCGGAGACCATGCTGCGCAGCCGGGGCTGTTAGTATGCTGGCGTCCCTGCATGGTGGGGGGAAGGGGACGCGTGCAGGGGTGCTAGCAAATAGCGTTAGTCATTAGTGCTACCACTTCGGGGATGAAATAAATAATAAAAAAAACGCCCTAGTGGTGTATTGCCATATACTTCAGACTGGTAATAGACCTCAGATTTTATCAGACCCCTCATCTGTCATGTCTATTGTTACTTTTTACAAGCGTTAATGTATTTTATGTAAAGAAGTTTTATATATTGGGATTATTTTATTTATGTGGTGTAACAATTCCGTTACATTCAGCGTTTTCAGTATTTAATTCATTTTTATTTCCCTTTTAATAAATGTTTATGTATAAGTCGTGTTGTGTCTCGTTCATCGCTGTGGAGTTTACAGAATTTTAGGTTCCGTTAAGATCTACGTCAGAGGATCCATCTGGCGTCTCCTTCCCAACCGAAAAAGCAGAATTTATGTTGGTAAACCTGGACACCATGAAGAAAACCAGACAGACTCTATTGGGTACTGATGTGAGAATGCTGAGCAGAATGAGCATACGCCTTTCTATGTAGAAACGTGTTGTTGAACAGATTTTCGAGTTTCTAACAATGCAAAGTGGTTCATCATTGCTGGTCTGGGAAGAGACAAACAGATAGGCTAGGAATTGGAGGGGATAAATAACACTTAAATAATGATGAAATATCAATCCCTTCCCTCTAAGCAGTTCTGAAATTATTAAAAACCCCTTTACCATAAAGAGACAGCAGAATTAATGTTCACTGCTCCCCCTACTGACCAAATAATATCTACTGTTAGGAGGCGATGGCAGCGTTTCTTAACTCCTTAACATTACACCACCAAGAAGATAAAGCCATCCCAGGATGGATAGACGGGTTATTGGTCTGGAAATGGTGGAAAAATAGAAACTAAATTTTCTACACATCTCGATTTGTTCAGTATTGAATATTAGCACCACGTGCCGAAATCTCGGCATTCACAACCTCCGCTGCTATCAGTGAGGTTATTAATGGTCATCTGAGGAAAGTTCTGCTGCACTGAATGCATTTGGGCAAATCATCAAGATCCACTGCTGGCAGCTCCCTATGCACTTGCCGACTAATGACGTCTCAGGTGTGCTTGATGGGAGACAATCCCGAGACTCTGCAGGCCATGGTAGCATATGCAACTTGCCGCCTGGCAGAAATGCAGCAATCAAGAAGAAAAATTATTTTCAAAATATAAAAGTTTTTTTTAATATGATCAAGACCCAAGCGAATCTTTGTTTCTTAAATACATGAAATTGGGGCTAAAAATCATATTTGCAATTCGGTTACATTAAACATTTTGCACCGTTTGCCTTCTATAGCTGCTGTTTTGCACAGTCTATTGTTGGCTGCAGAATGAGGTGACACGGTCGGCCACATTACCTTTAATGCATCAGATATGTTGGGGACATGGTTTGATGGCATTTACTATCATACAGGAATATATAACCAGACCTGTATGTCAGTCTTTTCCAATAGAAAACCTCACATGAGCAAAAAAATGCTTATCTGTTAGAGGAGACTGATGGGCAAGGCTGGTCATATATTCCTGTATAACAAGTGCCACACAACCATGCCCCAGCACATCTGATGAAATAAAGGTAATTACCTCATTCTGCAGCCAACAATAGACCATGTAATACAGCAGCTATAAAGGGCAAACTCTGAGGCATTTTTAATTAAATCGATTTGCTAATTTTGCTACTGAATTAAAATCCTGAAACCAAGGCTTGTGTTTCACAGAAAGTGTGCTTGGCTTGAGATGGACAAGCCATGCGTTATTTTTTTTTTTAAAAAACACTGAATAAAAAAAAAATTTTTGTTTTACTTATTTTATAAAAAAAAAAAAAAAAAAGGACTCATTTTAATTTTTTGATACCTGTTTTAATAGTCTTAACTTACAGCCCATGACCATCGCGCATGCTGTTGCCGCATGCTTGTTTACGTGCGTAATGCCATATGTAGCTACTTTCCAACATAGAATTTTAGGGTTAAATTGCATTTTTGGATAAGGAGGAGATGATTAAAAAGAAAATATACAAGAAAGAGTTTTTACATAATTATTTACTATTACAATTTAACAAGTAAAAAAAAACACAACAATACTACTGGCTGTTGCCGTAAATTCCTTTCATGCATAGTTAGTTACTCTTTATTAGTCTTTTTTAAACACTATTATTCCCCCACCCGACAAAAATATACAATGGGGAAAAAAAGTATTTAGTGAGCCACCAATTGTGCAAGTTCTTCCACTTAAAAAGATGAGGTCGACCTGTAATTGACATCATAGGTAGACCTCAACTATGAGAGACAAAAAGAGAAAACAAATCCTGAAAATCACATTGTCTGATTTGGAAAGACATTTTTTTCAAATTTTGGTGGAAAATAAGTATTTGGTCAATTACAAACAAGCAAGATTTCTGGCTCTCACAGACCTGTAACTTCTTCTTTAAGAGGCTCCTCTGTCCTCCACTCATTACCTGTAGTACTGGCTCCTCTGTCCTCCACTCATTACCTGTAGTACTGGCTCCTCTGTCCTCCATTCATTGCCTGTAGTACTTGCACCTGTTTGAACTTGTTATCAGTATAAAAGACACCTGCACGAGGCTGGGAAGACTGAATCTGCAATAGGCAAGCTTGGTGTGAAGAAATCAACTGTGGGAGCAATAATTAGAAAATGGAAGACATTCAAGACCACTGATAATCTCCCTCGATCTGGGGCTCCACACAAGATCTCACCTCTTGGAGTCAAAATGATCTCAAGAACGGTGAGCAAAAATCACAGAACCACACGGGGGGACCTAGTGAATGACCTGCAGGGAGCTGGGACCAACATTACACAGGCTACCATCAGTAACACACTACGCCTGCAGTATCAGACGTGTCCCCCCTGCTTAAGCCATTACATGTCCTGGTCCGTCTGACGTTTGCTAGAGAGCATTTGGATGATCTAGAAGAGTATTGGGAGACTGTCATATGGTCAGATGAAATCAAAGTACAGTAGAACTGTTTGGTAGAAACATAACTCGGCGTGTTTCGAGGAAAAAGAATGCCGAGTTGCTTCCAAAGAACACCATACCTACTGTGAAGCATGAGGGTGGCAACATCATGCTTTGGGGCTAGTCCGTGTACAAGAATGAATGAATGGGGCCATGTATCGTGAGATTTTGAGTGCAAGCCTCCTTCCATCAGCAAGGGCATTGAAGATGAAACGGGGCTGGGTCTTTCCGCATGACAATGATCCCGAGCACACCACCAGGGCAATGAAGGAGTGGCTTCGGAAGAAGCATTTCAAGGTCCTGGAGTGGCCTAGCCAGTCTCCAGATCTAAACCCTATAGAAAACCTTTAGAGGGAGTTGAAAGTCCGTGTTGCCCAGTGACAGCCCCAAAACATCACTGCTCTAGAGATCTGCATGGAGGAATGGGCCAACATACCAGCAACAGTGTGTGCCAACCTTGTGAAGACTTGTGAAAATGTTTGACCTCTGTCATTGCTAACAAAGGATATATAACAAAGTATTGAGATGAACTTTTGACCAAATACTTATTTTCCACCAAAATTTGAAAAAAAAAATTCTTTCCAAATCAGACAATGTGATTTTCAGGATTTTTTTTTCTCATTTTGTCTCTCATAGTTGAGGTCTACCTATGATGTCAATTACAGGCCTCTCTCATCTTTGTAAGTGGGAGAACTTACACAACTGGTGGCTGACTTAATACTTTTTTTTTCCCCACTGTATAGAACTTCAAAACATTTTACATATGTTTTACTTTTTGCATACCTGCTTTAATATTCCAATCTGGCAACCATACAACCCACAACTATACTATGGGATTTGAGGCATTGTGATAACGTCGTCCTGGCATCTGTTGTTACATAGTCCATTTTGGCCACGGCAAATGATACTGCTTTAACCAAAAATCTAAACAGAAATAATTACACTAAATCTACACAATTAAAGGGGTGTTCTCAAATTCTTAAATTGCTTTAATTAGACAGCATGAAACTAAACAAGTTTGCAGTTGATTTGTTTTTTTTCTATCTGCTGCTCTTCTCCTGCAGTGAAAGTTTTTATTTTTTATAGTTTACAGCCTGTTTCCATGGAGCTCAGCCACCAATGCCTGCCCAGACCCTGGCCAGGAGTGCACAGTAGCTACATTCCAAAGGAGAGGTTAACTCCTAACATACCAGCCACCTCTCTCCAGCCCATGGGTTTCTATACAGCAGTTATCTGCTCATCTTCTGAAGAGATACCGTTATAAATCATCAGCCCTGCAGCTTTCACAACAGGTCTCCTAATCTCTGCATTGACTGTCTGGACCTCTGAGCTTGTTTAAATGCCCTGTTATCTCTGTGTAAAAATAGGGATAACCCTGCAGACTCAAAAACCACTGATAGCTGAATGTGTGATACCAGATCTTTTTTTGGGCTTTATCGTTTTATTAAAACTACAGTTGTATCACCAGAGCTGGTGGTAACGGACCGTCCCATACAGTAGTGTTCAAAATAATAGCAGTCCAATATGACTAACCAGATTATTCACTGTTTTTGGTATAAATTATATTACCATATGTCAAACAATTTACCAGTTGGTGCAGTAGATTCTAAGAAAACCATCCGACTCCGCATTCATGATCTGCATGTTTTTGATTCTGTGTATTTGAATAATTAATTGTAAGGAGGTGTGTTCAAAATAATAGCAGTGTGGAGTTCAATTAGTGAGGTCAATCATTCTGTGAAAAAACAGGTGTGAATCAGATAGCCCTTATTTAAGGTTGAAGCCAGCACATGTTGTGCATGCATTTCTCCTTGAAAGCCTGAGAAATAAGGGTCGTTCGAGTTATTGTTCAGAAGAACAACATACTTTGATTAAAAAGTTGATTGAATCAGAAATGGAGAACCAGGATCAGCGCTGTCTTCTGTTGCCACGATTGCGTCAAAGACTGTGTCTTATTTTGATTGCTTCAATGAGCATTTATTTAAAAATAAAAATTATTAAAACACTAGTTTAAAAAACACGTTTTGGCTGCTTACAGCCTTCATCAGGTGTATAATAGAAATATACTTATCCAACTTTATATCCTCCACCACCAGGCAGTGGGAGGAATGGATAGGGGAGGGGAACAGGGGGGAGGGGGAGAGGGCAAGGAAAGGATAGGTTTGATCATGTGCCTATTTAACCTTTCCTCTGTACGTTTGTTTGGAACCATATTCACATTGTGGCACCCTAAACCTGAACCTGTTTTATATTTTACCATCACAAGGAAAAGTTAAATTATTAAAATCCATCTGTTCAATATATAATGCATACAAAAAATGTGATAACACTGTACAAAAAAGCTAAAATAAATGAAAAAAAAAAACTAATAAATACATACATGTGTATATACACATATATATACTGCTCAAAAAAATAAAGGGAACACTTAACAGAATATAACTCCAAGTAAATCAAACTTCTGTGAAATCAAACTGTCCACTTAGGAAGCAACACTGATTGACAATCAATTTCACATGCTGTTGTGCAAATGGAATAGACAATAGATGGAAATTATTGGCAATTATCAAGACACCCTCAATAAAGGAGTGGTTCTGCAGGTGGGGACCACAGACCACATCTCAGTACCAATGCTTTCTGGCTGATGTTTTTGTCACTTTTGAATGTTGGTTGTGCTTTCACACTCGTGGTAGCATGAGACGGACTCTACAACCCACAGAAGTTGCTCAGGTAGTGCAGCTCATTCAGGATGGCACATCAATGCGAGCTGTGGCAATAAGGTTTGCTGTGTCTGTCCGCGTAGTGTCCAGAGGCTGGAGGCGCTACCAGGAGACAGGCCAGTACACCAGGAGACGGGGAGGGGGCCGTAGGAGGGCAACAACCCAGCAGCCGGACCGCTACCTCCGCTTTTGTGCAAGGAGGAACAGGAGGAGCACTGCCAGAGCCCTCCAAAATGACCTCCAGCAGGCCACAAATGTGCATGTGTCTGCACAAACGGTTAGAAACCGACTCCATGAGGGTGGTATGAGGGCCCGACGTCCACAGATGGGGGTTGTGCTCACAGCCCAACACCGTGCAGGACACTTGGCATTTGCCACAGAACACCATGATTGGCAAAGTCGCCACTGGCGCCCTGTGCTCTTCACAGATAAAAGCAGGTTTACACTGAGCACATGTGACAGAGTCTGGAGACGCCGTGGAGAGCGATCTGCTGCATGCAACATCCTTCAGCATGACCAGTTTGGCAGTGGGTCAGTAATGGTGTGGGGTGGCATTTCTTTGGAGGGCCGCACAGCCCTCCATGTGCTCGCCAGAGGTAGCCTGACTGCCATTAGGTACCGAGTTGAGATCCTCAGACCCCTTGTGAGACCATATGCTGGTGCGGTTGGCCCTGGGTTCCTCCTAATGCAGGACAATGCCAGTCCTCATGTGGCTGGAGTGTGTCAGCAGTTCCTGCAAGATGAATGCATTGAAGCTATGGACTGGCCCGCCCGTTCCCCAGACCTGAATCCGATTGAGCACATCTGGGACATCATGTCTCGCTCCATCCACCAACGTCACGTTGCACCACAGACTGTCCAGGAGTTGGCGGATGCTTTAGTCCAGGTCTGGGAGGAGATCCCACAGGAGACCATCCGCAACCTCATCAGGAGCATGCCCAGGCGTTGTAGGGAGGTCATACAGGCACGTGGAGGCCACACACAATACTGAGCCTCATTTTGACTTGTTTTAAGGACATTACTTCAAAGTTGGATCAGCCTGTAGTGTGTTTTTCCACTATAATTTTGGGGGTGACTCCAAATCCAGGCCTCCATTGGTTAATACATTTGATTTCAATTGATGATTTCTGTGTGATTTTATTGTTAGCACATTCAGCTTTGTACAGAACAAAGTATTCAATGAGAAATTGTTCAAATTATTATTTGAGTGTTCCCTTTATTTTTTTGAGCAATATATATATATTTATTATTATTATTATTATAGCGCCATTTATTCCATGGCGCTTTACATGTGAAAAAGGGGTATAATACAAGAACAATTACAATAATCTTGAACACAATGTGACAGCGACTGGTACAGGAGGAGCGAGGACCCTGTCCGCGAGGGCTCACAATCTACGAGGGATGGGTGAGGATACAGTAGATATATATATATAATATATACACAGGGTGGTCCAAAAGTAGGTGGACAGAAATAACATTTATTTTGATTTATATATAAAATGATATTTACTAACACACCATAACATTGACAATTAAATTTTATTCTGAACAATAATACAAAAGCCCTTCAATTTTATCACCGCAGGTGCTCAAACTGTTTTCCATTACAATTTGCACGGCTTTGAAGTCGCCTCTTTCGCTTCAACAAACTTTTTTGCACAAGTCTCTTTGGGTAATAATTTCTTGAAATGCATCTCTTATGTAATTTTTCAAATCACTGACACTTTTTGGTTTTCGACTATAAACTTTGTCCTTGAGTACTCCCCAAAAGAAAAAATCCATTGGGGTCAAGTCTGGTGAACGTGCCGGCCAATCAAGTGGGCCTCTTCAGCCAAACCATTTATTAGGAAATGTTTCATCAAGATACTCGTGGACTACTCCTGAATAATGTGGAGGGGCCCCATCTTGTTGGAAATAAAGGTCATTTGAATTAGGCTGCTGCTGTAACTGGGGAACAACTTGATCCATTAGAATTTCGAGATACTTATCTCCTGTGACTGTTCCATCAAAAAATATTGGTCCTAAAACACCAAAACTTGAAATACCACCCCAAACATTGACACCAGGCTCATTTAGTTGTTGCTCTAATGTTAAATGCATGTTCTCATTATACCAGTAAATACAATTATGTCTGTTAATATGGCCGGAGAATTTAAAAGAAGCTTCATCAATCCACATAATGTTATCTAAAATTACTGGATTTTCTTCAATTTCGTTAAGCATAAATCTCAGTAAATTGCAGCCGCCTGTCTGGATCATCCTCCAATAAACCATGAATTAGACGTGGACGATAAGCTTTCCACCCAATAGATTTCAGGATTCGCATGATAGAAGCTCGTGAAATTCCCAATTCCATAGAGGCTCTTCTGTGGACTTTTTTGGAGTCTGAACAAATGTTTCAGCAACAAGTTGTTTATTATCTTCTGTACAGACTGTTTTGGGTCGAGCAGTTTTTGGAGCATTAAGGATTGAGCCAGTGGCATTGAATTTGTCACAAATGCGGTAAATGGTTTGTCTCTTTGGGGCTTGAGTACCAAATGTTTCAACCCAATCTGCTCTAACGGTTTCAGCATTTTGAGATTTCCAATACTCTGTTAAAATCCATTTTCTTTGACCTAAATGATTTGCCATTATGTGTTATCTGAATTATCTAAAAAGAAAACAGATTTGGGGGAGATCTATCTGTGAAAACTAGATCTGTGATACTGGCTCAGTTGCCCTTAGCAACCAATCAGATTCCACCTTTCATTTTCCAAAGAGTCTGTGAGGAATGAAAAGTGGAATCTGATTGGTTGCTAAGGGCAACTGAGCCAGTTTCACTTTACACCATGTTTGATAAATCTCCCCCTTCATAACCTTATTACACTTTCTGACTTTTTGTCCACTTACTTTTGGACCACCCTGTATATATATGTATATTTTAATCTTTTTTTTCCCTTTTATCTCTCTCCTAGGGAAAGTCAGGTTCCTAGCAAGTGATTTTATGAATGGAAGTAAAAAGGAAAAAATTCTTAAGTTTTTTTTTTTATTATATTAATTTTACATTTCATATCTTTTAATATGAAACCAAATATAGAACCAACATACAGATTATGGAAACAGAAAGGAAATGTGTGTTTATATATACTCATGTTTTCTGTATGTTTAATCGCTTTATGACCTGGTACGCCCCACTAGTGCGCCTCAGGTCATCACCCCTGGTTCAGCGCTTGCTTCGGCGCTGAGCCCGCACTGAACCGGGCACATATCAGCTGATTTATACCGAATCGCGATCCACCCGCAACTGTTAACCAGTTAAATGCCGCTGTGGTTGTCATGTCCTGATTGCTATGAGCGCCGATCAGTGGTCGTAGCAAGTGAGCATTTCTGCTGCATACAAACGATCTGCTCGTCACCTGTATGCAGCAGAGCAGATCTGACAACTGCTGCTTCTAGTCTCCTATGGACACTATTGAAGCAAGCAAAGAGTGTAAAAAAAAAGTTTTTAAAAATATATAAAAGTTTACATCACCCCCCTTTCACTCCATTCAAAATAAAACAATAAAAAAACAACAACCCACATACACATATTTGGTATCGCCGCGTTCAGAATCGCCTGATCTATCAATATAAAAAAATAATTAATCCGATCGGTAAATGACGTAACGAGAAAAAAATTCTAAACGCCAGAATTACTGTATATAGTCGAGTATAAGCCGACCCAAGTATAAGCCGAGGTACCTAATTTTACCACAAAAAACTGTGAAAACGTATTGATTCGAGTATAAGCCTATAAACCTAGGGTGAAAAATGCAGCAGCTGCTGGTAAATTTCACCATCCTGGTACACATGGCCCCCTCATCCCCAATCCTGGTATGCATTGCCTTCTCCACCCCCAATCCTGGTATGCATGACCCTCTCACCCCCCAATCCTGGTATGCATGGCTCCCTCACCCAAATCCTGGTATGCATGGTCCCCTCATTCTCCAATCCTGGTATTCATGGCCCCCTTATCCCCCAATCCTGGTATGCGTGGCCCCCTCATCACCCAATCCTGGTATGCTTGGCCCCCTTATTCCCTAATCCTGGTATGCGTGCCCCCTCACCCCCAATCCTGGTATGCGTGGCCACCTCACCCCCAATCCTGGTATGCATGGCCCCCTTATCCCCCAATCCTGGTATACGTGGACCCCTCACCCTCCAATCTTGGTATGTGTGGCCCCCTCATTCCCCTATCTTGTATGCTTGCCCCCTCACCCCCAATCCTGGTATGCGTGGCCCCCTAAACCCCCAATCATGGTATGCGTGGCCCCCTCACCCCCAATCCTGGTATGCGTGGCCCCCTCACCCTCCAATCCTGGTATGCGTGGCCCCCTCACCCCCCAATCCTGATATATGTGGCCCCCTCATCCTCCAATTCCGGTATGCATGGCCTCCTCATTCCCCAATTCCGGTATGCGTGGCCCCCTCATCCCCCAATTCCGGTATACGTGGCCCCCCTTGTCCCCCAATCCTGGTATGTGTGGCCCCCTCATCCCCTAATCCTGGTATATGTCGCCCCCTCACTGCACACTCAAAAAAAAACCACTTAGACTCGCCTTCCTCTCTCACCTCTGCTCCAGCGCTGCTGTGTCCCATCTGCCAGCAGATCATGTCCGCCATGCGCTGCTCAGACGCGGAAGTGAGCTGCTGCTGGCACATTCACTCCTCTCCATGCCGGGACTATGTGCATGGAGAGGAGTGAATATGCATTCTCTGTAGTAGAGGGCACGGTCAGCAGGAGTCGTGGCTCAGCGCTCCTCCGTCTGCGCTACTAAAGAGAATGAATATTCACTCCTCCCCACGCACATGGGCGTGGAGAAGAGGGAATATTCATTTCCCTTTAGCAGCTGCACACATGGTAGCTGCAGCAGCGGCTACTGTGTGTACACCGCTCCTCCACCGCCGCAACCCCCCTCTTCCGCTGCCGCAACCCCCCCACTATCCACCAATGGAATTGCCATATACTAGGGTATATACCCGAGTATAAGCCGAGTGGGGATTTTTCAGCACCAAAAGTGTACTTTTTTTTGGTGGCCACAACATTGCAATAAAATGCAACAACGGGCGATCAAAAGATCAGATCTACCCCAAAATAGTATCAATAAAACATTCACTTGACGCGCAAAAAATAAGCCCTCACCCGGTCCCAGATCCTAAAAAATAAAGACGCTATGGGTCTCAGAAAATGGTGCCATTTTATTTTATGTTTTTTAGCAAACTTTGGATGTATTTTTCACCACTTAA
Organism: Phyllobates terribilis; assembly: GCF_046119375.1. NCBI lineage: Eukaryota > Metazoa > Chordata > Amphibia > Anura > Dendrobatidae > Phyllobates > Phyllobates terribilis. The sequence goes on from NW_027362762.1 coordinate 70,045,063, forward strand.
AAAAGAACCTATACAAGTTTGGCGTCTTCGAACTCGTAGCTCAGTTTTAGCATTCAGTGAACATTGTAAAAAACAAAAACAAAAAGCAACTGTGGAATTGCATTTTTTTTTTCAATTTCACCGCACTTGGGATTTTTTTCCTGTTTTCCAGTACACGATATGGTAAAACCAGTGATGTTGTTCAAAAGTACAATTTGTCCCGCAAAAAATAAGCCCTCACACGACCATATTGACTGAAAAATAAAAAAGTTATGGTTCTGGGAAGACAGTGAGCAAAAAAATAAACCGTAAAAACTGAAAAACCCAAGGTAGTTAAGGGATTACTGTCAGTTAATTCATATGAACATAATTACGTCATTATTTTTTAAGTCCCAACCCTTGGCAATATAGATTACACTATATATGAGGAAAACTAAATTTATTCTATTCTCATATATATATATATATATATATATATTTAGTTATTTTAATTTTTTTTTTTTTTTTTTTCCATTTTTTTTTATCCTTTTTTTTTGTACAGCGTTATTGCATTTTTGTATGCACTATCTATTGAACAGATGAATTTTAGTAATTTAACTTTTCCTTGTGGCAGAAAAATATAAAACAGGATCAGGTTTAGGGTGCCACAAAGTGAATATGGTTCCAAACAAAAGTACAGAGTAATGGTTAAATAGGCACATGATTAAACCTATCCTTTCCCTGCCCTCTCCCCTGTTCCCTTCCCCTATCCATTTCTCCCACTGCCTGGTGGTGGAGGATATAAAGTTGGATAACTATATTTCTATTACACCTGATGAAGGCTGTAAGCAACCAAAACGCGTTGTGTAAACTAGTGTTTTAATCTTTTATTTTTAAATAAATGCTCATTGAAGCAAACAAAAAAAACAAACACTGTCTTTGATTCAATCGTGGCAACAGAAGACGGGGCTGATCCTGGTCTCTATTTCTGATTCTTGCCTCAGGCAGCACAACTATATCAGGTGAGCAAGTTTTCTTATACAACCGACTTTTTACAACTTGACATAAACTCACTACGCTTAGATAGCGCCACGTCTTTTTTTTTTCTCTTTTAGAATACTCGATACAATAGTAAACAGATGATTGGAGAGGGTAAAGCTTATAAAGAAGTGCAGACAATGATCGGCTGTTCAGCTAAAATGATCTCCAGTGCTTTAAAATGGAAAGCAAAACCAGAAAGACATGGCAGAAAACGGAAGACTACCATTCGAATGGATCGAAGAATAGCCAGAATGGCAAAGGCTCAGCCAATGATCAGCTCCAGGATGATCAAAGACAGTCTCAAGTTACCTGTCAGTACTGGGACAGTTAGAAGACGCCTGTGTGAAGCTAATCTCTTAGCAAGAAGTCCCTGCAAAGTCCCACTGTTAGGCTTAGTGCCCACGATGCAGAAATGAAGCAGAAATTTTCCTGAGCATTTCTGCATCTCCTTGGCAGAAAAACGCTTTTTTACATACATTTTTGACGCGTATTTGCATGCGTATTTGCCATGCGTTTTTCCAATGCATTGTATAGGCGAATACGCATGCAGAAACGCACAAGTAAAATCTGCGCAGAAAAAATACGGACCATGTGCACAGAACTTGCAGAATGTCATAGGAAGTCATGGGATAAGGTATGCAATGCGTTTCTGGAGCGTTTACGTGCTGCAAATACGCACCAAAAACGCATCGTGGGCACACAGCCTTAAAAAAAAAGACAACTCCTAAATCAGATACAATTTGCCAAAGAACACATCAATGGCTTAAAGAGAAATGGAGAAACATACTGTGGACTGATGAAAGTAAAATTGTTCTTTTTTGGTCCAAGGGCCGCAGACAGTTCGTCAGACGACCCCCAAACTCTGCATTCAAGCCACAGTACACTCTGAAGACAGTGAAGCATGGTGGTGCAAGCGTCATGATATGGGCATGTTTCTCTTACTATGGTGTCGGACCTATTTACTGCATACCAGGGATCATAGACCAGTTTGCATATATTAAAATACTTGGAGGTCATGTTGCCTCACACTGATGAGGATATGCCCTTGAAATCGGTGTTTCAACAAGACAACGACCCTAAACACCAGTAAAAGAGCAAAATCTTGGTTCCAGTCCAACAAAATTAAGGTTATGGAGTGGCCAGCCCAATCCCCGGACCTTAATCCGATAGAACACTTGTGGGGTGACATCAAAAATGCCATTTCTGAGGCAAAGCCAACAAATCCCCCAAAAATTGTGGGATGTAGTCAAAGCATCCTGGGCTGGAATAACAGCTGACAGGTGCCAGAAGTTGGTTGACTCTATGCAACATAGATGTGAAGCAGCTCTAAAAAACTGAGTATACAACTAAATATTAGGTTAGTGATTCACAGGAATGCTAAATCCTAAAAAAAGAGAGTACATATTGTGAGTTTGTAAAGACAAATGCAGACACTGCTATTTTGTAGAACAGCCCAATCTTCATTTTTTGTTATTTTCTGTAAAGTAGTTAAAAACTATCTACATTTCACTTCATGTTTTGAATTAGAAAACAGTGTGCAATGTTCCCAATGCAGGGAAATAAAAACTAGTAGAAAGATTTTGTGCTTAACTCACGTTTTTGAACACACTGCTATTATTTTGAACACTACTGTACATAACTAGAGGGGTAAAAACGTAATAAGGGACGGTGTTATGTGAGGAAACTATACCATTAAAAACGGTATATATATATATAGTACAGACCAAAAGTTTGGACACGCCTTCTCATTTAAAGATTTTTCTGTATATTCATGACTATGAAAATTGTACATTCACACTGAAGGCATCAAAACTATGAATTAACACATGTGGAATTATATACTTAACAAAAAAGTGTGAAACACCTGAAAATATGTCTTATATTCTAGGTTCTTCAAAGTAGCCACCTTTTGCTTTGATGACTGCTTTGCAGACTCTTGGCGTTCTCTTGATGAGCTTCAAGAGGTAGTCACCGGAAATGGTCTTCCAACAATCTTGAAGGAGTTCCCAGAGATGCTTAGCACTTGTTGGCCCTTTTGCCTTCACTTTGCGGTCCAGCTCACCCCAAACCATCTCGATTGGGTTCAGGTCTGGTGACTGTGGAGGCCAGGTCATCTGGCGTAGCACCCCATCACTCTCCTTCTTGGTCAAATAGCCCTTACACAGCCTGGAGGTGTGTTTGGGGTCATTGTCCTGTTAAAAAATAAATGATGGTCCAACTAAACGCAAACCGGATGGAATAGCATGCCGCTGCAAGATGCTGTGGTAGCCATGCTGGTTCAGTATGCCTTCAATTTTGAATAAATCCCCAACAGTGTCACCAGCAAAGCACAATCACACCTCCTCTTCCATGCTTCACGGTGGGAACCAGGCATGTAGAGTCCATCCGTTCACCTTTTCTGCGTCGCAAAAAGACACGGTGGTTGGAACCAAAGATCTCAAATTTGGACTCATCAGACCAAAGCACAGATTTCCACTGGTCTAATGTCCATTCCTTGTGTTCTTTAGCCCAAACAAGTCTCTTCTGCTTCTTGCCTGTCCTTAGCAGTGGTTTCCTAGCAGCTATTTTACCATGAAGGCCTGCTGCACAAAGTCTCCTCTTAACAGTTGTTGAAGAGATTTGTCTGCTGCTAGAACTCTGTGTGGCATTTACCTGGTCTCTAATCTGAGCTGCTGTTAACCTGCGATTTCTGGTGACTTGGATAAACTTATCCTCAGAAGCAGAGGTGACTCTTGGTCTTCCTTTCCTGGGGCGGTCCTCATGTGAGCCAGTTTCTTTGTAGCGCTTGATGGTTTTTTCAACTGCACTTGTGGACACTTTCAAAGTTTTCCCAATTTTTCAGACTGACTGACCTTCATTTCTTAAAGTAATGATGGCCACTCGTTTTTCTTTACTTAGCTGCTTTTTCTTGCCATAATACAAATTCTAACAGTCTATTCAGTAGGACTATCAGCTGTGTATCCACCTGACTTCTGCACAACACAAGCTCATCAAGAGAATGCCAAGAGTGTGCAAAGCAGTCATCAAAGCAAAAGGTGGCTACTTTGAAGAACCTAGAATATAAGTCATATTTTCAGTTGTTTCACACTTTTTTGTTAAGTATATAATTCCACATGTGTTAATTCATAGTTTTGATGCCTTCAGTGTGAATGTACAATTTTCATAGTCATGAAAATACAGAAAAATCTTTAAATGAGAAGGTGTGTCCAAACTTTTGGTCTGTACTGTATATATACACTGCTCAAAAAACCCCACTCCTTCACCCTTCACAGCTACCACACGTGGGACCATTCGGGTGTGGGGGCAGGTGGCTCTAGCAGGGGGCCTAGGTGCAGCTCTGTGTCACCAGCGCCCGGGATAGAAGGTTCCACTACCGGGCCCAGGAGCAGATCTGTGATGTGAGGGCCCGGGGATGGAGGTTCCACAAGGGGGACCAGGAACGGAGCAGTGCCAGCCGCGTCAGGGACAGGGATACCGCTCCTACCTGCTCCCGTGATCGTTTCAGCTCAGCCTGACACCTCCTGGTCCAGGAGCACCTCTGCTGGGGCTGGGGCGCTGCCGGTCACATGCAGCGCCGACTGCTGCCGGGTCAGCATCGTCTCTAGGAGCCCGGCTCTCCAGACGGCAACAGCAGCTTGTTTGGCGTCCTCCATCCTTCTGCCCAGTTCCTGCACCTCATCTCGGAGGAACCCTGTATCCTCCAGGGATAACTTCATTAATATTCCCTCTAGGGTGAGGGGTGATACACTTCGTTGCAGGCCACGGCCCGGAGTCTGGGGCTGATCTCCGTCCATCTTGCCTGCCGGGTGCGGTCTGGTTGCTCTGCTGGAGACCCCGCCCTGTCTCCAAGGTTTCTTCTCTCCTCTCCCCTTTCTGGGGCGGTCCCATGGCTGGTTGCTGTCGGCCACACCCGGAGGCGGCTTCCCTAGACCGATTGACAGGTCCAGGTATATGGCCACAGGCGCATGGGGCGGTCTGCGCTTTTGGCGTCAGTCTGGCACCCGGCCCACGATGGGAGGTTTCTTGTTGTCCTTGATCATGCACATAATGGCGCCCGTTCTTCTGGGGCGGGTGCCACATTCAGTATACAACACAGTCTCTAGGCACACAATACCCGGTGATAACGGGTGGGTTCATATCCTGTTCGTGATGCCAAAAATGATGCCCCCCTGGGCCATGGGGTACTCTGTAGCCAGGCCGGTCGATGCTGGGGGATGTCACAGTGGCAGTGACTCGGTCCGTGACCCAGGCGGTCAATTAAAAGGGAATGAAGAAGGGGAATAAAGTTTTTATATATAATGTTCGTGACGCCACCTGTGGTATGCGGCTATATAGAGCTGCCGCGGCGGTGCCGATTCTCTGGAGCTGATGATGACGCAGCAGAGTTGGTTCAGCTCTCCACAGGTAGAGCTAAGCTCCAGAGTGGTGCTGTGATGGTTAATGATGAGGTAAATGTTGCTCTGCAGTGTAGTGCAGGGGATGGCGCAGATAATAATTCTAGGACACAGTGGGGTGCAGTCTTCAAGATTTACTCAAAGTTGTTGACCTCCAGGTTACCAGTACTAGAGTAACCTCCCACGTCGTCCTGCGTTCACCAAGGAAGGGGTTCACCAATCTCTCAAGTAACTCAGGAGCACTTAAACGGGACCCCGTTCTATGTTCCTTCCTCAGTCGTCTTCCTGCGCTGGCTCTCACCTTCCTGCCCTGCGCCTCACAATCAGTGTCCCAAGCCGGTAGCCTCAGATCTTGTCGGGCGACCTGCAGTCCCCTAGACCCTCTGTGGCTACCTTTTCGGCAATGTAATTGTGGTGGTCGGCAGCTGCACCTTGCAAGTACAGCAGCCTCTGGTTTCTAGCTGAGCCTTGTAGTTCTCCACTAGTTTAGGGGCCGGTCCTCTCTGCGGCTTGATCCCTCCACGCTCCTGCAGATTTGGGCACACGGGTAGCATCCGCACTTCCTGTGCCCCTGGGATCCCCTCACTCCTGGAGCTTTCCTCTGCTCCCTTCCTCTTCAGCCTTTCCTCCTGGGCCTCTCAACTCAGGCCCGCTTTTCCTGAGCAGAGCTCCTACAGAGCTCCTGCTCCACACACTCTCTCCTCACTGTTCTGACCACTCCCAAGATGGCTCCCCTTTTTATACTCCTGCTGAAGTGCTCCCTTGTCCAGCTTCCTCCACCCACATCCACTACATGGTTCCACCCTCCAGCTAGGGATCAGGGACTGTGCTCTCCCTTAGGAGCAATTTTGCCCTTCCCTCCTGAAGTGTAATGGATGCAAGTGTGTGGGTCCCGGGTAGTACTCCATCCTTACCTGAGAGTGGGATACCACACCTCTGGGTGAGATGCAGTACCTCTGTGGCGACTGAACCCACAGGGGCGCCACACACATGTTGCATTTTTGTTGCTTTTTATCCTCACAGATCTGTTGTAGAAAATATGCAACATATTTCAGTACCAGCAAAGTGAATGAGATCTCTCAAATTGTATGCACACATTCCTTTTTTTTTTCCTTGCAGAATTACAGCAGATTAAAATCTGCAGCATGTCAATTCTTGCAGCATATTTCACCCATACTAACAAGTGGGGAAAATATGCAACAGAAATGTTTGTAAAAAAAATACAGCAAAAACACGAATTTTACGCAGCATTCTTCTTGCCAACACATCAGGATTTACAGCAGAATTTTCTGCTCCAAATCCTGAATGTGTGCACATACAGTAATGTTGTCACGGGTGTGTCGGAGGTAACAGACAGTCGCCCTGCAGTGGCCTGTAGGAGATCTCCACGTTTGGCATTGCAGACAGCTTCCTAGATAGGAGGTTGTCTTTAGGACCCAGCAACTACCTCCCTCTGGCCTGGGTGTTTATATACCTGGTCTCTCTAGGTGGGCGTCGCCAGTTGTACTCATTCCTACTTGGAGTTTGGGTGAAGTAGCATCACGTCCTCTTTGGAGTCTTGAGGCTGTGTGCCCTGTTGAAGTTTCTTCTAAAGCTAAGTTGTTATTCCCCTGTGTTGTCTTCCCCTTTTGTCTTTAGAGTGCTAGCGGAGGTTGACTAGTGCTCATCTCCTTCCACCCCCAGTTGTAGCTTTACATCAGGGATACTAGGGCGAGGCACGTGATCGGCGACAGCTGCGGAAGCTGTATAGGGACGGTAGGGGAAGACAGGGTGACACTAGTCCAGTTTAGGAGGTCACCACTTCCCCTTTCCCTAGTGTCTGGGCTCCCTTTACCTTTCCCCCTTGTATTGCATTCAATCTGGCGTGACAAATGCTCATCGTTATTTGCACCCATGAAGTTTAAATACATGATGTGGAATATCTCCTAAAAAAAATGAATCAAGAGAAACAGTTTTTCTTGTATAGAGCACTTGTGATAAATACAAAAGAGCAAATGAAAAACAATAATTTTAAACTAAAAACAATGGGAGGAAAAAATAGAAAAACCTAAGGCTTGCTGTGTAACTGGTATTGGCACCCTTTACATTAATTTAGTATGGAAACATGTTTTGACTCGCCTGTGCTAAATCACAAAAGAGATTCACCTGTGATTAGTTGTTGGTGCCCATGGGACATAAATTAGCCAATGAATGATGACTTCAGTGGTTTAAAAAGCCACATGGTAGGCCCTGTTCCTTTGTTACAATGGTGAAGACAAAGAAGCTGTCTGAGGATATCAGAACTGCTATTATTAGCAAACACAAGACTTCCAAAGGGTATAAGGCCATCTCCAAAGACCTTGGTATCCCAGTTTCAACAGTGCGCAATGCTATTAAGAAGTTTGCCAAGCATGGTACCGTCAAGAACCTCCCTGGACGTGGGGCAAAAAGGAAGATTGACGAGATGTCTTCTAAGGTTGGTGCGAATGGTGGATAAACACCACGTCAAATATCTAAAGACCGGAAGTCCAACTTAGAACAGTCTGGGGTCATGGTTTCAAGAATTACCATATGCCGCACACTAAACCAAACAGAGCTTTATGGGGGAAAGTCAAGGAAGAAACCATTGCTGAAGAAAAGACATAAAAGGAACAACTGATCTTTACCAAAGAGTACTTTGACAAACCACAATCCTGGGAAAATGTTCTGTGGACGGATGAAACAATAATAGAGCCTTTTGACAATGCAAAGCAATAATTGTTAACAGATGGTGCAATGAAGCTTATAAGGAAAAGAACACCTTACCAACAGTTAAGCATGATGGAGGATCCATAATGCTGTGGGGTTGCTTTGCTGCGTCTGGTACTGGAGGCCTTGACCGTATCACAGGAATCATGAAATCAGAGAATAATTAAGAGATTTTAGAGTGAAATGTCCTATCCAGTGTAAGAAAACTTGGTTTGAGTCGGAGATCATGGGTCCTCCAGCAAGACTATGACCCATAGCACACATCCAAAAGTACACACGAAAGGTTGAAAATAAAAAAATGGACTGTTTTAAAATGGCCAGCAATGAGTCCTGACCTCAGTCACATTGAAAATCTTTAGGGTGAGCTGAAATCTACAGAAGTAAATCCAGCTCACCACCTGCAGATCCACACTTCTGGAGCACAGATAGCACCTGGGCAGGGCACAACATCTAATAGAGAAAGTAGGAAAATCCAGCTCACATATGAAGTCCAAAAAAGTGCATTTTATTTTCCAAGGTACATGAAGCAAAGATTAAAATATTGTGTTCACAAAAAAGAGAATGCAGGCATATTTTGACGCATTTCAAGCGGCAAGCACTCTTTGTCAAGATAACATGAAACCCGTCGAAAGATGCCTACATTCTCTTTTTTGTAAACACACAATTTTAAACTTGGCTTCATGTACCTTGGAAAATAAAATGCACTTTTTTGGACATTATCTGCGAGCTGGATTTTTCTGCTTTCTCTATTGAGCTGAAATCTGCCATTGGGAAAAAGAACCCTGCAAACATTCAAGAGCTTGAACAAACTGCAAAGGAAGAGTGGGAGAAAATTCCAGCTGAGAAGTGCAAGCAGCTTATAGATGGCTGCAAGAAACGTATGCAATGCCAAAGACTGTGCAACCAAGTATTAATTAGGGGTGCCTCTATTGCTGCAAATGCTATTTATTCTGTTTTGTTTTTTTTCAACTTCCATGTTGCAATTTCAATGTTTTATTGTTGTATTACTTTGGACCACTAATTAAAAAATCCTGGGGACATAACTTTGGTACATTTTTCCACTTATTTCTGAAGATATTGTACAGTCTATGAAAAAAATGAAGGGATGCCAATAATGGTGAGCAGCACTATAGTCTTAGCCCCTGTCTTATGTCCCCCCACACACATTCATTATAAGTCCCTGATAGCATCCTAACGAATTAAGGGGTGGGAGAAGATGGTATCAAGGTCTTATAATGAAAAGAGAGGATGGCATCAGGTACTTAGCAAAATTTGGAACTGGGCCTCCACCTGTATGTTGGTCAGATGTTTGGACCCTTGTAGCATCCTATAAAGACACATGTGTTTGCCCCCCCCCCCCCCCCATATAATGATGTCCTTCATCCTGGCACCTTCCTGGTATAATGTCCCCAATCATGGGCCCCTTCCAGTAATAATGTCCTCCATCCTGCGCTCCTTCTTGGTATAATGTCCCTCATTCTGGGCCCATTCCAGTAACAATGTCCCCCATATTGGACTCCTTCCTGAAATAATGTCTTCCAGGCTGGCCTATTTCTTGGTATAATATGCCCTACCTTAATCCCCTTCCTGGGATAATGTGCCCCTTGCTGGGATAATATGCCTCATCTTGGTCCCCTCCCTGGAATAATGTGCCTCATCCTGGGGTAATCTGCCCCATTCTGGTGTAATGTGTCACATACTGAACCCCTTCATGGGATAATGAGCCCCATCCTGGTCCCAATCCTGAGGATATGTGCTCCTTCCTGGGGTAACATGCTCCATCCTGGTCCCCTTTCTGGGGTAATGTGCCCCATCGTGGGCCTCTTCCTGTCTGGTTATGTTCTTCTCCAACAAATAAAAAAACCTGATTCTTACCTTCCTCCTCTCCCATGACATTCGGAATCCCCTTCTATAGCCGGAGCAGGAGCCGGCAGCTGACTTTGTCGTCCCCGCCATGCCGCATGATGACACTGCCACGCGCCCCCAGTCACAGGCACCAATGTCAGCTGCCGGCCTCTGATTTCCTGGTGCCGTGTATTGCAGTACAGGGAGCCAGCGGGCTTCTGCGCAACAAAATATTTCAGCTAAATGTGGACGTACAGTATATTATTGTCACATTATGCAACCAGCACCTTATGGATAATCATGGACAATTCTATCAACCAAAGAATAAAAAAGTTTGAGCTCTTGAAAAACAAAAAGTAAAAATCAAAAATAATCAAAGAGCTAAAAATCGAAAGCGAAAAGAGGCCCAATAGGAATCTATCATCCAAGAGCCCGAATAAACCTGGAGCTGAGCTGGCCCTGGTCGCAGAGGTCTGAGTCCTACCCCGGCCATCAGCAATGTCATCACTTCTCATCATTGAAATGGCACTTTGACAAATTCTTTCATCCAACCAATAGACTGTGTGAGGACATGTGGCCCTGGTGATGGTCGGCCTGGAATCAGATGATGACACAATTCCCAGAACACTGCCCCCTATCAGTGGAAATGTGGGAAAATCCAATGATGACACCAAATGTTTGAAGACTTTATCTTGAGCACTAGATTATATAGTTCAATGTATTTTACCAGACAGAATGAGAAGATAAAGATGAAATGCAAGATAATGTCATATGATGAGAATTGGAAATAGGAAAAGCTCAGGCAAACCTCTGTAACCACCGGCTGTAATCTACTAACTGGAGAACGGCCAGGATTTTATTTCATTCCTCCCTATTTGTGCCACCATCATCATCAGCTGCCTTATAAGGGGCAGGTAGTGAGAGAAAAGTATTGGTTATTACGCTGCATTGTGACATCATCACTTACCTTATATGGAAGCTGGCTGTGATGTCACACAGGTGAGTGATGTCACAATAGAGCGGAACCTATAAACATTCCGTCCCATCTCACACAGGTCAGACTTGGTATTTGTTCGTCTTCTGACAGCACTTACTTAGATCTTCTTGTGGATTAGCAAATTACTTGCGATTTCCTTGTGGATTAGCGGTTTACTTTTGAATTAGTGGATTACATCTGGATTAGCTAATTACTTCTGGATTAGCAGATTACTTCTGGATTTTCTTGAAGATCATTGAGGACTTCTTCATTTGGAGGTAAATCTATTGTGAGCTGTTATTTATAAGACTGGTCGTTTTTATCCCATCATTATTTTTTCATGTATTTATGAAATTTGTATGAAAAAAGTTATTACATTTGTCGCCATTTTCAGGGACTGGTAACGTTTTCATTTTTCGGGATCTGGGGCCGGGTGAGGGCTTATTCTTTGCGCACTGAGTCATTTCTAATTATATCATTTTGGGGTAGATACGATGTTTTGATCGCCTCTAATTGCAATATTGCGGTGGCCAAAATAACGTAATTCTGGAGTTTTGATTTTTTTATCGCTACGCCGATCTGATTACTTAATATTTTGATAGACTGAACATTTCGTAACGTGACGATATCAAATATGTGTATTTTTTTTTAAGAGCCAGCGATCACAGGAGATTCACAATGACAGGCACGGGGGTCTTTGGCAGACCCCTGGCTGTCATGACAGCTCATTGGTCCTGCGATCATGTGACAAGGGCACCGATGGGGACTTTGTATTGTGACATCATCACTTACCTTATATGGAAGCTGGCTGTGATGTCACACAGGTGAGTGATGTCACAATAGAGCGGAACCTATAAACATTCCGTCCCGTCTCACACAGGTCAGACTTGGTATTTGTTCGTCTTCTGACAGCACTTACTTAGATCTTCTTCTTGTGGATTAGCGATTTACTTGTGGATTAGCAAATTACTTGCGATTTACTTGTGGATTAGCGGTTTACTTTTGGATTTGTGGATTACATCTGGATTATCGGATTACTTCTGGAGTATCGAATTACTTCTGGATTATCGGATTACTTCTGGATTATCGGATTACTTCTGGATTATCGGATTACTTCTGGATTTTTCTGGAGATCACTGACTGAGGACTTCTCCATTTGGAGGTAAATCTATTGTTGCTGTTATGAAACTAGAAGTTTTCATCCTCATTATTTTTCATGTATTCTGCTGTCTGGGAAGCCGCCATTGCCCCTAGAGATGAGTAACTCGTCCGGCACAAATCACGGCACAGTACAACAGATTAATAACCGTCTCTTGAATTTTGGGTTTTATTTACAAATCATGAAACAAATCCAGTCCTCAGTGACCGGATATAAAAGTAGGAATCACCCGATAGAAAACCAGGGAGCAAATATCAATGTCAGGGTTAGGCCGACATTAGACACCAATTCTTTCCTCGTCTGTTTCCTCATCTCTGTGCTGGGGATGTTTTTCATCCGTTCTTGGTCAGAATGTTTTTTTACCATCCGTGTGTCATCAATTTTTTCTTATGTGCAAAAAGAGAAAAAAATTGATGGAGTCCAATTTTTGTTTTTCTGTTTTCGTTTTTCTCCCCCTTTTCAAAGAGACATGACTTTCTTATTTTTCCATTTTATTTTTCGCAATGTTTCAAAATTTGAATGTTTGTACCTTTACACCAGTAGTCATAGCACACAAACAGTTAATAAAGAACATTTACTACATGTTCAATGGAAGGGGGCAATAATGCAAAATGTGCACCCATCTGTTTACACGGGGAAGGGGGATAGATAGATAGATGGAGATTATAAGGTGGGAGGGGGGATAAAGTGCAAAAATGCCTCCAGGTCTTGCTGTTCTGTATCTATATATATGTAAACCCTCTCCACATGTACTGCACTCTGGAATTACAGGGGTTGTCCGGTCTTAAGCCACAAGTCTGCAGTCACTCTATGATTCTCCGGTGGTGGGTGCGTGACCACAATTATGTGATTTACCTACATGAGGTCACATGCCGACTAACTGGCCGCGACCTCGCTTAATGCAAGTGTACTGAGCCAGGTCAGATGCAGTCTAGTCGGAATGTGGCAAATCACATACATACAAACACATGACCACCCGCTCCCGGCACCGGAGAATCCTCAGCGCAGTGCGTGTGATGTGAGCATTCATAAGTCTCCAATCACATAGACTGACTGCAGACTTCTACCTTAAAGGGGTTGTCTACTACTTATTATTACCCCCCCCCCAATGTACCCCCCAGGGGCCCCTAAGGGTTTTTGTAAATTCCTTCTGTTGCAGTTACTGCCTGTGAGCGGCGCTATCACTGGTCGCTCACAGGCATCACGTGACCCCCCGCTACAGCCGGCTCTGACATCCGCTGATGTCATGTCATGCTCCGAAAGCAGCCGGGTGTGACTCGGCGCACAACCCAGCAACCATCACGAGGACCGCGTCACTGATGTCACGCCTCACTTGAGGTGACATCAGTGGCGGGTCACGTGATGCCTGTGAGCGGCCTGTGGTAGCACCGCTTACAAGCAGAAACTGCAACACAAGGTAATTACAAAAACCGTTAGGGCCCCCGGGGGGATACATTGGGGGGGGGGGAGGGTAATGAAAAGTAGTGACCAACTTTTTTAAGACCAGACAACCCCTTTAATGGTGCTTTAAAGGGAACCTGTCACCTGATTCATGCTGCCCAACTCACAGCCAGAATGAATTACAGTTGGCATCACAATTGCAACAAGGTGTATTATTTTCTGAACTGATCCAGCTAGCCAAGGACCATAGCCAGAGACAAGACTATTCCAGCACTGCACCTGGCCAGCTTTTCCCAGCACCACAGCAGGTGATTATCAGGTGTCTCCTTATGTCCACGCAAGAAAGAGACCTGTCAATCACTAGCTGCAGAGCTGGAAGAAGACGGCCAGGTGCAGTGCTGGACTAGTCTGGTCTCCGGCTATGTTTCCCGGCTCGTTCTTCATTGTACATAATGCACCTTGCTGCAATTGTGCTGGCAGACTGCAGTTCATGCTCCCGTGGTTTGGGCAGGAGAAATCAGGTGACAGGTTCCTTTAGAAATAAAGAATAGTAATAATAATGGCAAGAACAAAACTGCTGTAATGTGAAATATTTTATTATTTGCATTTATATAGTAGAAATAACAATTTACTTTTAATTATAATGTGTATTCCATTGACAATTTACATGACATTTTTTCTAACATCATATTCCTTTCTTGGCAGATTTCCTCTGATTATATGATGAAGCATTCCAGCATGGCATCCAGCGATCAACATAAAGACCTGTTGGCCTTGCTGGACCTGCTCACTGTCCCACTCCTGGAGGACACTATTCCAGGCATTGTCACATCATATGAGCCTGAAGAAATGAAGACCATGACCAGCGTGCTTATAGAACATCTGCACGATCTGGATGGACAGGATTTGGTGAATGCCCTCCTGTTCTTGTCAACCGTAACATCTGCCAGAGCGGACGCTGACAACTTTCTGACTAATGAGCTGATTGATGAGACCTACTGTCTCATGCTCAATGCAGAAAGTGAGAGACATCAGGAAATAACTGGTGCAGCTATGACGCTCCTGGCTAACATTGCTGTATACCGCTCCAAAGACGTCATGGAGCTCTTGGAAATCTATGAGGAGCATCCGCAGAGCAGCGAACTGAAAATATTGGATCTGATTTCCACCAAAACCATCAGAGTTTGGAAAGAGAGATGTGAAGCGCAGAATATACTGACAGTGGATGACTTGATTGTCCATACACAACTCCAAGCTGGATCATCTGACAGCTTTGATTTTTGTTATCATCTTCTGCACCCTAGCTATGGGTACATTAACCATCAGGATGACTCTGATGTCCTCCAAGACACAGACACAACCCAGGCTGCGATGTGTCATTACATTACATGTGTCTTAACTGATGAGGAAAGGAAAACGGTCATCCATTACCTGCTTATAGCAATGAAATCTGCTGTAAGAACAAGCAAACTCATCAGCATCATGTTCTTCTCGGAGCTCTTACTCCATCCTGAGCTCCTGGAGGGGAAAATGGCAAAAGACTTAATCTTATTCATGGCTTCAAAGATGGACAGCTCGGACGAGCTTGAGATCTGTCTTGCTGTAGAAGCTATGGGAAATGCTAGTAAAGGTGCGCCAAGACAGGTGCATCAACTGAAAGAAGTCATCTATGGCTGCCTTTACAGTAAACTAACGGATCATAGGAAGCTAAAAGTTGTCATCAAAAGCTTACAAGCCCTATCAAAGTTTGTTACACTGCTGAAAAGATCAAAACTTGGCAGTGCTTTTGGGAGAATTGTCCATCGTTGTACAGACTACCTAAACATCCCAAACCCACTGATCCGCACATACTCTACTTCACTATTTGCAGATCTCGCCCAGAACTGCAACAGGGACAAGAGAGGCTTCAGTCACCACGTCAGGAGATGCCTACCTGACTTACTGATAAAGTTACACAGCAAAGACCAGCAGGTTAAGGCATCCGGTATTGCAGCCTTATTGCATTGTCTACCTCACATCGGATGTAACAACGTAGAAGAGCTGTTATGTGCTGATGGTGAAAAATCATTCAAAATATATGAACAACTCGGGCAAAAAGAACCTGGCCTCCTGGTGAAGATGATGATCCACAGTACTGAAATGCTGTATATGGTAGACGAGGTAGACGCTGTCCTAAAACACCTCACTATGATAAAAGACGCTTTACCCTATGAAGAACTCCATCCGTCAGAATTATGTGATGTGTTTAAAGGTTTGAGGAGACTCACAAGTCAAATCTATAATCCAGGGCTGAAGGAGGCAAGTAACCGTGCCATGGACATCCTGGCCACCAAGTGGAAAAGCATTGGAACTGTTAAAGTAGTTAAAGTTGGAACACCCAGTTACGAGATCTATGAAAAACTGGAGAGAGTGGAAGTTATATTTTATGAGACTTCAGTGTGAAACATCTATAAATGGACATCCTGTGCACAAAGAGGAGAAGTACTGGGACTGTTAGCAGGATGGAGAAAACTTGATAGTCCCCAAATTTATATTTTTTTAAATAAATATTATAAAAAAAACTCTTTGTTAGTTAGTTACTATCAGCAATAAAACAATGTCTTCTACATTTCAAAACTGTACCTATATCCTAGAGATGAGTGAATAGATTTGAGTGGAATTCTACTCACCAAAATGCGGATTGTTTGTAATTTGCTTCCACGCGGATTCGGCAAATTTTTTTTTGCATTAACACAAAAGGCCATCAAAATGTAAAAAAATAAATAAAAAATTATATTCACCGGCTCCTCCGCTCCTCATCGTAACCTTCCCAGTCATCTTCAGATCACCGACGCTCTTCACAGCATGCACGCAAAAGTCATGACCTCATGACACTTGGCACAAGCTTGCACATAACCTTCCCGGGGCTCATCAGACCAGGAAGTCTGAGCCCAACATTAGAGGCCCAAGGAATTCAATGCGAGCGGTGGCAATCTGCAGATGCAATGAGTACCGGATGGGTGACGGTAAGGAAGGAGAATCCGCAGAGGTGAGCATTGAGGCGAGGAAAAGTATGTTACCTTTTTTCATATATTACGTTTATTATGTTCTGAACTCTGGAGAGACCCCAGGGCATATTACAGGATATTAAATTAGCTGAGAGTAACTTCTTTAATCAAATTTCCTGGGAAAATCATTACAAAACAGGCTTATTCTAATATTGCCTGATCCACTGATGTCTACCAGATACACATATTTTGGTGCTCTACGGAGAATGATCCAGCACGGTCTTGATTAATCGGCCTATGTATGTTAAGGCCTAAAATAGATGGTCCAGGAGCTAGGATATTGGTGATCTATGAAATCAGGAAATCAATTTCAGATCAGTTGGGGTTCGACAACAGTCAACCCTTGAGATCAGATGTTAGTAGGTCCCTGGAAGAATTCATTCAGTAGACGGAGCTGGAACAGCACAACTCCATACATTTTGTAATGGTTCTTCAAATGCTGAGGGTCCTGATAACAACTAATTGGTTTTGCATGTGAATTTCGTGTTGCAATACTGCCATAAAGACTGTACTTAGAAGTTCTTAGCTTATTATTATTTTGATCAAATTATGTGAGGCTGCCTGTCAATGGCAAGTCAACCTAGCCCTAACCTCAGCCTAAAGCTAAACACATCTCTATCTGTAGACCTGATAACCTAGCTCTATCACTAGGCCTATACCTGACCCTGGCTTAATTCTAACCCTAGCTAGGGTTAGAAAAGGTGTGTGTGTGTAAAAACGTAAAAGCAGCTCTTAAAACTGAATATAGATTAACAGATTACATTTGAATTTACCAGCTTTGCCAAAGTTCTCCAAGAAATTTAATTTGAACCAAATCAATGGCACTTCAAATCCCGTAAATGCCCTGATAATATCCATACATTGACACTCTCTTCCTTACTCGCTATTCTAACTCCCAGCTGCGCTGTCACACACTAACTGTACATTTTTTTCAGTGTTTTATGGCTTTCCCTCCATATCTGGATAGCTAGGCTGTGAGTTGTGATGTCTTCTCACTAGGCATACGTCTTGCATGTACAGAAGTGGTGAACAACCAAGAAAACTCACTGATCGCTGTAGGTCCAACATGACCATAAACCTAGCCCTAACCTAGCTGGGAGGAAAAATAGCGAGTAAGGAAAAGAATTTCATACATGTTCTAATCTCTAATTACGATGTACAATACAAAGTTATATTGTGGTACCATGTTAGCCAGAAAAATCGATGTAAATACTTTTATGCCAAAAATGACAAAAGTATTCTTGGAGTGATACCTTTATTGGCTAACCAGAAAAAAAAAAAAAATTATATATATATATATATACATATACACAGTACAGACCAAAAGTTTGGACACACCTTCTCAATTAAAGATTTTTCTGTATTTTCATGACTATGAAAATTGTACTGTGCCGCCCCTGCAGGTTCAGTCGCCACAGCGGTACTGCATCTCACCCAGAGGTGTGGTATCTCACGCTCAGGTAAGGAAGGAGTACTGCCCGGGAACCTAACGCCTGCATCCAACACTAGGCTACTCCAGACCGGCAGGAGGGGCAAGATGCGTCGCTCTCCTGCTGAGCCCTGTCCCTGGCTGGAGTGGGGGGAACCATGTAGTGGGTGTGGGTGGAGGAAGTAGATCAGGGGAGCACTTGTAAGGAGGAGATAAAAAGAGGGAAGCCATGTTGGGAGTCGTCAGAACAGTGAGAGAACAGTCAGTCAGAGGAGGAGAAGTGAAAGGAGCAGGAGCTCTGCAGGAGCTCTGCTCAGGAGGAGGGTGTTATGATCTTCTACAAGCACTAAGGAAAGACAGGAGATCTGTCCCTACAATAGAACTAAGCTTGATCCCTACGATGTAACGGGGAACCTGATCCTGCGATCAGACCCGCTAAAGTCCTCAGCTAGTCTGTACGAAGACCTATAGATGTGAGGGAGGGATCCCTACAAGAACTAGGGACTGGGAGTAAGATGGACACCTCCTAGCAGAAAATGTAGCAGAAAAGGACAAACAAACAACATAGAAAATAGAGGTCAAGAGACGTAGCTAAACTGATGGAGTAAGGTAACAAAGCACCTGTCTAACTTAAGAGTTGAAATTACAATGAAGTCCAGCAAGGCCAGAAGGGCGGAGCAGGATTAAATAGGCAAAAAAGGTCATGTGACCAGCAAACTAGAAAAAACCTAACAGAGGGCCTAGCCAGAAAGGTCCAGGACAGACGGAAGAGAGAGGAGCAGGAGAAACGCTCCAGGAACGTAGAGAGGATCCTAGGGACACGGGCAGTGCGGATGCCACCCGTGCACCCGAGTCTGCAGAGGAGTGGAAGGATCAGGTCGCACAGAGGGGACCGGCCCCTAACTAGTAAGAATTACAAAGTTCAACTAGAAACTGGAGGGTGCAGTATTTCAGGTACTGCAGCCAACAGCCACATCTATATCACCAGAAAGGTGGCTATAGAGGACCCAGGGGACAGAGAAGACGTTACCCGACAAGGTAAAAGGCCACTGGCCTGAGACACTGGGTGTGAGGTGCAGGGAGATGGCCAGAAGGAATATACACGTTACATACTCCGGAGAGACCTGGGAGTTTGCTGAATCCCTCCCTGAGTAAGAACAGGACGACGTGGGAAGTTATGATCTGCAGTTGTAACTTGGAGTGCAACAACCGTGAGTAAAACCCTGAGGATTGCACCCTACTGTCTCTGTGTATTATTATCTGCGCCATCACCTGCACTACACTGAACAGCAACAGCTATAATATCACCACATCCTGCCCTGGAGCTAAGCTCTACCTGTGGAGAGATAAACCAACTCTGCTGCATTAACAACAGCTCCAGAGGACCTGCTCCGCAGCAGCGGCTCCATATAGCCGCATACCACAGGTGGCGTCACGAACTTTGTATAAAAACTATAAATCCCCTGCAAATAACCCCTTTTATTGACCGCCCTGGGTCACGGACCAGGTCACCACCACGGTGACATCTCCCCTAGCAACGACCGGCCCGGCTACCGCGTACCCCACGGCCCAGGGGGCGCGTCATACTTGGCGTCACGAACAGGATATGAACCAACCCGTTATCAAAGGGTATTGTGCGCCTACAGACTGTTTTCTAGACTGAATGTGGCGCCCGCCCCAGAAGAACGGACGCCATTATGTGTGTTATCAAGGACAACGAAGAACCTCCTATCGTGGGCCGGGTCCCAGAATGGCGCCAAAAGCGCAACCCGTCCCCTGCAACTGTGGCCATATACCTGGATCTGTCCATCAGTCTGGGGAAGCCACCTCCGGGTGTGCCGACAGCAAGCAGCCATGGGACCGCACCAGAAAGGGGAGAGAAGAGAAGAAACCTGGGAGACAGGACGGAGTCTCCAGCCGTGCAAACAGACCGCACCCGGCAGGCAGCATGAACGGGAGTCAGAACCGAGCTCCCGCCCGTAGCCTGCAGTAGCCAGAGACACCCCTCACCCTGGAGGAGGTGGTCTCCAAGTTATCCCTGGAGGATGTAGAGTTCCTCTACGCCGAGATGCAAGAACTGGGTCGGCGGATGGAGAAAGCCCAGCAGGCAACTATCGCCAGCTGGAAGGAGGAGATGCTGGGGAAGATGGTAACCAGGCAGCAGCCAGTGCTGTGTTCTACCGGCAGCGCCCCAGCCCCGGCGGAGCCTGATCAGAGCCAGGAGGCAGTGTGCAGCACAGGAGCGGCCGCGGGAGTAGGTAAGAGGAGTCTCCCTGTCCCGGGCGCTGAAAGCGCTGACCTGCTCCTGGGCACTCTGGCGGAACCCCCGGTCCCGGGCGCTGAAAGCGCAGACCTGCTCCTGGTCCCCCTGCAGGAACCTCCGTCCCCGGGCACTCACGCCCCAGATCTGCTCCTGGGCCGGGAACCATCGACCCTGGGCGCTGCTGACGCAGACCTGCTCTTGGGCCCCCTGCAAGAACCACCTGCCCCTATATCTGAATGGGTGTACGGGCGCATGCCCTGGGAGTGGTCCGCGGAGGTAGAGGATCGGAGGCTCCTGCTGCTACCCGCTCCTGAGTCCTCAGCCACCTATGGGAATAAAGAGGATCAGTTCCTGTGGGATAACCGGAGGGGGGTGGGGTTTATGGGTTTTCCCCGTGAGACCCGAAGGGAAGCTGCCCGACGGGAGGAGCACTGTCGGAGGGAGCTCCTCCAGTTAGAGAAGGAGTGGCGCATCCGGTGGGTGCGCTGGGAGAAGATGCAGGCGAAGAATATGGAGGAGAAAACCCGGGCCCGCAAGGCAAAGTCAACCACTCCTGAGCCACATGCAGAGGGGACCGTGGTGAAGTTTGATTTAGAGGCCGGATGGGGATTTATAAGAGAGCCCCAAATGGCGGGGGACTTCTTCGTCAATCGGCGGGACATGGAGTTCCATCTCCAACAGGGACACCCTGACCGAAATTTGTACCCCGGTGACCGAGTCACTTACACCCAGCACAAAGCGGAACGGGGTTGGTACGCTCCCTGTGTACACAGGGTGGTGGAGGAGGAGAGTGTACCCTCGCCGTCTGAGGCTGATGACCTGGCTGGGTCAGCCTGCAGAAACCAGGTGTTCCCCAGGAGGGGGCACCACTGTTGAACTGGTTATTTGAAAAGACTATATATAGTTACCTGGAAGCGTATTGAAATAATCATTTAGTGTGTTTGAAAAGTGTATTTATTTAGAGTACCCAGTAAAGGTACAAAGACATTTGCCTGTGGACGGTGAGCAGCTAAAAACTTTCCCTTGTAAATAGTTTGCACTTATTAAAGTGCCTCTTATTGGTTTTATACAACAAGACTGACCTCAGAACAAAAACCCGTTTGGCGTGGCTGAAGACGTGGTCCAACACCCGGATCACCTATGCCCTGCAGCCACGCCCAGGGCCTGCGTTGAGGGTTTTCGGACGGGTCCGTCATGTTCACCAGATAGCACCTTGTTCAGTGGAATGGACAACCGGTTACAGATCGCGCTGTAGCCTGCTAAAAATGTTTTATATGGAAAAATGTTATTTAAAAAGAAGTTTTATATAGTAATCTGCAACGTTTAAGAAATGTGCCTCCCATAAAGGGAAGAAAAAGTTGCTTGAAATTTCTTTTAAGTGAATGCATTCTAAAATTTTGTATGTCTAAAATGTGTTTTACTCTTTTCCAGCCCGTGGACATGCTGTGTTTTACCAGGGGGGTATGTGGCGCCCTTGCGGGTTCAGTCGCCACAGAGGTACTGCATCTCACCCAGAGGTGTGGTATCTCACGCTCAAGTAAGGCAGGAATACTGCCCGGGACCCTAACGCCTGCATCCAACAGTTTGCTACTCCAGACCTGCAGGAGGGGCAAGATGCGTCGCTCTCCTGCTGAGCCCTGTCCCTGTCTGGTGTGGGGGGAACCAAGTGAGGGGGAACTATGTAGTGGGTGTGGGTGGAGGAAGTGACTCGCCCCCTGGGCCGTGGGGCACTCGAGATTGGACTTCAGGGCAATGCTGGGAGTAGTAGTGGCGACCCGGTCCCGTGGCTCAGGGTGGTCAGACCAGTGGTAGTCAATGATGTGTTTTAGGTAATGTCCGACTAGGCCACCCGTGGATTGCGGTCAGGTAGGACCGACGCTGCAAGGCAGACCGCTGAGGCTGGTGTTGGGGATGCAGCAGGGAATAGTACAACTCCCCACGGGAGGAGTGTAGCCTCAGGGCAGTGTGATAGGATGCTGGGGGTGATGGTGCAGGCGCAGCAGTAACCACACAGAGTCCAATAATGCAGGCCAGGGTATTTTACTGATCTTATCAAAGACCCAACAGGAGTACAGGGTAGGAATGGACCTGGGTGTCTGAGGGCATTCAGGCGAGCTCCGCTGGTCAGGGTGAGTGGGTAGGCCTACCGTTCTCTCCCTGCCCTTGCTGACTATGTCCCCCTTTAGTGGTATGATAGCCCACGTCCCTGAGCTTGCCGTGTACTACGCCTGTATGGCTTGCGACTCGGGCCTTAGGTACCTGTAGCTTCTCCGTGCTGTACCGGTCCCTCTGGGTGGCGGAACCTCCAGGCTTCTTGGCCAAGGGACCTAAAATCCCTCGCGGGTAGATGATCTGCTGCAGGACTTGCAATCCTGACAGCCTCGGACCCCAGCGTCCAGTATGTAGTTTCTCTCTGCCAGGACCGGCTCTCGTCGCCTCTGTCCCTGGTTTGGTGTTCCTCCTATGCCTCCTGGACTCCTCAGCTGCGGCTGACCTGTCCCTCTGCTTCTGGGAACCCTTCTGGATACTTCAGAAGTGGGTCCTGGTCTCTCTAACCCTGCCCTCAGTACCAGTTTTTATAGGGGCAGCCTGCTCCCCCTACTGGCCTGGGACAGGAGGTGCTGCATGCAAATGGTCCATGACCAGAGAACCTCTCTCCTGCTCTCAGACACAGCCTTACAAGTTTGTGGCATCCAGGCCTGGGGTGACACAGAAGTATATCAGGGGAGCACTTGTAAGGAGGAGATAAAAAGAGGAAAGCCATCTTGGAAGTGGTCAGAACAGTGAGAGAACAGTCAGTCAGAGGAAGAGAAGTGAAAGGAGCAGGAGCTCTGCTGAGGACGACGGTCTAGCCAGAAATGCCCAGGACAGATGGAAGAGAGAGGAGCAGGAGAAACGCTCCAGGAACGTAGAGAGGATCCTAGGGGCACGGGCAGTGCGGATGCCACCCGTGCGCCCGAGTCTGCAGAGGAGTGGAAGGATCTGGTCGCACAGAGGGGACCGGCCCCTAACTAGTAAGAATTACAAAGTACAACTAGAAACCGGAAGGTGCAGTATGTCAGGTACTGCAGCCAACAGCCACATCTATATCACCAGAAAGGTGGACATAGAGGACCCAGGGGACAGAGAAGACGTCGCCCGACAAGGTCCGCGGCCACTGGCCTGAGACACTGGGTGTGAGGTGCAGGGAGACGGCCAGAAGGAATACACAGAAGGGGGTTCCGTTACGTACTCCGGAGAGACCTGGGAGTTTGCTGAACCCCTCCCTGAGTAAGCACAGGACGACGTGGCAAGTGCAACAACCGTGAGTAAAACCCTGAGGATTGCACCCTACTGTCTCTGTGCATTATTATCTGCGTGTAGGGATTTGTACTCACTGAGCCGCGTTGGAGGTAGGCACGGGTTCACACAGTGATGCAGTCCACGGGTTCAAACAAACTGGTGGTTTATTTAATGTCCATACACCAGTTAAGAAACAAAAGTATCAGCCTTTTCCTGGCACAAAAAGGAACAACAGAACAAAGCTCAAAAATAACAAGTCCATGCAGCACGGCTCCAGCCGTTTAAACAAGGTGCTTTTCTCTGCCTCCTGTAGAGTCTAAGAAGCACCAGCAAGGTATGCTCACCTTGCCCTACAAAACACAGACACACTGAGACAGGCGCAGCTGTCTTAAATCAGCCTTCCAAGACCTGGAATGGAGGTAAGTGAGCAGCTGTTCCCGCCCAGCTCTTTCAGCTGCTCGTAAAACCCGTCCCTGTAATCCGGGCTAATTAAATTCCGCTTAGCACTATGTGTGCTGGAGCCTGCTTCTCCGGGCTGCTTAGCACTTCGGGGACACATACCTCCCGTCCACGACCTGTCCGGCAGCCACCTTACATACACAAGGCATCAGCATTCCCATGTTGTTTCCCAGGCCTATGCTCTACCCGGAAACTAAAATCTTGTAGAGCCAGGAACTACCTAGTCACTCTGGCATTGCTCCCCTTCTTTTCTTGCATCCACCTCAGTGGGGCATGGTCTGACACTAACCTGAACCTTCTACCTAACAGGTAATACCTCAGAGTGTCTAACGCCCACTTAATGGTCAAACCTTATTTTTCTACAATGGAGTAGTTCTTCTTACAAGTGGAGAGCTTCCGACTGAGGTATATTACAGGGTGTTCTTCTCCGTTAATCTCCTGGGACAAGACTGCTCCCAGCCCGATATCCGATGCATCCGTCTGGACCACAAACTCCTTGGAGAAGTAGGGCGCCACCAAGACTGGCTGTTTACAGAGGACCAGTTTCAATTCCTGGAAGGCCGCTTCTACTTCCGGGAACCACTTGGCCATAGCGGACTTCGTCCCTTTCAGAAGATCCGTCAGCGGGGCTGCTATCAGGACAAAGTTAGGGACAAATCTTCGACAGTAGCCCGCAATGCCTAGAAACGCCCTGACCTGCTTCTTCGAGAGGGGTTGTGGCCAGTTCAAGATCGCCTCAACCTTATTTATTTGTGGTTTTATTTCCCCTCTACCAACCACGTATCCTAGGTACTTGGCTTCCTCCATCCCCATGGCACATTTCTTCGGGTTGATAGTAAAGCCCGCCTTCCTTAGGACATCAAGTATGGTTTGAACTTTGTCCAGATGACTTTCCCAGTCCTGGCTGAATATGACGATGTCATCTAGGTAGGCCGCTGCATACTTTTTGTGGGGTACTAGGATCTGGTCCATGGCTGTATGGAAGGTGTCCGGAGCTCCCTGCAACCCAAACGGCATCCTGACGTATTAATAACATCCGTCTGGCGTCGAGAAGGTTGTCTTCTCCTTGGCCTCTTTGGACAGGGGAATTTGTCAATATCCTTTGGTGAGGTCCAGAGTGGTGATGTACCGGGCGGGTCCTAGCCTTTCAATAAGCTCATCTACACATTGGGTAGGCGTCGAACTTTGAGACCTCGTTCAGCTTCCTATAGTCGTTGCAAAACCGCCATTCCCCATCTGGTTTCGGCACTAAGACTATAGGACTGGACCATCCACTTTTGGACTCTTCAATGACTCCCAGGTTAAGCATATGCCTCACTTCTTTTGAGATCATCTCTCTGCGGGCTTCGGGGATCCGGTATGGTTTTAGATTGACGCGAACATGAGGCTCTGTGAGAACCTCATGCTCTATGACCTGAGTGAGTCCTGGCAACTCCGAAAACAGGTCTTTATTTCGCTGTAACAACTCTTTGCACTGTTGCTTTTGGGCACGTGACAGTGACTCTGCCACCTTGACCTCTTTCACATCGGCCTTAGCCTCAGCCACTAAACAGAGGACTTCCGCGGGTTCTCTATCTTGCCATGACTTAATCAAGTTAACATGGTAAATTTGGTAGGGCTTATTCTTCCCTGGTTGGTGGATTTTATAGTTGACTTCCCCCACTTTCTCTACCACCTCATAGGGGCCCTGCCACTTGGCCATGAACTTGCTCTCCACTGTGGGCACTAGCACAAGCACTCGATCTCCTGGGTTTAACGATCTCACCCTGGCTGACCTATTATACACCCTGGACTGTGCCTCTTGTGCCTTGAGGAGGTGCTCCTTCACAATGGGCATCACGTGGGCAATCCTCTCTTGCATCTGGGCAACGTGCTCCACCATGCTCCTATAGGGAGTGGTCTCAGCTTCCCAGGACTCTTTCGCCACATCCAGGAGTCCTCGAGGGTGTCGTCCATAGAGTAGTTCAAACGGGGAGAAACCTGTGGAAACTTGGGGAACTTGCCTGATGGCGAACAACAGATAAGGAAGCAGACAGTCCCAGTCTCAGCCATCCTTTTCCACTGCTTTCCTCAACATTGCTTTCAAGATTTCGTTAAACCTCTCGACCAGTCCGTCCGTCTGGGGGTGGTACACAGAGGTTCTCAGTTGTGCAATCTGCAATGTCTTGCACAATTCCCTCATGACCTTCGACATAAATAGAGTTCCTTGGTCAGTTAGGATCTCCTTAGGTAACCCCGTTCTTGAAAACATGTGAACTAACTCCCGGGCTATACACCTGGCAGAGGAGTTTCGTAGTGGTACGGCCTCCGGATACCGTGTAGCATAATCTAATACCACCAGGATATACTGATGCCCTCGGGCGGACTTGACCAGAGGCCCCACTAGATCCATTGCTATGTGTTGGAATGGAACCTCGATGACTGGTAGGGGCACTAAGGGACTGCGGAAGTGGGCCACTGGGGAGGTTATGTGGCATGTGGGGCAGGAACGACAATAACTCTTTATTACTCTATAGCAACCTGGCCAGAAGAATCTCTGGAGGATCCGTTCTTGAGTTTTGTCTGCACCCAGGTGACCACCCAACACATGAGAATGAGCCATGTCTAACACCCTGCGTCTATAGGGCCCTGGCACCAGCAACTGTTCTATTACCTCACCCCTTGGCTTGGTTACTCTGTACAGCAAATCCCCATTCACAGCAAAATGAGGGAACCGAGTGTCAGCCCCCGGTTCCTGAGGCACCCCATTTAACACAGTAACATTTTCAAAGGCCCCTTTCAGAGTTAAATCCCTGAGTTGGGCAGTTTCAAAGTTTCCCTTGGACACCTCCAGCTCAGGGATATTGGCCTCAGGGGATGCTACCTCATCCTCATCGCCCACAAGCACACACATGGGAAAATCATCTACCATGTTCTGAGAGCAAGTTTCCTTAGGGGCGATCTGGCTGTCCGAGCAACCAGGTGTCCCCGCTTTCCCCCATATTTCCCAGAATAATGCAAAGTTACGTCCAATTATTATGGGATGCAATAGGTCCTTAACGACTGCCACTTCATGAGATGTGGTGCCACAGTCCGTGTTTACATCCACCTGGGCCACCGGATAGTTCTTAGCGTCCCCATGGATACAGCGGACACCCACCACCTTCCCAGGAACCAGCCAATGAGGAAGTGTGGCCCTTATCAGGGTCACCAAACTTCCTGAGTCCAATAGTCCAGAGACTTGTGCCCCGTTTACTGACACTGAGCATGCCTGAGGACCCTCGCCATGTTGAGGAACCGCGCTGCAGGCGGGGTAGGCAAAATAGGAGCAACGCCAGCCCATGTTGCAGTCCATTGGCTCAGAGTTTATGGGACACTAGGCGGCCATTTGGCCAGGGGTATGACATCTCCAACACACTATATTATGGGGTGGGACCTTGGGCAGCAACTCAGACCCCTCCCGAACTCTAGGACGCCCCCCAGGTGTGGCGCTAGCCCCCTTCTTTTGGATGTCCGCCGCCTTTTGGGAACCGCAGTATTGGAGGCTACAACCCCTTGTTTTCCCAACGGACTCTCAACCGCCTGGTATCTTTCCACCAACCCCACCAAGTCATCGGTATTATGGGGTTCTCCCTGGGCAACCCAGGATTTCACCGACTTCAGGAGAGAGTGTATAAACTTGTCTATAACGATCTTCTCCACCATCTGTGCTGGGGAGGAAGATTCAGGTTGCAACCACTTTTGGACCAGGTGTAGGAGGTCGAACATCTGGGACCGGGGAGGTTTGTCACTGCAATAGGCCCAGTGGTGCACCCGTTGCGCCCTGACAGTCAGAGTCACTCCCAAGCGTGCTAAAATCTCAGTTTTCAACTTAGCGTACTCTTTCGCGTCCTGCAAGGCCAAGTCATAATAGGCCTTCTGTGGCTCGCCTGTCAAATATGGCGCCAGTACCTCCACCCACTGCTCTGAAGGCAATTTCTCCCGCTCTGCCACCCTCCACCCTCTCAAAGACCGTCAGGAACGCCTCAACGTCATCACCCGGAGTCATCTTTTGTAATGCTCTTCTTACCGTCTTCCTGACGTGTGAGTCTGGATCTGAGGATGTGGCGGTCGTCCTGCCACGGATCTGCTCTGCCAAGATTTCCATTTGTCTTTGCTGCTGTTGGATCTGCTGCATCAGAAGTTTGTTTCCTGCTGCTGCTCCCGTTGCTGCCGCAACTGCTCCTGATGCAGTTGCTGCATGCTCTGCTGGCTCTACTGCATGCTTTGCTGGCTCTGCTGCATGCTTTACTGGTACTGCTGCTGGAACTGCGCCTGCTGTTGCTGAAGTTGCTGCTGGCTTGTTGCGCCTGCAACATACAGTACAGACCAAAAGTTTGGACACACCTTCTCATTTAAAGATTTTTCTGTATTTTCATGACTATGGAAATTGTACATTCACACTGAAG
This sequence comes from Phyllobates terribilis, assembly GCF_046119375.1. Taxonomy (NCBI): domain Eukaryota; kingdom Metazoa; phylum Chordata; class Amphibia; order Anura; family Dendrobatidae; genus Phyllobates; species Phyllobates terribilis. The sequence goes on from NW_027362762.1 coordinate 70,073,471, forward strand.
GCATCAAAACTATGAATTAACACATGTGGAATTATATACTTAACAAAAAAGTGTGAAACAACTGAAAATATGTCTTATATTCTAGGTTCTTCAAAGTAGCCACCTTTTGCTTTGACGACGGCTTTGCACACTCTTGGCATTATAAGCATATAATTCCACATGTGTTAATTCATAGTTTTGATGCCTTCAGTGTGAATGTACAATTTTCACAGTCATGAAAATACAGAAAAATCTTTAAATGAGAAGGTGTGTCCAAACTGTACTGTATGTTTAAGTAGGTCCTCCATTTTGTCCGGCGACACTTGCTCGCTTATGGCCGACTTCACCCAGGACATATACGTCTTCTTGTAGCAGTCACACTGCCGCTTAGGATCTGTGCCCGTGCTTCTAGCACCAATTGTAGGGATTTGTACTCACTGAGCCGCGTTGGAGGTAGGCACGGGTTCACACAGTGATGCAGTCCACGGGTTCAAACAAACTGGTGGTTTATTTAGTGTCCATACACCAGTTAAGAAACAAAAGTAACAGCCTTTTCCTGGCACAAAAAGGAATAACAGAACAAAGCTCAAAAGTAACAAGTCCATGCAGCACGGCTCCAGCCGTTTAAACAAGTTGCTTTTCTCTGCCTCCTGCAGAGTCTAAGAAGCACCTGCAAGGTCTGCTCACCTTGCCCTACAAAACACAGACACACTGAGACAGGCGCAGCTGTCTTAAATCAGCCTTCCAGGACCTGGACTGGAGGTAAGTGAGCAGCTGTTCCCCCCCAGCTCTTTCAGCTGCTCATAAAACACGGCCCTGTAATCCGGGCTAATTAAATTCCTCTCAGCACTATGTGTGCTGGAGCCTGCTTCTCCGGGTCCTACATCACCGAAGCTTGGCACTTCGGGGACACATACCTGCCGTCCACGACCTGTCCGGCAGCCACTTTACAGCGCCGTCACCTGCACTACACTGCACAGCAACAGCTATGACATCACCACATCCTGCCCTGGAGCTAAGCTCTACCTGTGGAGAGATAAACCAACTCTGCTGCATTAACAACAGCTCCAGAGGACCTGCTCCGCAGCAGCTGCTCCATATAGCCGCATACCACAGGTGGCGTCACGAACTTTATAAAAAACTATAAATCCCTGGTAAATAACCCCTTTTATTGACTGCCATGGGTCACGGACCGGGTCACCGCCACTGTGGCATCTCCCCTAGCAAAAACCGGCCCGGCTACCGAGTACCCCACGGCCCAGGGGGCGCGTCAGTACATTCACACTGAAGGCATCAAAACTATGAATTAACACATGTGGAATTATATACTTACCAAAGAAGTGTGAAACAACTGAAAATATGTCTTATATTCTAGGTTCTTCAAAGTAGCCACCTTTTGCTTTGATGACTGCTTTGCACACTCTTGGCATTCTCTTGAAAAAAATTACGCTTACTGAGTACCACATTTTTAATCTTGATTTCTTTTAGTGTTTCTTAAAGCCCTAAAGTTGCCATTTGAAATGACTTTAGTTTTGTGCCATGTCTGTGATCTGCTTTTTTCCAACAACATTAAACAACTGAATGAACATCCTCCGAGCCTGGTGATTCCATAATTTTTGCCAGGGGTTGTATTAGAATTAAATAAGGATTCGGCCATAACACAGATAAAGAAATTATCTCACTACAAACATTTTCCCACCTTAGTAGTGTTGAGCGAGTATGCTCGGTTAACCCTTTCACCGAGCACCTATTATCTGCAGCGTGCTTGAGCGTTAAGTTTTCGTCGCTCCGTGAACATGATTTGCGACTGTTTGACAGATTTAATACGTGTGAGGAAAGCCTGTTTTTCCAGCATTCCTCACATGTATTAAATCCGTCAAACAGTCGCAAATCATGTTCACGGAGCGACGAAAACTTAACGCTCAAGTACGCTGCAGATAATAGGTGCTCGGCCCGAGCATGCTCGGCGAAAGGGTTAACCGAGCATACTCGCTCAACACTACACCTTAGTCCTCTAACCCCGTGCCAAAATATATTAAACCTGTTCTGGTCAAAAGATAGATTTTCGGAGTTAGACCTCTTGGCTGCCCTCTTCTGGGCCCAGTGAACATAGGAATGGCCCAAAATCCAGATAATAACTGTCCCTGAGAGATAAAATTAGTTTTTTAAAAGAAGCTCCGGTCTCACATATAGTTTGTACCTATTAGATTACCATCTACCTATTCTTTTGATAATATTCTCATTCAAACCTAATCTCGCAGCTTCAGTGGGCGCGCCAATCCTGATGAAAAATATCGTCTCATTCTATTCTTTAAACCTAACTTTGTTAAACACTTTTTAAGAACAGCATTGAATTGGAATTTTGTAGCTGATAACCCATTTTTATGAATAAATAACGGACCATCACTAACAGGTCTCACAGCTAACCATTTCCTCATATTTACCACCGGACACGAGATTACATCGCTTAACGCATTTATCCTAATACATGAACCCTTACCCGTCTAATCGGTTTTTGACCTGCTTATAAAAATCAACATAAAATGTTTTTTTACATTGACATCACTGAATAATAAACCAGACATTTTATCTTTACTCTGACACATGAATTCTCCAATCCTCAAGGCAGCAAAAAAGGCTAATAAAAATGCACTCCTAAATAAACATGTCTCAAAATTATCAATCAGAACACACCTCCGGTAAAACAAAAGAAAGCTTTTTAAGCAACTTGACTCAAATTGGACGCCTACCATCTGGCTGAACATAGGCTCTCTTAAAGCCCTTCAATGCATGTTTCACTGGGAAAAAAAACTCATTAAGGAAATTTCACCCATTAATTTTAAAAAGAAAGATACACCGGCTAGCATTTTGAAAACAGCAGAAAATTGAAACCGTCTATCTAATAAATGTTGAACAAATATTAGCGTCGATTCAATTCTACTTTTATTAAAGTCAAAATTTGAAGCATTACAGAAATTCTTCCATTCCATCCATGCGGCTGATTGCCAATAGAACATGGGCTGGATAATCGAGTTCTTAATGTAACTCGGAATTATTCCCAAATTAGATTCCATAGATGAGCTGGGCAATGGATCCCTTCCTGTTCCTCTCCCAGTACCAAAGAACAAAATATTTCCAACTGGCGGCAAGAAAGTGAATCAGCTATCTTGTTACCATATCCCTCAATATAATGTGCCTTCAGCCAAACATTTTTCTGCAGACAATAAAAAAACAAGTGTCTAATTGACTTAGCCGACCAAGCACATTTAGATGCACTGGGGCCGGGCAGAAAGAAGGCAAAACAATGTCCTCATTGATGTGGAAAGATCAAATAAGTGTGTTCTGGTTAAGTATTGCGGCGCTTCCAGATAAGATCCAGTAGGTTTTTTCATCGGTATGGAAAGAGGAAATTACATTCGGCAAAAAGGAAGGAACCGACCTGAGCACTACCTTGTCTTGATGGAAGACAATAAAGGGCGACTGACATGAGAGGGCTGCGAGCTCTGCAACCCTCCTAATTATGGTAACAGCCACCAGAAAAGCCACCTTCCAGGAGAGAAGAGAGGCTGAGATGTCATGAATGGGTTCAAACAGGGGCTGTTGGAGGATGCTTAGGGCCATATTAAGGTCCCATGGATCCCCCAGGGGGCGATAAGGTGGTGCCAGGTGAGCCACTCCCTGTAGAAATGTCTTGACCTGAGGACGGGCAGACAAGTTACGTTGGAATAGAATGAACAAGGCCGAAACTTGGCCTTTGAGAATGCTTAGAGAGAGTCCCGCTTCCAGGCCAGACTGAAGAAAGGCCAAAATGACTGGTAACGAAAAGGACATGGGAGGTAGCTGATCTTTCTCGCAGTGACAAAAAAAGCCTCTCCAGGTTCTGTGGTATATGCGCGAGGTTGCGGGTTTTCTGGCGCTAATTAGGGTCTGAATGACGTTGACTGCAAAACCCGCCTTCCTCAACACTGCGGCCTCAACGGCCATGCCAGTAAATTCGGAGAAAGAACTCTCCTCCTCACTATGCTCCGCTCTATAGGCCTCAAGGACACTGTTCTCTCCTGGTTCTCCTCCTACCTCTCTGACCGCTCCTTCACTGTATCTTTTGCCGGCTCCTCTTCCCCTCCTCATCCCCTTACTATCGGGGTTCTGCAGGGCTCAGTCCTAGGCCCCCTCCTCTTCTCTATATATACTGCCCCTATTGGACAAACAATCAGCAGATTTGGGTTCCAATATCATCTCTATGCTGACGACACCCAATTATACACTTCTTCCCCTGACATCACCCCTACCCTAATACAAAATACCAAGGATTGTTTGTCTGCTGTGTCTAGCATCATGTCCTCCCTCTATCTTAAACTGAATCTCTCCAAAACTGAACTTCTTGTGTTTCCCCCTCTACTAACCTAACTCTACCTAACATCGAAATTACCTTGGAGGGTTCAACCATAACTCCCAAGCAGCACGCCCGCTGCCTTGGGGTCATATTCGACACTAACCTTTCCTTTACTCCTTATATCCGATCACTCACTCGCTCTGGTCACCTGCATCTTAAAAACATCTCCAGAATCCGATCTTTTCTCACTTTTGAAACTGCTAAAACTCTTACTGTCGCTCTTATTCACTCTCGTCTGGACTACTGCAACTCTCTCCTGATCGGTCTCCCTCTTACCAAAATTTCCCCTCTCCAATCTGTCCTGAATGCGGCAGCCAGGGTCATGTTTCTGACCAGCCGCTTCACCGATGCCTCCACCTTGTGCCAGTCATTACACTGGTTACCCATTCGCTACAGGGTCCAATATAAACTCATTGCTCTCACCCACAAAGCTCTCCACAGTTCTGCACCACCTTATATCTCCTCTCTCATCTCAGTCTATCATCCTACACGTGCCCTCCGTTCCACAAATGACCTAAGACTAATATCCCCCATAATCCGAACCTCGCACCTCCCTCTCCAAGACTTCTCTCGTGCTGCGCCAGTTCTCTGGAATGCTCTACCCCAGACGATCCGATTGATGCCTAGCCCCGATGTCTTCAAGGGCGCTATAAAAACCCATCTCTTTAAACAAGCCTACCACCTCAAATACCCAGTAAACTAACTTTCCCCTGTTCCCTCCTAAATACTATTCAGAATCTGCCCCCCACTGTTCATCTGTCTCTACACCCTCCATACACACGATAACTGCACTCGGTAATTGAATATTGCACTTGAACATACAGGCTGATGACCGGATCATACAGCTTTATATGATAATCCCGACTTATTATAATTGCCTGACCTGAAATAACAAGCACTTTCCACCTATTGTGTCCCCCCATTTCCTTGTAGAATGTAAGCAGCGAGCAGGGACCTCACTCCTGATGTAACTGTTAAACTGTCTCACCTTGTATTGAATTTATTATTTGTACATGTCCCCGCTTAATTGTAAAGTGCTGCGGAATATGTTGGCGCTATATAAATAAAAATTATTATTATTATTAACTCTGATGAAGAATAGGCGCCTGAGAGAGGAGATCCGGACGGTCTGGTAGTCTCCAGGGGGAGTCGACAAGCAGGTTTACTAGATCTGTGTACCAGACGAGTCTGGGCCAATCCGGGGCTACTAGAATTACCGGTACTGTCTTGTTATTTTTGACGACTCGAGGGATCAATGGTAGAGGGGGAATGAGATAGGGCAGCTGGAACTGAGACCATAATATGACTTTGCGCGTCTTACGCAATCGCAAGGGGATCGCGGGAACAGGCTACAAAGGATGGATCCTTGTGGCTTAACCGAGATGCCATGAGGTCGACGTCCGGCGTGCCCCACCGTAAGCAAATCTGATGGAACACCTCGGGATGGAGAAACCATTCTCCTGAGGCAAGGCCCTGCCGACTGGGACTTGTACACGGACTGGGAACCCTGCTAGAATATCCTGCCAGTGGCGCAATGCCAGGTAAATTGCCCTTATCTCCAAGATATTGATCGGTAGAGAGACTTCGTGGGGATTCCACCGGCCCTGCATTTTGTGGTGAAGGAAGACTGCCCCCCAACCGATGAGGCTGGCATCGCTCGTGAACACCTGCCAGCGAAGCGGTAGGAATGACATCACAGGTCTGAAGGAAGAGGGGCGGGTCCACCATGTTAATGACCTTCTTACTTGAAGAGGTAACCTGATGCGTCAGTCTAGAGACGACGGGTTCTTGTCCCATGCCGACAGAAGGGCCAGTTGAAGAGGCCGGGTAAGGAACTGGGCAAACGGCACTGCTTCCATAGCTGCCACCATTTTTCCCCCAAGACACTCATGCATAGGCGAAGAGAGTGTGGACTTGGGTGGGAGAGAAGGTGGATCCCCCGATGGGATCGAACTGCATCCCTACAAAGGTTACACGTTGAGATGGGACCAGGGAGGATTTGTCTGTGTTAATCAGTCAACCTAACCAAGAGAGCGTGTTCAAGGTGATCTGGAGACTGTGGAGACAATTCCTGAACATGGGGCCCTTGATTAACAGGTCGTCGAGGTAAGGGATAATTACAATCCCCTGGCTCGTAGAATGGCCATGACCGTCGCCATTACCTTCGTGAAAACCCTCGGGGCGGAGGCAAGCCCGAAGGGGAGGGAAGTGAACTGGTAATGTGCATTCTGGAAGGCAAATCAAAGGAACTTCTGATGTGGTGCGCAGACTGGGATGTGAAGATACGTGTCCTGAATGTCAACTGAACATAGATATTCCTCGGCTTCCATCGAGGCAATTACCAACCTGAGGGACTCCATTCTGAAGTGCCGGATGCGTACTTGTCGGTTTAGCTGTTTGAGGTCCAGGATCGGACGTAGTAAACAGTCTTTTTTTGGAACAACGAAAAGATTGGAGTAAAAAACGGAAAACCTTTCCTGAAAGGGGATGGGAACTATGACTCCTGAGAGCAGAAGGGAGGCAATGGCCTGAAGGAAGCCGGGAAGCAGAGATGGTTGCGGGGGGCAGGACCTGAGAAATCGTGTTCCTGGCATGGCGTTGAATTTGATTTTGTAGCCGGAGGTCACAATCTCCTTGACCCAGGCGTCTTCAATTGCCGAGACCCAAGAGTCTCGGAACAGAAGTAGACGGCCACCCACCCTGGGAGAAGTCACAGATGGGAGTGACCCGTCATGCTGAGGAAAATCTGTTAGATCGTGATCGGGATCCAGAAGGCTTGGAGGAGCGACCCTTTGCGCGCCAGTTGGGGGTGGGCCTAAAAGGAAGGCTTAGGTCTCTCTCGCTGTGCTGGGGTACGGTCCTGTTGAGAGGAGGGGCCCGGTTGAGCAAACTGATGAAAGGACCGGAACTGAAGGGAACGTCTCCTAGGAAAAGGGCGTTTAGGTCTGGGCTGGGGAAGGGGGGTGCTCTTGCCCCCAGTGGCATCGGAATGATCTGGTCTAACTTGGACCCAAACAGCCTGGAGCCTTGAAACGGGAGATTTGTTAGTGATTTTTTGGAAGCCGGGTCGGCGTTCCAAGCCTTCAGCCAAAGAATGCTACGCATAGCAATGATATTGCTAGAGACGCGGGCTGAACAGACAGCGGCGTCGAGGAAAGCCCAGAGCAGATATTTCCCTGCGTGGGCGATCTGATCTGCGAGGTCAGCCAGATCGTCGTGGGAAGCCCCTGTTAGGATGCCCTGCCTAAGCTGTTTGACCCATGCGGAGACTGCTTTTGATACCCAAGTTGAGGCAAAGGAAGGACAAAAGGAGGCGCCAGCAGACTTAGCCAAGGCCTCAACCTGTCTATCCGTAATGTCCTTGAGGGAGGAACCGTCTGGCCGAGAGACAAGAGACACGAGGATCCACAGATGGGGACTCCGTCCATTTGCTGACAAGGTCGTGGTTAAACGGGTATAGCATGTTTAACTGTTTCATTCCAGTGAAGCGCTTTTCTTGATGTTCCCACTGTTTCTGAAAGACACCTTCTGTATGGTTAGAGAAGGTGCGTGCCGGGCGCTTAATTCTCTTGAAGGAAACGGAGTAGTCCTGAGAAGGGCTCTCGTCCTCTTTAACATGCAGAGTCTGTCAACCATGTCCTGGATCTTGGAATATTGGTCCGTGTCGGATCCAGAGTCTGAATCTGCCTGTGAACCGTCCATGGGAACGTTCGGGGCACTGGTGGCCATGGATAACATAGCCAACCCTTCAAGGACCTGCACCACAGATTGAGATACCTTGGTGAGGTCAGAGACAGACTGGGAGATAGCAACAGCCCACTTCGGAGGAGAGGGAGTTCCTTCGTCCTGGGCGGCGGGGGTGTCTTGGGGTGCCAGCATGGTGAGAGGCTTGCAGGTCGAGAAGAAAGCCGTTGTCAGACCCGCGGGCCAATTAGTACTGCAAAGAGCACAGGCGTAGTATGTGACTATGTGAGCAGGATGGACAGAGAGCTCCCTGGGTTTGGGCATATGTGCCTAACCAGGAATACTGCAGAAGAGGGAGTCTGTGGGCAGGAAAGGGTGTGGGTCGGTGCCAGGGCAGGACCTATCCGGTCTGGAGTAACCACGGTCCCGTATCCCTCGTCGGAGCTCCGGCGCTGAGGCAGGAGCGAGCCGCTGTAGGAGCTGTGGTGCTGAAGCCACCAAGCAGAGAGGTGCCGCCGGAGCCAGGAACAGAACAGCATAGAGGGGCGGGGCAGGAGCAGAGCGCGCTGTCCTGAGTGACTAGGGGAGCAGAGGCTCTGATAGGCAGAAGGAATGGGGGTGGGCTTAAAGGACCCGGCCGCTGATAGGTCCCCGGGAGAGCTGTGGGTGTGGCGGAAGCGTCACAATGCTCCACGGCCCTGATTGGCCGATTGCCGGGCATATATGCCGATAAGAGGAACGCCCCACCCGAGACGCCCCCCGACAGGGAAAGCGCATAAAGGAGAAGGAGGGGGGGGGCTGTGGGGGATGCCATGCTGCGAAAGATGCCATGAAGATGCAAGGAGAGGGGGCATGGCCAGGGAAGCGCTGCTGTAAGTAAGCACTCAATATCCAATGTTCTGAGGAGTCTGGGGCCTGTGGTTGTGACGCAGCAGGAGTGGGAGGGATTGTACCTTCTGTTTAAGGTCCCGACACCTCTTCTTCCTCTCCCCTTCGGAGGATGGTCACAGGAGGTCCTCCGTGGATAGGGGGGATTCCTGGCTCTTCCTCCTTCCCGCACTGACCGCACTGGACAGTGCAGGAGATGGTGTCGACCCCAGAATCTGGGGGAAGGTCACCCACAGGAACCACAGTCTCCCTCCCAGGCCACTCCGAGGAGGGGACTGGGGTGGGGAATAGGCAAGGACTGGCCACCGGGAATCACCCTGAGACACAGTGAGGTGACAGGGGATAGGTCCTGCCCAGCGGGTCCGAGAGTGGGCGATGTGGGGGATGCCACACTGCTCTCTCGGTCGCTTGTGAAAGGGGATAACAGGGGACGCAGTTTTCCCTGTTAACCCTGGAGAGCTGTATCTGAAAAATAAAGGACAGGGTTTAATAAAACACAACAGGATTGGATCTGTTAGGATCCAGGTCTACCTCCTACAGACACTAAGCTTAAACTGCTGAGCTTGGTGCCTGTATGCGGGTGTATACTGCGGAGGAGGAGCTATTTCTTTTTTGCATAGAGTTAACCTCCTAGCGACAACAGCATACACCTATGGTCCTGTGTCCCCCAATGAAGCGATAAAGAAAGGAAGCTCCTTGGATCCCGGCTGCTGTTGGGGCAATTGCGCATTCTTTTTGAAACATTTAGACATTGCGTAGGTGCCCCCACAGAATGAACACTCATGTCGAAATCTTCAGTTGCTTTGCCATATGCATACCGTTTCATTAAATGCAATACTCCAGGAGTAGCTTGTCTAGAGAAATTGCTTCTCTGTGGTAACATAAGGTTGATCCACAGCCCTAAGTCCTCTACACCCCATTTTAAAGACGGATGCACAGCTAGTTTTTATCTAAATAGCTCATCATAGCTGCACCAAGCAATACCACCAAAATTGCGGTATGCTTCTAGCACAATGTCCATGTGCTGAAACAGGCCAGAACAGAGATTGGGCCTTTATTCCCCCAAGCACAGCAGCATAAATAGAAAAGGCTTGAATCCAATTATTAAAAGACTTGCTCATTACTTTCTTTTTATCCTCACTTTTAAACTTCTCTTTTCTCTCTGGAATAGGAATCTTTAATAGGAAGTAAAGAAAATATACCCACATATTCCAAGTTCCAGAGCTGTTCCTTAACTGAATGATTTAAACGAAATCACAATGGCGAGGTGTCACACACTAAGGCTTCTTTTAGACAAGTCTCTGACACACCAGAATTCTTACTCATCCTAGGCCTGTCAGACTTCTCCAAATGAAGACTACCCATACTATTATTCCTAACACCAGGCTCTTCAAGGATATCTGCTACCATCTGTCTAAGGCTATGTGCCCACGTTGCGGACCTGAAGCATATTTTTTACGCTTCTCCCTGGCGGGAAAATCGCATGCGGATATTACATGCGGTTTTCCCGCCAGGTAGAAGCGTTTGTGAGGCGTCTTTGCATGCATTTCCGCATGCGGGTTATCAAGCACTTCTCCAAGCATCACTTGGAAAAGTGCTTGACAACTTGTTCAGAATGGTAAAAAATAAAAAAATAAACTTTATACTCACCTTCCGATGCATTCTCGGCCCCGTCCGGAGTCTTGAGCGGCTCACGCTGTTGTGTGCAGGACCTGCGGTGACGTCATTGAGTCATGTGGTGGGTCACATGACTCAATGACATGGCAGGTCCTTCAGACAACAGCGCGACGGAGGGAAAACATCAGAAGATAAGTATAAACTTTATTTTATTCTTTTTTTTACAGGTTCTTTGGTACCCAGGTCTGGATGAGAGTCTCCTCTCATCCAGACTTGGGTACCATCCGCACATTGATTCCGCTGCGCTTCCGCAAAATTAATGAACATGCTGCGGATTTTTGACCGCAGCATATACGCTGCGGAAAAATCCGCAGCATGGGCATTGACATTGCGGAATGCCATTGGGGACCATGGGGTGCGGATATACATGCGTTTTTCAAGCGTTTACGCTGCGGAAATTCCGCAGCATATACGCTTGAAAAACGCTACGTGGGCACACAGCCTAACAGTATTTTTAAAAGACTGATCAAACATGGGAGGGACATACGAGGGAACATATAACATCTCACTCCTCCTTTCCGTTGCCTGAGACTGATTGGATCCTGGTGATGCGATGATATTTTCATCTGTGCTCACAGCTTCATGCAGTGGTGAGCATTGGTGCCACCAATCTTCTTCGGATCTGGCTGTCTCTTTGTCTTCAGAGGATTCCCTGGCATCATCACACCAGGCTCCTGTCACTGATGCACTTGCTCTTCCTTTGGGTCGTTCCGCAGCAGGCGATCTGCACCTTGGTGCCGTGGCCGCAGGCGCCCTCCTCGGTGTCCCAATACTCACCCGGTGACCCGCGGTGTCATGGGCGCTTTTCTTGAACGTCACGGACGCCGCCTCATGACGTGATTCGGCCTCTGAACCAGAATGGGTGGTAACTTCCTCTTGGCGCCGGTCTACTTCCTGGCCATCACCGGTGGCGGTGAGTAAGTGCTTCGGCGTGTCCTTTCTCTTAAGGTTTAATAGCTAGGATTGCCCTCACTCAGTCACCGCCGCTGACTGATCCTTGGAATCTTCGTTATCTTCAGCACTGGGTAATCTTCTCTTTCTTCTCCTGATGTTGATTGAAGCGCCGATTCTTCTAAGCATTTCCTCATCCACTCTTCTCCGCCGGCTTCACCCGCTCTCCTCAGAAGCTGTTCTATGAGGCTCTCCATCCGTCTTCTTATCTCCGTCCGATGGCAAATGCCAGCTGACACACGGACCTGGTATTAAATACAGCATGAATTTCCCGCACTTTTTTATTCCACCAATCAGCTTCTTGCTCAAATAAACTGCCACAAACCAGTCTGAACCTGCTCGGGCCCTTGTACAGCTGACCTTAATAACCTTTGACCTAGAATATGACTAGAGAAGGATATTAGCCTAATACAAATAATTTTATACCAGTTTAATAAGTTATGACTAATGTGCGACCATGTATCCCCCATGTAATGAATGGCGGGCCCCTCAGGAAGCGTCTCTCTGCTATCGTGTTTACAAGTCTGTGAAGCAGATGATGTCACCTGGAGAGGAGCTGTGAGGTCAGGGGAGGGGGTGTCTCACCCTGAGAGGAGCTGTGAGGTCAGGGGAGGGGGGTGTCTCACCCTGAGAGGAGCTGTGAGGTCAGGGGAGGGGGGTGTCTCACCCTGAGAGGAGCTGTGAGGTCAGGGGAGGGGGGTGTCTCACCCTGAGAGGAGCTGTGAGGCAGGGGGAGGGGGTGTCTCACCCTGAGAGGAGCTGTGAGGCAGGGGGAGGGGGTGTCTCACCCTGAGAGGAGCTGTGAGGTCAGGGGAGGGGGGTGTCTCACCCTGAGAGGAGCTGTGAGGTCAGGGGAGGGGGGTGTCTCACCCTGAGAGGAGCTGTGAGGTCAGGGGAGGGGGGTGTCTCACCCTGAGAGGAGCTGTGAGGCAGGGGGAGGGGGTGTCTCACCCTGAGAGGAGCTGTGAGGGCAGAGGGAGGGGGTGTCTCACCCTGAGAGGAGCTGTGAGGTCAGGGGAGGGGGTGTCTCACCCTGAGAGGAGCTGTGAGGTCAGGGGAGGGGGTGTCTCACCCTGAGAGGAGCTGTGAGGGCAGGGGGAGGGGGCGTCTCACCCTGAGAGGAGCTGTGAGGGCAGGGGGAGGGGGCGTCTCACCCTGAGAGGAGCTGTGAGGGCAGGGGGAGGGGGTGTCTCACCCTGAGAGGAGCTGTGAGGTCAGGGGAGGGGGTGTCTCACCCTGAGAGGAGCTGTGAGGTCAGGGGAGGGGGTGTCTCACCCTGAGAGGAGCTGTGAGGCAGGGGGAGGGGGTGTCTCACCCTGAGAGGAGCTGTGAGGCAGGGGGAGGGGGTGTCTCACCCTGAGAGGAGCTGTGAGGGCAGGGGGAGTGGGTGTCTCACCCTGAGAGGAGCTGTGAGGGCAGGTGGAGGGGGTGTCTCACCCTGAGAGGAGCTGTGAGGGCAGGGGGAGGGGGTGTCTCACCCTGAGAGGAGCTGTGAGGGCAGGGGGAGGGGGGTGTCTCACCCTGAGAGGAGCTGTGAGGGCAGGGGGAGGGGGTGTCTCACCCTGAGAGGAGCTGTGAGGGCAGGGGGAGGGGGTGTCTCACCCTGAGAGGAGCTGTGAGGCAGGGGGAGGGGGTGTCTCACCCTGAGAGGAGCTGTGAGGTCAGGGGAGGGGGTGTCTCAACCTGAGAGGAGCTGTGAGGTCAGGGGAGGGGGTGTCTCACCCTGAGAGGAGCTATGAGGTCAGGGGAGGGGGTGTCTCACCCTGAGAGGAGCTGTGAGGTCAGGGGAGGGGGTGTCTCACCCTGAGAGGAGCTGTGAGGTCAGGGGAGGGGGTGTCTCAACCTGAGAGGAGCTGTGAGGTCAGGGGAGGGGGTGTCTCACCCTGAGAGGAGCTGTGAGGTCAGGGGAGGGGGGTGTCTCACCCTGAGAGGAGCTGTGAGGGCAGGGGGAGGGGGTGTCTCACCCTGAGAGGAGCTGTGAGGTCAGGGGAGGGGGAGTCTCACCCTGAGAGGAGCTGTGAGCGCAGGAGAAGAGGTGGCTCACCCGGAGAGGAGCTGTGAGCGCAGGGGAAGGGGCGGCTCACCCGGAGAGGAGCTGTGAGCTCAGGGGAAGGGGCAGCTCACTAGGAGAGGAGCTGTGAGCGCAGGGGAAGGGGCGGCTCACCCGGAGAGGAGCTGTGAGCGCAGGAGAAGAGGTGTCTCACCTGTAGAGGAGCTGTGAGTGCAGGGGAGAGGGTGTCTCACCCGGAGGGGAGCTGTGAGCGCAGAAGAGGAGATGTCTCACCTGTAGAGGAGCGATGAGGCAGGGAGAAGAGGTGTCTCACCTGGAGAGGAGCTGTGAGCGCAGGGGATGGGGTGCCTCACCTGGAGAGGAGCTGTGAGCGCAGGGGAGGGGGTGTCTCACCAGGAGAGGAGCTGTGAGGTAGGGGGAGGGGTTGTCTGACCTGGAGAGGAGCTGTGAGGCAGGGGAGGGGTTGTCTCACCAGGAGAGGAGCTGTGAGGTAGGGGGAGGGGTTGTCTCACCTGGAGAGGAGCTGTGAGGCAGGGGAGGGGGGTGTCTCACCAGGAGAGGAGCTGTGAGGTAGGGGGAGGGGTTGTCTCACCCGGAGAGGAGCTGTGAGGCAGAGGAGGGGGTGTCTCACCTGGAGAGGAACTGTGAGGGCAGGGGGAGGGGGTGTCTCACCCGGAGAGGAGCTGTGAGGTAGGGGGAGGGGTTATCTCACCTGGAGAGGAGCTGTGAGGCAGGGGAGGGGGTGTCTCACCCGGAGATCAGGTGTGAGCGCAGGGGGAGGGGATGAATCACAGACACTCTGTGCTTACAGCAGGGAGCCTTGTGACAGAGAACACATTGTACACTCTGCGGGTGGGGAGCTCTTATGACAGGAACTGCGCAAAATCGACCAGCTGATCACCCTCTACCAGGACGTAATAGAATAACACCAGGAGGCGCCAGAGAGCAGAATTAAAAAAATAAAAGCTTGGTATCTTTTGAATGAAGCACAATTTTGAATCACTATAAATTACAAAACTATTTGTTTCCACCTTTTCTGGTTGGTTAACTGTATTCTTTATGGCGGCACAACCCCTTTAATAGGGAGACAAAACACGTGTACTGTACTGTTTTAATTGTGAAGAAATAATGGCCTCAACGAGAAGTGAAAAAAATATCCCCTTTTTTGTGGCCTGCAATTGGTTTGCTAGTCACAAAATCATTTGGCAATTACAAAGGCTTTTTATTAAGCAATCCAAAAATGATCCTTATTTCTGGAGACATGAAAAAGTCCTGGCTTGTTGTCATCAAGGCATTTAAAAAATTAGCCCCATTGTCAGAACTGTTTCTTGCGGGTACAAACACACGTTTCCCTGCATCGGTAGTACAGTCAAGCACTATGAAACACAGTGGGCAGCCAGGATGTATTCGCACTTATACTGTAGCTTGTATTTCATAGACTCCCACCTGCCCATTTTCAGCACCACTTCAGAATGCAGGCCTCACAGCTCTGCCTTACTTGTGGTCCCAATTCTCACTCTGACCCCAAACTTCTCAAGTACCACTGACAACTGATACCTGGACAAAAAAAGAACCATCCCTGTGTTTTAATAGTGCGCCTGTATGTGCCCTTCCTAAACCCAAATGACATTTAAAGCAGGCCACTGGACAAATAGTGGACCCTTCTCAACGCACCCAAATGAACCTTTTGCCATCTGCTCCTTTTTGGAATGGTGCAACCAAAATCCAAGAGAATCTCCAACCACCAGAGAATCTTCACCCAATAGAACCCCCTATTTATCTGAAGATGATGACATCAATTCCCCTATGTTAATGAATTACTGATGATATCCTGGCTACATCACATCCTACCCATTCCTGAAATGAACTGAATGCTTCAAACAAGGCGCACTACCTTCAGCAGCCCTTTGGAAGACACCGATCTGGAAAATAAGCACTGTTATGAGAAGTTCAAGAGGTGGATCCTCTAAGACCAAGGTGCAGGCAGGGACATGAGCCACAGACGTCTGTGCAGCAGGTTGGCGACTAGAGGAACTGGAAACCGTAGGCAGACAGGTGGTATACTGGAAACCAAAGGCATTCAGACGTCAGGAAACCACAGGCAGGCAAGTGGACAACAGGAAACCGCAGGCAGGCGCAAGACGTCAGGAAACCGCAGGCAGGCAGAGGACTTCAGGAAATTGCAGGTAGTCGCAGGACGTCAGGAAACCGCAGGCAGACTTTATTCCAAAGGGTGTTCAACCAAATATTAAGTTGAGGTTGCCAACAATTTTGTCTGGACCATTTTTGGGTTGTGTGTGAAATTATGTTCAATTTGCCTTTTTTTCTGTGTTTTTTTTGTGTTGTTCCAATACACACAAAAGGAAATAAACATGTGTATAACTACAATAATTTTCTGGGAGAAATGCTTTATTTTCTGGAAAAATTTCAAGGGTGCCAACACTTTCGGCCATGACTGTAGATCCATTAACGCTCACTCTGACTCTTGGAAGCTTATATACCAATTTGGTTAATTGAATAAAATAACTACCAAGATCAAATCTTTCCAGAACTTTACAAAGGAATCTCCACCTCCACCTCGTCAAATACCTTAGGGGCATCCAAATGAATGCAGCGGAGAACCCGTGAG
Source organism: Phyllobates terribilis (assembly GCF_046119375.1). Taxonomy (NCBI): domain Eukaryota; kingdom Metazoa; phylum Chordata; class Amphibia; order Anura; family Dendrobatidae; genus Phyllobates; species Phyllobates terribilis. The sequence continues at coordinate 70,089,683 of NW_027362762.1, forward strand.
CCAGACGGCAAACCAGCTCTTATTTGCTTGCTGAGAAAACATCTTTGGTGGTCCAGGGTAGATATGATGTTTCGATTGCTTCTTATTGCAATTTTTTTGGCAGAGTCGCAGTTGCGGGAAAATCATTCTGGCATTTAAGTTTTTTTCCTCATTTACCGATTTAGTTAATTTTATAGTTTGACATATCGGACTTTTACGGATGTAACGACACCACATCTGTGTATTTTTTTTTTTTTATTTCTTTATTTTTAATGGAGTAGAAAGAGGACGATTTGAACTTTTACATTTTTTATTTTAAACTTTTTTTTCCCTCTTTACTTTATTTGTTAGCCCTGCTTAAGGAACCTGAACCTGCGATCGTCTAGCATTCACAAGAGTACGAATATAACACGAAAGGTGGTCTTTAGCGGACCCCTGGCAGTCATAGCAATTCATCGACGCTCCAGATGGAATGATGCGCCGACCTGCAAGTGCTGCTGTAGAGATTGACAGCAGCATTTAACAGGTTAACAGCCACAGTCGTAGCTAAGCTCCACTCCGGGTGTTAGAGGCAGATCCTGCCTGTGTATCACAGCCATTATCTGCTGGGTACAGGCCTGGTTGAGTTTCAGCTCCACTCCACCCAAGGCCTGGTGTTAACTCATGCTGTAGGGCCGGGTCTGTACATCACAAGTGGAGGTCGTGATGCCGGCAGGTAGGAGGAGGTTTGCAGGGCTTCCTTTTGGTGACCACTGACTATTGGGACCTCCGCCGATCCAGAGATTAAAGAAACCACAGCTCTGCTTCTGCTTTGCACGTTTTCAGCTGTCCAGCTTTGCTTCAGGAGACTGGTTGGGGGCTCTGTTATCTCAGGATCAGTGGAGGATACTAGATTCCTACACTTTATAATTCAGAGACATTTACTTTGCCAGGTATTGGGGCTGACTTGGCCATGCTCTGTAATCGTGCAGGTGTCCCTTCCCACCTGATGGACAGTCATCTATTTTCAACCATATTAACTAAGTACATATATCCGCACAGGGAGGGAAGTATCCACAAATGTTTCCTATGCGCCCTATCTCCCTGTGCTGGATGCAGATATGATACAGTGATTTTCATGCCCGGTGATACATAGCCGCTAAGCACCTCTGAACCCTTCTAGCAAAATCTGGATAATCCTGAGGCTCGGGACCGTTGAGTCCTCAGGTTACAGTTGAATCCTCAGGTTACGACCTTGGCTGTAGAGTTCTGCCGCTGGGGAAATTCTTGTTTGGACTGAAAGTTATCCCAGTAATCCGGATCCTCTGGTGTAATTGGAAGTGCAGATGCCATGAGATCTTCATAGGTGAGAACTGTGAATAATGTTCCCTCCTGCAGATTAAACAGATGCATTCAAACAGCAGTCTGGAGGTGTTATCTGGAATGCAGAAAAAATATCTGCTGCGCTCCCAGGCAACATGTTTCAGACCTGAATGGTCAAGCCTGAAAAAGGACCATGCAGGTCTGACACATGTTGCCTGGGAGCACTGCAGATATTTCTTTTCTGCTGTTGTGTTCAAACCATTTTTGTGCATTTTATATTACTGGATCAATAAAACAATTCCTTTAAGAAGATGTGAGCGTCGGCTATCGTTTGGACCATTGGTAATAGATGAAAAATACTAAACATATACTCACCCTTTTCCTCCAGTTCCTAATGCTCCTCGCCTTCTAGTTGCATTAGCTGCAGACGTCACAGCCCATATACCGCACATGATGTCTGTAGCCAAACTCTGGTATCGCTGGTCCATGGCCCGAGACCGACTGCAGATAACACGTGGGGCATACGGTCTAAGACTTCTGCAGGCAAAGTAAAGTTCACTGATGAGCTTAGAAGCTGAGGAGCAAAACTAAAAGTCCATATTATGTCAGTATTTGCCACGTATCGCTGTCTGTCTTCAGCTTTGTGTTATCTGAAGTAACTTCTAACTATGAAAATTTAAAAAAAAAAAGAGGGGAGATAAGAGAAAAGTCCCTAAACAAGACATACCACATAGGTTCTCACTCTAATGGGTGTTTTGTTTTTTTGACTCTTGGGATATTGAAATATATGCACAGATGAAAGTTTCTAATATAATTCATGTTTAATCAACCACTATAAAAGGTGGTGGAGGGTGTTTTCTTGCCTCTTACATCAGTGATTCTGGGTCCGATCATGGGTCATGATTGCCATCTACATTATCTAATGTCTGTTTTTCAGTCTGACCTTTCCCCATTATTAAATATTTATTTCTATATATTTATGAATAAAAACTTTATCTATTCCATTGTTATACATTTGTTTACCCCAACTTTTCCCCCTTTTCCTTTATTGGATACATTACATATATTTTTGTCCCATTGGAGAATTCTTTTCGTTCTCTAGACGGCTTCATTTACCTACAATTTTGGAAAATCACCTCCTGATATTATGTGATATCTCAGGACAATACAATATATTATACTGTATGAGAGTGATGTTCTTACTGCACCTGTGATGGGGGGCCTTTATTTGTGTCTTTGCCTCCTAAAGCTACAGCCACGTGATGTTTTTCATCCAGGAGCGTTTCCTGCAAAACAAGAACAAAACGAACCCTAAATACAATTATATAGGACATCATATAAAAGGACAGGTACAAAATTGTCATTTAGAGGTCTGGACTTGTGGAAGCTCCAGGAATTTAACAGCGATGAACCCATTGCAGCTTTTGCCAAGTCCCAGTTCTGTTGAAGACAGAAGATTTTCTTATATAAGCCCTCGTCCCATCAAAATTGTTATGCTCTTAATATATTGCAATCATATTATATAGCACTGTGCACTTACAATTGGTCATTTTGCCTTTCTACCCAGCTAATTCTTCTCTTTTCCATTAGGTCTATGACATCATGTGATTAAAAACTGACTAGCTGAATCCTTCTAAGCTCTATGCAGAAACAGGAGGTCAATTTACCCTGTATGAGTCATGAGTCACTGAAAATTCCCTGGCAGGGGAAGGAGGGAGCAGCTGGGACAGGAGTTGAAGAGATGAATGATAATGTAGGAACAAGAGACTTCCTGTGCAGAGAAAAAAAGAAGAATTATCTGGGTAGAAAGGCAAAATGAGCAATTGTAAGGCTTGGTCACAATACCTCAAGATAACAAATATATTTCTTTGTGGTTTAAAATATATGACCACATACATATGAAGGCTCAGAGAGAGATAGATAGATATCTATCTATTTTTTTTTTTTTTTTAATCTAAGACTTCGACACATCTATTGAAAAGGCTGCAACCAAAAAACAAGTGGTCCCAAATCTTCAAAGATTTTAGCCAGATATTCATCTCTTTGTAGACTAGTTGCACGAAGTGAGAACTATCCTGCATCAGGAGCTGCCAATTCAGAGCTCACTTGATGGTTTCTCCTGTGGCTTCAGGAGCTGCCAGTTCAGAGCTCGCTTGATGGTTTCTCCTGTGGCTTCAGGAGCTGCCAGTTCAGAGCTCGCTTGATGGTTTCTCCTGTGGCTTCAGGAGCTGCCAGTTCAGAGCTCGCTTGATGGTTTCTCCTGTGGCTTCAGGAGCTGCCAGTTCAGAGATCGCTTGATGGTTTCTCCTGTGGCTTCAGGAGCTGCCAGTTCAGAGCTCCCTTGATGGTTTCTCCTGTGGCTTCAGGAGCTGCCAGTTCAGAGCTCACTTGATGGTTTCTCCTGTGGCTTCAGGAGCTGCCAGTTCAGAGCTCACTTGATGGTTTCTCCTGTGGCTTCAGGAGCTGCCAGTTCAGAGCTCACTTGATGGTTTCTCCTGTGGCTTCAGGAGCTGCCAGTTCAGAGCTCACTTGATGGTTTCTCCTGTGGCTTCAGGAGCTGCCAGTTCAGAGCTCACTAGGTGGTTTCTCCTGTGGCTTGATCTCTCCGCCCTCTGTCTTGTATCAATGACGTGGTCTGTGAAATTGTGATTATTTTTTTGGTGATAAAATAAAGTTTAGGTCTTCTTAGGAATTTGTAAATGGCTGCTTGTGAGTAATTACAAGCACTGGCCTCTCATGCAGTTAAATAACATGACCAGTCCAAGGCAGGTCCTCTGCAGCATCTCCCTGCTCCCCTTGACTGACAGGTCTCTCCCTATATGCACACATAGGACAAGACTTGTCAGTTTAGTGAGGAAGCCGCCAAAGCACTGGTCTTCGACTAGTCATCCGAGACATATGACTCTGGCCAGCTTCTCAGAGTATGCTTTTTTTCTGAAATGCTGCAGTGTTTGAGTGCTATATACATGAGTGCAATAACGAAGCCGGTGTCTGATTCATGCTGCCCGTGATCTGGATACCAGGAATCAAATGACCGGTTCCCTTTAACAATATTTTTTTAAGAAAATGGATATAAAAGGGGCAGATACTCTTTATTTGTAGATATGTTACAATCAGCTAATTATTTCACCAACTTTATTCACAAGCACACTCCTGACAAAAAACAATGCAATAAATCGGATTTTTTTTTATAACAGCAATTTGGACATCCATCATGGAGGTGTACTCTTACCTCAAAGGACCAATTTTTATCTTCATCATCATCAAGCCACATCTTGGTCTGTGTGTAAACCTTTCCCGGTTCCATGTGTATGGGCGACACCTCAAATTCAATTCTTTGCAGGTTAAAGCCCAGGCCGACCCCTATGGCTTTTATAAAGCTTTCCTTCAATGCCTGAAATCACAAACGCCCACAATGATCCAAGTCTGAATATAGAATAACTACAGAAAGCTATGTATTTTTTTTTTGTGTTTCTTAATTTTCTTTACTTTCGATAGGGGATCTAAAGCTCTGATTGGTTGATCCCCCTCTAACTCTACAGATTCCAGAGTTGTAATTTACCGAGGCATCTAAGGGGGTTAGACTTGTGTGACTAGATAACACAGTAATTGGAATTTAAAGGGAAAGTCCATGTATGTGACCTGTAACTTCAGTCTCATCAATCACATGTAAAAACACACCAAAAAAACCCTCTACGGTCTGCACAGTGAGCTTCTATCCTGTAGCCATGATTTACCCAGTGTCTGTAGAAGGTGTCGAGCTGCGCCCCATCACTCCCCGCACTCCTGATAGACAGCCACTCTCTGTCTGTGAATTGGCGGTGCATGATACGGAAGAACTCTTCTGTGGAGCCGCTGCCTGGAAAATGGCAAAAGTAAATGTCAATAGTCTGACAGATATAAATAATCGCTAACAGTGTTAGAGGGTTAAACCAACAAGTATAATAGTTTCAAGATGATGGTGGTAATAGTGGACTAGTAAACCTGCTGCCACGTAGTCCTACATATTCAGGAGCTGTGTAACCCCGTCCCCACCACTGATTGGCAACATTCTGTGCACTGTGCTGTGCATAGGCAAAAAATGCCAATCAGGGGTGTGGGCAGGGTTATACAGAGCGCAGCATTTTGAGATCTGCAGCAGAGAAAACAGTTTTTAATGCAAACTGCTGCAGGCAGCTCAGTAAGTGACACATCGCTGGAATCAGAGTCTCTGCCCTTACATCATGCTACATTAAAAATCTGGTGACAGGAAAGCACATACATGTCATCTGAGAGCAGGATTCTAAAGATTGATCAGAGACTCAAAATCAGACATATCTCCGTTATTTAGTACAAATCAAACAGTACAGAAAAAAAAAAAAAATTATATATATATATGACGTGTGACCAGCCCCACATAGTAAGTACGAGATCTATCAGTGAAAAACGCAAATAGAACTTCCATGCAAGAAACTTGTCTGAATGAGGCTTTAAACATAAAGAAAAGGCAATAACACATCCAGAGTTTGATTTAGGCGGCCCCATCCTCCCCTCGGGTAGCAGCATCCTCCCCTCGGGGTCCCTTTAATGTAGTTTTCTTCTGCACCACTTATAAACTTCCCCCAGAATAGTAAACTGCTGCCTCAAGGACTGATCACATTGCACAGCACAGAGCCGCCAACTGCTCATCACTATTTGTTAAAATCTCATTCGCAGCACAAAATAGATCAAACTGCTCCAGATCTGGAGCAACAGCGCCCCCCATTGCCCTTCTGAAGGGATCACATACATAAATCTCAACATCTTATAATTAAGAGGACACATCTCGCTCGCTGTGATGCAGAAGCCTCCCATTGGCACAATCCGTTATTCAGACCACAGAGTTCACCTGCAGCCTTTTATTCCGATAGAATCAGGACTATTTCACATCTGACAATGAGAACAGCAAATAATAATAATAATCCACATGCGAAAGAGCCGAGCTTACAGGTACAGCTAGAAAACAGCATCACTCCAGACTCGCGCGTTACAGTGCTCAGCCATACCTATAGAAAACGCAGGTCAGCTGCGGCCGCTCATGTCTGTATGGAGCTTATGCGCTGGGCACAGTCATGGGGAACAGAAGAGGGCGAACCCCAAACTGTTCCCACAAAGCTGGAAGCTACAATTGTCCACAATACCTTGTGCTGAAGATTAAGGTTTCCCTTCTCTGGAACTTAAGGGCCCAATGCCGACCCCTGATAACAGTCCATAGCATTATCCTCCTCTACCATCTGTATAGCGGGCACAATGCCGTCCTGGAATCACTAACACCCAGATAAAGAAGTGTGATCCGTCACTGCCCAGAACATGTCTCCTGCAGAGTCCAGTGGGGGAGAACGAGGGGTTGGATGTTATAAGCCGGAGGAGGCAAGAGGGGCCGGATGTTATGCAGCAGGTGGAGAAAAGAGGGGTCGGATGTTATACAGCAGGGGGAGAAAAGAGGCATCGGATGTTATACACCTGGGAGAGGGTGGGGGGGGTCATGCACAAGTCACTCAGCATCTCCTTCTGCCAATGTGTATTATGACTTCAGGCTCTCTATGTGGCTACTCGGGGATGCGCAGTAAGAGATGACGCCGATACTTGTGACTTCCTTCTAATACATGTCCGCCGTAGTTGTTGTGCATTAACTTCTCTGTGTCAAACACTTGACTGTCGTCAGTGTGGTGCGTCGCTTCTTTTTACTATGCCCTTGATTGAGCATGTGCATAACATCATGAAGGACACTAGCACCTCACTTCTGCCAGACACAGCTGGTAATTGATTATTATTTGTTACTATTTATACGTTTTGACACGCTATTGTGATTGCACATTTGTCCCTGAGGAAGCCACAAAGTGTGGCGATACGCCAAATTGGGGCATTTTTATCCCCATTAGGATGGAGGGCAGACCACAAGCTCAACTGCCGCTCCGTTCATTCCCTATGGCAGCTCCTGAGCGCTGCGCTCAGCTTCTTCCAGGCAGCTTCATAGACCAGGAACATGGCAGCGGTTGGACATGCTCAGCTCTCCACCCTAATGGGGATACAAGGGCCCCATTCTGGTAATCGGTGGGGCTCCCAAAGGTCAGAGCCCACAATCTGTACGTTACCACATAGCCAGAGGAAACCAAAGCCTTTACCAGCCAAATAGCAAAATCCCTACCTGGTCGATCAGTTTTCATGATGTCAACTCCCACCTGGAGCTCAGACTCAGCGGCCAGAACGGCATAATCGCCCTGATGGGAGACATTGAAGCTGAAGTTCGGGAAGTGCGGAGGAATCCCACTAACCAGGAATGGCTTCCCTTTAGCTGTCCTGTCCAATACTATCTTATCCCAGGGGATGTGAAGCTTCTCCGCAATCAACTTTCTGATCAGAAGTCGTCCGGCCTGAAGGATAAAAAGGAGAAGGTGATCTGTAACGAGGACGGGAGAACTTACAAAGCCGAATATAGACTGAGGCGCTAATAAATCCAGAGCTCGGCCCTGAGGATACAAAATAGAGGAAAACATCACTAATCCAGCCAGAACCTTCAGGTCTTGACAAGCCACAATACTACTATAGTGCCCACAGAGGGGACAAGGATGAGGGGACATATATAAGTCAGGATGGGGCCCAGGATGAGGGAGATATATACGCCAGGATGGGGGACATATATACGTCAGGATGGGGCCCAGGATGAGGGAGATATATAAGCCAGGATGGGGCCCAGGATGAGGGAGATATATACGCCAGGATGGGGCCCAGGATGAGGGAGATATATAAGCCAGGATGGGGCTCAGGATGAGGGAGATAGGATGGGGCCCAGGATGAGGGACATACACACGTGGTCAAAATTGTTGGTACCCCTCGTTTAATGAAAGAAAAACCCACAATGGTCACAGAAATAACTTGAATCTGACAAAAGTAATAATAAATTAAAAATCTATGAAAATTAAGACAAATGATGGCACCTCTGAAAATAATGTCACAAAAGGGACATGTTAAATCAAGTTGTGTCCACTAATTAGCATCACAGGTGTCTACAATCTTGTAATCAGTCAGTGGGCCTGTATATAGGGCTACAGATAGTCACTGTGCTGTTTAGTGACATGGTGCGTACCACACTCAACATGGACCAGAGGAAGCAAAGGAAAGAGTTGTCTCAGATTAGAAAGAAAATTATAGACAAGCATGTTAAAGGTAAAGGCTATAAGACCATCTCCAAGCAGCTTGATGTTCCTGTGACTACAGATGCACATATTATTCAGAAATGTAAGATCCATGGAACTGTAGCCAACCTCCCTGGACGTGGCCGCAGGAGGAAAATTGATGACAAATCAAAGAGACGGATAATACGAATGGTAACAAAAGAGCCCAGGAAAACTTCTAAAGAGACTAAAGGTGAACTTCAAGCTCAAGGAACATCAGTGTCAGATCGCACCATCTGTCGTTGTTTGATCCAAAGTGGACTTCATAGAAGACAACCAAAACTACATGTTGACAAGCCACAAAGCTTCTGGGAGAATGTCCTATGGACAGATGAGACAAAAATGGAAGATTTTGGCAAGGCACATCACCTCTATGTTCACAGACGGAAAAATGAAGTATATCAAGAAAAGAACACTGTCCCTACTGTGAAACATGGAGGAGGATCTGTTATGTTCTGGGGCAGCTTTGCTGCATCTGGCACAGGGTGTCTTGAATCTGTGCAGGGTACAATGAAATCTCAAGACTATCAAGGGATTCTAGAGAGAAATGTGCTGCCCAGTGTCAGAAAGCTTGGTCTCAGTCGCAGGTCATGGGTCTTGCAACAGGATAATGACCCAAAATACACAGCTAAAAACACCCAAGAATGGCTAAGAGGAAACCATTGGAATATTCTGAAGTGGCTTCTATGAGCCCTGACCTAAATCCTATTGAGCATCTTTGGAAAGAGATGAAACATGTCATCTGGAAAAGGCAACCTTCAAACACGAGACAACTGGAGCAGTTTGCTCATTAGGAGTGGCCAAAATACTCATTGACAGTTACAGGAATCGTCCGATTGCAGTGATTGCCTCAAAAGGTTCAACAAAATATTAAGTTAAGAAGAACCATCATTTCTGTCCAGGACTATTTCATCAATTCCGTGGAAGCAGAAAAGCAATGTCTGACTTTCATTTGTTCATTTTCATAGATTTTAAATTTATTAGTACTTTTGTCAGATTCAAGTTATTTCTGTGACCATTGTATTTCTTTCATTAACCCCTTAATAACATCTGACGTACTAATACGCGTCTGTGCCCTGGGACTTAAGAGCCAGACTCGTATTAGTACGTCATCGCGATCGCGAGCGCACACAGGCTGTGCGGGCGCGATCGCCGCCGGGTGTCAGCTGATTGTCACAGCTGACACCCGGTACTATGTGCAGGGAGCGGTCCTGCACCGCTCCCAGTACATTAACCCCTGCGATGCTGCGATCGAAGTCTATCGCAGCATTGCGGGGGCAAGGGGAGGTGATCGCAGATACTCACCTCCTCTTCCGGCTTCCAGCGCTGTCTGCAAAGGCTTCCCGGGTGTTGCCATGACGACCCGATGTCGTCATGACAACATCCGGGTCACCAGACAGCAGGAAGATTGTTTGGACATGCGCAGTGCATCTCCAAACAATCTTCTCACTGTGCAGCGCTGATAGCCTGTATGACACAGGGATGGTGCTGCATTCCTGTGCCATGCAGGCGATCAGAGAAAAAAAAGTGAAAGTCCCATAGTGGGACAAAGTAATAAAGTATAAAAACTGTCAGTAAGTGAAAAAAAAATTGCAAAAATATAAAAAATAAATAAATAAAATAGTCTACCAAAAATAAAAATATAATGTACCCATCAATAAATATTATTATAAAAAAAAACAATAAAAGTACACATATTTGGTATCGCCGCGTCCGGAACAACCTGACCTATAAAACTGTCCCACTAGTTAACCCCTTCAGTGAACACGGTAAAAAAGAAAAAAAAAACGAAGCAAAAAACAATGCTTTATCACCATACCGCCAAATAAAAAATGGAATAACACGCGATCAAAAAGACGAATATAAATAAAAATGTTACCGCTGAAAAAGTCATCTCGTCCCGCAAAAAACAAGCCACCATACAGCTCCATCAGCTGAAAAATAAAAAAGTTATAGCTCTTAGAATAAAGCTATGCTAAAAAATATTTTTTTCTATAAAATTGCTTTTATTATGTAAAAGTGCAAAACATAGAAAAACGATATAAATGTGGTAACGCTGTAAACGTACTGACCCGAATAATAAAGCTACCTTATCAATTTTACCACACGCGGAACAGAATAAAAAAAAAAAAAAAAAAAAAACAATTCCTGAATTGTTGGTTTTTGTTTATTCTGCCTCCCAAAAATCGGAATAGAAAGCGATCAAAAAACGTCACGTGCCTGAAAATGGCAACAATAACAACGTCAACTCATCCCGCAAAAAACGAGCTGTCACATGACTGTCTGCCGAAATCTGGAAAAATTATAGCTCTCAAAATATGGCGATGCAAAAACTAGATTTTACAAAAAATGCGTCTTTTTGTGTGTGACAGCGGTCAGTCATAAAAACCCGATATGATTCTGGCATTGCTGTAATCACACCGACCCGAAGAATAAAGTCGTCTAATCACTTATACCGCACGAGGAACGGCGTCAAAAATAAACTCTTGGGTTAGGATTGGGCTAGGGTTAGGGCTGGGTTTGGGGTTAGGGTTGTGCTACGGTTAGGGTTGTGCTACGGTTAGGGCTGTGCTACGGTTAGGGCTGTGCTACGGTTAGGGCTGTGGTTGGGGTTGTGCTAGGGTTAGAGTTGTGCTACGGTTAGGGTTGTGTTAGGGTTAGGGCTGGGGTTGGGGTTAGGGTTGTGATGGGGTTGGGATTTTTTTCAAAAGTAAGAAAAAAGATGACGATATGGTGACTAGTGTTGAGCGCAAGTGCTCGCTACTTCAGTTTGCATCGGGTGCTCTGGTATGCATTGAGTATCGTGGGTATTTGAGTAACATGCTCGAGTCTCTGCCCCATATGCTTCGCGGCCAAAAAAACTTTACGGGGATTGCCTGCCATGCACGAGCGATCCCCGCATGTTTTTTTTGGGTGTCTAATAACCGTGAAACATGCGGAGCAGGGACTCGAGCATGTCACTCGAGCACACGCTGTTCATGGTGCATACCTGAGTACCCGATGCAAACTCAAGTAGCGAGCACTTGCGCTCAAGACTAATGACAACTTATTCAATATGATGACCTAATGTAAACAAATTCTGTGTCGTACCTCTGGGTTCAAAATGTTCACTATACATCTTAATAAAATCCTTGAGGGGTATAGTTTCCAAAATGGGGTCACTTGTGGGGGAGCTCCAATGTTTGGGCACACAGGGGCTCTCCAAACGCAACATGATGTCCGCTAACAATTTGAGCCAATTTGTTAGTGGACATCATGTTGCGTTTGGAGAGTCCCTGTGTGCCCAAACATTGGAGCTCCCCCACAAGTGACCCCATTTTGGAAACTAGACCCCCCAAGGCACCTATCTAGATGCATAGTGAGCACCTGGAACCCCCAGGTGCTTCACAAATTGATTCGTAAAAATGAAAAGGTGAAAAAAAAAACACTTTTTCATATTTATGAATCAATTTGTGAAACACCTGGGGGTTCCAAGTGCTCACTATGCATCTAGATAGGTGCCTTTGGGGGTCTAGTTTCCAAAATGGGGTCACTTGTGGGGGATCTTCAAAGTTTGGGAACACAGGGGCTCTCCAAACGCAACTTGGTGTCCGCTAACAATTTGAGCCGATTTTCCATTCAATTTGTTAGCGGATACCATGTTGCATTTGGAGAGTCCCTGTGTGCCCAAACATTGGAGCTCTCCCACAAGTGACCCCATTTTGGAAACTAGACCCCCCAAGGCATCTATCTAGATGCATAGTGAGCACTTGGAACCCCCAGGTGCTTCACAAATTGATTCATAAAAATGAAAAAGTGTTTTTTTTTTCATTTTTACGAATCAATTTGTGAAGCACCTGGGGGTTCCAAGTGCTTACTATGCATCTAGATAGGTGCCTTGGGGGGTCTAGTTTCCAAAATGGGGTCACTTGTGGGGGAGCTCCAATGTTTGGGCACACAGGGGCTCTCCAAACACAACATGGCGTCCGCTAATTATTCAAGCAAATTTTACAATCAAAAAGTCAAATGGTGCTCCTTCCCTTCCGAGTCCTGCCGTGCGCCCAAACAGTGTTTTTTCCCCACATATTGGGTATCTGCGTGCCCAGGGGAAAATGCACAACAAATTTTGGGGTCCATTTTTTCTTGTTACCTCTGTGAAAATAAAAAAAATTGGGTCTAAAGTAACATTTTTGTGAAAAAAGTTAAATGTTCATTTTTTTCTTCCACATTCAAAAAATTCCTGTGAAGCACCTGAAGGGTTAATAAACTTCTTGAATGTGGTTTTGAGCACCTTGAGGGGTGAAGTTTTTAGAATGGTGTCACTTTTGGGTATTTTCTGTCATAAAGACCTCTCAAAGTGACTTCAAATGTGATGTGGTCCCTAAAAAAATGGTTTTGTAAATTTTGTTGGAAAAATGAGAAATCGCTGGTCAACTTTTAACCCTTATAGCTCCCTAACAAAAAAAAATTTGGGTTCCAAAATTGTGCTGATGTAAAGTAAACATGTGGGAAATGTTATTCATTAACTCTTTTGTGTGACATATCTCTCTAATTTAAGGGCATACAAATTAAAGTTTTGAAAATTGCAAAATTTTCAAAATTTTCGCCAAATTTCCATTTTTTTCACAAATAAACGCAAGTGATATCGAAGAAATTTTACCAAAATCATGAAGTACAATATGTCACGAAAAAACAGTCTCAGAATCAGGGGGATCCATTGAAGCGTTCCAGAGTAATTACCTCATAAAGTGACAGTGGTCAGAATTGTAAAAATTGGCCCGGTCATTAACGTGCAAACCACCTTCGGGGGTTAAGGGGTTAAACGAGGGGTACCAACAATTTTGACCAGGTGTGTAATTAGATTAGAAATTTTTACAAACATGAAAAAAAATATATATAAAAGTTACTTTCCCCTTCAAAAAAAAAAAAAATTAAAGACAAATAAACAAAATCACGTCTGGAATTGTCATGTCCAATCCCAAGATATAAAACTATTTAAACGTTACATTTAACGGCCCCCCCAAAAAAACAGCGCATACCCCAGAATCACTATTTTGCAGTCGCTGCACACAAAAAAAAACAATCAAAGTGTGGTGTCCTCACTCTAAGAAGGTGGGGAGGAAAAACGAAAATGTCCTGTGCAGGAAGGGGTTAATAGCGGCCGTTATCTGTTACACCCGTATTCACACTACACGGTATACCATGGCAGCTTTGGCATCGCGGCTGAACATGAACTGAGCGATGCGCTGCTTCTCCTCAGGCTGCACACAGCGGGCACACAGGGACCAGTCTGCCCGGCCCGGAGCCCAGCGAGCACAGGGGAAGGCCCACCTCACCGCCTCCATGATGAGGGGCCCCCGCATAGGTCCGGAGCCCAGAGCGCCGCCCTCCGGCCTGCCCGGTCACAGCAGCTCCGCGAATGCGAAAGCGAAAGAAACGTCTCTCCTGTAACCAGGACTACAGCCAAAGACCGCGGCTGACGTCATGCCCATGTGACCGTGTGAGGGAAGATGTCACATTAAGGGGCGGAGCCTCCTCCTCCATTGAGTGCAGACAGGAAACTGCGGACAGATGACAGAGAGAGGACTGAGGAGCTACACAATGGAGCGACCGACGGTTTCTCTATACACAGGACTCAGTGTGAGGGGTTTGGGGGGCACAGATAAGTGGATGTTCCTACATAGGGATTGTAATATATGTAGGGCTGCACAGGGAAAGGGTGATTTTGTATGTAGGGGGGTCTGCGTGGGGCAGGAGGGGGTGCTGTCAGTCGTGAGGGGCTGCGTGCAGAAGGAGGGGGTGCTGTCACTCGTGGGGCTGCGTGCAGAAGGAGTGGGTGCTGTCACTCATGAGGGGCTGCGTGCAGAAGGAGGAGGTGCTGTCACTAATGGGGCTGCGTGCAGAAGGAGGTGGTCCTGTCACTCGTGAGGGGGCTGCGTGAAGAAGGAGGGGGTGCTGTCACTGATGAGGGGCTGCGTGCAGAAGGAGGAGGTGCTGTCACTCATGAGGGGGCTGCGTGCAGAAGGAGGGGGTGCTGTCAGTCGTGAGGGGCTGCGTGCAGAAGGAGGAGGTGCTGTCAGTAATGGGGCTGCGTGCAGAAGGAGGTGGTCCTGTCACTCATGAGGGGCTGCCTGCAGAAGGAGGAGGTGCTGTCACTAATGGGGCTGCGTGCAGAAGGAGGTGGTCCTGTCACTCATGAGGGGCTGCCTGCAGAAGGAGGAGGTGCTGTCACTAATGGGGCTGCGTGCAGAAGGAGGTGGTCCTGTCACTCGTGAGGGGGCTGCGTGAAGAAGGAGGGGGTGCTGTCACTCATGAGGGGCTGCGTGCAGAAGGAGGAGGTGCTGTCACTCATGAGGGGGCTGCGTGCAGAAGGAGGGGGTGCTGTCAGTCGTGAGGGGCTGCGTGCAGAAGGAGGAGGTGCTGTCAGTAATGGGGCTGCGTGCAGAAGGAGGTGGTCCTGTCACTCATGAGGGGCTGCGTGCAGAAGGAGGGGGTGCTGTCACTCATGAGGGGCTGCGTGCAGAAGGAGGGGGTGCTGTCACTCATGAGGGGCTGCGTGCAGAAGGAGGGGGTGCTGTCACTTGTGAGGGGGTGCTGTCATTCGTGAGGGGCTGCGTGCAGAAGGAGGGGGTGCTGTCACTTGTGAGGATCTGCGTGCAGAAAAGGGGGTGCTGTCATTTGTGAGGGGCTGCGTGCGGAAGGAGGGGGTGCTGTCACTCGTGAGGGGCTGCGTGCAGAAGGAGGGGGTGCGGTCACTCGTGAGGGGCTGCGTGCAGAAGGAGGGGGTGCTGTTACTCGTTAGGGGCTGCGTGCGGAAGGAGGGGGTGCTGTCACTTGTGAGGGGGTGCTGTCATTCGTGAGGAGCTGCGTGCAGAAGGAGGGGGTGCTGTCACTTGTGAGGGGCTGCGTGCAGAAAAGGGGGTGCTGTCATTCATGAGGGGCTGCGTGCAGAAGGAGGGGGTGCTGTCACTCGTGAGGGGCTGCGTGCAGAAGGAGGGGGTGCTGTCACTCGTGAGGGGCTGCGTGCAGAAGGAGGGGGTGCGGTCACTCGTGAGGGGCTGCGTGCAGAAGGAGGGGGTGCTGTTACTCGTTAGGGGCTGCGTGCGGAAGGAGGGGGTGCTGTCACTTGTGAGGGGGTGCTGTCATTCGTGAGGGGCTGCGTGCAGAAGGAGGGGGTGCTGTCACTTGTGAGGGGCTGCGTGCAGAAAAGGGGGTGCTGTCATTCGTGAGGGGCTGCGTGCAGAAGGAGGGGGTGCTGTCACTCGTGAGGGGCTGCGTGCAGAAGGAGGGGGTGCTGTCTCTCGTGAGGGGCTGCGTGCAGAAGGAGGGGGTGCTGTCACTCGTGAGGGGCTGCGTGCAGAAGGAGGGGGTGCTGTCACTCGTGGGGCTGCGTGCAGAAGGAGGTGGTCCTGTCACTCGTGGGGCTGCGTGCAGAAGGAGGTGGTCCTGTCACTCGTGGGGCTGCGTGCAGAAGGAGGTGGTCCTGTCACTCATGTGGGGCTGCGTGCTGGGGGTTTGCATGTGGAAGATGGGGGTGCTGTCACTCGTGTGGGGCTGCATGCTGGGGGTCTGCATGGGGAAGGAGGGGGTGCTTTCATTGGTGTGGGGCTACATGTTAGGGGTCTGCGTGAGGAAAAATATGTTCCTAAACACTAACAGGCAGGTAGTTGCTACCTGCCTGTTGTGCCCGGCACAGTCACAAACCGCTCCTGCTGGCGATTCAGCCACTCCTGCTGACATCACATCGACAGAGTGGCGGCTTCTTTTCTGTTTCGCTCTGTTGATGAGACTTCGGATGTTATTCTGATTGGCAGCCGGATCATCGCTGCCGAATATATGATATATATATAAATTTCTCATTTTCCGATCAGTGCGGGTCATACACTGTGATCAGCAACCTACCTGTCCCATGGATAGGTGATAACTTGTTTTTACTACACAAACCCTTTAAAGGGACTCTGTCAGCGCAGGATGACTGTTCAAACTAAATGCCGCCACTCTGCTTCATGGTGGCCAATCATTTATATACACCTTCCCATCTGCTTGTTTTTCCTCAATCTCCACCCCGCTCTGCTTTGATTGACAGCTCTGGCTTTATAGAGGTGGAGATAAATGGAAGCCAAGCAGGTGGGAAGGTGTATATAAATGATTGGCCGCCGTGATGCTCCGAGTGCCTGTACTTGGTTTGAACAGTCATTCTGTGTTAACAGAGTCCCTTTAAGGCCCATAAACACCCAGTCCCTAAATACAGGAGTGCTTAGCCTAATGTTCTTGTGTTCTCTATTAGAGAGCAGGAGTCGGGCTCCTTTGATGGTGACTTATCTTCAGAGAGAACAAATGGATCAACTACTGGAATTCCAACACACCGGATCCTTCTGTCTCTTGGCATTATCGAAGGAGAGGCGTGAAGCCCCATTACACATCAGATTGTTGGCTGATCCTGTCGACTGTAGCTTAATGTGTATGGGAGCCTTAGTGAAATCTGTATAGGGGCTCATTCAGACGTCCATGCACATCGGTCTGATCTCAGAACGCAATGCATTGACTAGCCGAGGCTCTCCCAACCAGAGCATGACAGTCTCCTAGAAATTTATGAAGCCGTCATGCTTCAGTCGGGAGACCCGTATCCAGTCCATGATTTGTGGTTCAACATTGGACTGATATGCATGGACATCTGAATGAGCCCTAGTAGTCAGGACTGGCTGTGCAGAAATCATGAGCCTCCGTACAGCAACTCCCATCTAGTCATTTTTGTATTGAGACAGCTAGAATGGAGTTGCTGTACAGAGGACGTTCTAATAGACTGTACAGTGTGCACAGAAATCATGAACCGCCATACAGCAATTCTGATATAGTAATCTCTGTAGTGTGACAACAAGAATGGAGTTGCTGTATAGATGTCATCCTTATAGACAGTAGTGTGTACACAGAAATTATGATCCTCTTCAGCAACGCTGATCTAGTCATCTTTGCAGTGAGAATGCTAGAATTTAGTTGCTGCATGGAGGGCGTCCTTATAGACACTACTGTGTGCACAGAAATCATGAACCTCCATACAGCAACTCTGATCTAGTCATCACTGTACTGTGACAGAATGGAGTTGCTGTATTGAGGACATCCTTATAGACGGTACTGTACACAGAAATCGTGAACCTCCGTACAGCAACTCTGATCTAGTCATTTCTGTACTGAGAGAATGGAGTTGCTGTATGGAGAACATCTTTATAGACAGTACAGTGTGCACAGAAATCACAAACCTTAGTGCAGCAACTCTGATCTAGTCATCTCTGTACTGTAGTTGCTGCATGGAAGGCGTCCTTATAGATAGTACTGTGTGCACAGAGATTGTGAACCTCTGTACAGCAACTCTGATCTAGTCATCTCTGTACTGTGACAGAATGGAGTTGCTGTATGGAGGACGTCCTTATAGACAGTACTGTGCACAGAAATCGTGAACCTCCATACAGCAACTCTGATCTAGTCATTTCTGTACTGAGAATGGAGTTGCTGTATGGAGAACATCCTTATAGACAGTACAGTGTGCACAGAAATCATGAACCTTAGTGCAGCAACTCTGATCTAGTGATCTCTGTACTGTGACAGAATGGAGTTGCTGCATGGAGGGCATCCTTATAGACCGTACTGTGCACAGAAATCACGAACCTCCCTGCAGCAACTCTGATCTAGTATTTTTTGTAGTGAGACAGCTAGATTGGAGTTGCTGCACAGAAGACATCCTTATAGATCAGTGTTTCCCAAACTCCAGTCCTCACGGCCCCTAACAGGTTATGTTCTCAGGATTTCCTTAGTATTGTACAGGTGGCAGTTGTACATTTCTGTAATAATTTACGTTGCTTTTTTTTGTAAATTATGATGACTCTGTCGGCTGTGCACCGTTATGCCTCTCCCTGGAAATCTACGCCCACTCTTCAAAATATTGGTGCTACTGGCTGGGACTGGTGTACATAAGGGCAAAAGTTGAATTCTGGCAAAGCTGAACAATCAGGGCTATGTGTAATTATTTATATTACAAAAAAAGTGATAATAAAAAGTCAAGTTTTAATAATTGCAAAAAAACCACTAAATTTTACAAAAAGAAACTGAGGTAAAGGTGCTGGACTGGCCAAGCATGTCTCCAGACATAAACCCTATTGAGCATCTGTGGGGCTTCCTCAAACGGAAGGTGGAGGAGCACAAGGTCATCATGGAGGAGGAGTGGAAGAGGATTCCAGTGGCAACCTGTGAAGCTCTAGTGACCTCCATACCTAAGAGAGTTAAAGGAAACCTGTCATTAGGATTTTGCTACAACTACAGGCATTGTCAAGTTGGCGCTGTTACACTGATTAAAATGATACCTGGGTTGAAGAAATCCATCCTGTGGTTGTTTAATCTGTGTTTGCAGTTTGGAGCACATCGTGGAGCTATTGTGTGGCTTCACCCACGGCTGTTAACCTTTTAAATCCCATTTAAAATTTCAAAATGCCAGAAATACGTTTTTTGGGGGCGCCTCAACATTGCAATAAAAGGTGATTTAAACATCATATGTAAACCAAAATGGTATCAATAAAAATGTCAGCTCAGGGTTCTCGGAGATCACGATAATAAAGAAGCCGGCTTCGTCTTCGACAAGATAGTGTCCTACAGAACTAAAGGATTTTTTTCAACCAACTTTGCTAACCAACGTAATGAACACAAGGGATTTATATAGTGAAAATATGACCAGACTATCAGCTGGCATTGGTGTAAAAGAGATATTCATTCAGTTCAAGTTTTTGAATTAAAAATATGTCATTTAAAAGATTTCTTGTGCAAAGGCCTAAATAAAAAGTGATGTATATTGGGTATCAGTGTAATCATATTGACCCGTACTATAAAACTATATAATTACTTATTCCACATGGTGAATGACGTAAGAAAAAAAAATCGGAAAAACAATATCTAAATTGCTGTTTTCTGCTCAACAACTCTGACAAAAAATGGAACAAAAAGTGATGGAAAAATTCACATGTATTCCAAAATGACACCACTAAAAACTACCAAAAATAAGCCCCCACAAAACTTTGTCTAGATTTTTCTTTTTTGACTCGCATTTCATGAATCTGTCTAAAACATCTGGAAAACCACATTGACATAAAAATCAGAAAACGAACTAAACCAAAAAAGACACCTTGAGAAAAAAAGGCGCAAATCGTTTGATGAATTTGTCGCATATCAAAGTCACTAATTGATAATGATAATCACAATATCACAGCCCGGGAAGGTCACACAGAACTTACTAACTTCTGTATATCTCTAAGCACCCACTCTGTATACACACATATAAAGTCCTAAAGAGGATCTGTCACTTGCAAAAATAACTAGAGTTAAATACCATAATCTCTGAGCTTTCCTGATTCTGAAGTTCTTTTCCGTTTTGTGCTGTGTCGCTCCATTGCAGAGATATTCACATTTGTTGTTTTTGGAGCACAGTATGTGAAATCTCTGCTTGCAAACCAACTAGGCATTTCTTCTGTGTCTTCTCTGGGGGCGTGCGCTTTCATCACCCCCTCGCAGACGCTGCCAACCGCAGCTCAGTAGCATCTGGGACTGCGAGATCAGATGTTTCCAGAATTGCTGTTTCTTTTGTACACTCCACCCTGAGAAGGGTAATAAAAAGTTGTATGCGTGAGAAAATGGTTCTACTAAAAACTACATTACATTTTAAGCCCTCATACAGCTGGATTGACAGAAATTGTAAAACGTATCCCTCTCAGAGTATGAGAACACAAAAGCAAATGTGTTTTCTTCTAACAGTGTACAGGGGTTGGACAAAATAATGGAGACACCTAACGTTTTGGCATCATAGTCTTCGAACATGTTATAAACATGCAAACCGTGACATATGATAATGTTTTGTAGTTGATTATTTGTGTTATGTGATATGTGTATGTAAATTAACTGTTTGTTTTGCCGAATTGTAAGAACATTGATGAGAACCTGATACCAATGGCAGACCTCTCGGATTTTCAAAGAGGACAAATTGTTGGTGCTCGTATGGCAGGCGCTAGTGTAACAGAAAGTGCCCGAATGCTTGGCGTGTCAAGAGGTACTGTCTCCAAAGTAATAACTGCGCTTGAAAGAGAAGGAAAAACGTCCGCAGCAAAGCACAGGTCCGGCCGAAAGTCGAAGTTGACTGAGAGAGACCGTCGGACTCTAAAGCAAATTGTGAGAGAGGATCACAAGACCACGGCTCCGAAAATCACTGCTGAGCTCAATGAACACCTACAGAACCCAGTTTCCACGAAAACTGTTCGTCAGGAGCTGCACAAATCTGGATTCCATGGAAGAGCTGCAATTAGAAAACCGCTGCTCTCAATGACAAATGTTTCCAAGCGTTTAGAGTGGTGTAGAAACCTCCAGAATTGGTCCCTCAAGCAGTGGAAACATGTGATATTCTCCGACGACTCATCGTTTACCATTTTTTCGACCTCCGGCCGAGTGTACGCTTGGAGACAGCCGAAAGAAGCATTCCATCCAGACTGCCTTCTCCCAACTGTAAAACATGGCGGAGGTTCTGTGATGATCTGGGGTGCTATTTCGTGAAGATCCGCCAGGCCAATGATATCCCTTCATGGAAGAATTAACAGCCGAGATTATTTAGGCATTTTGGGCGACCAAGTGCATCCTATGGTTCAAGCACTGTTCCCAGAAGGGAACGCCATCTTTCAGGATGATAATGCACCAATTCATACAGCTAGAATCATTAAAGCATGGCACGAGGAACATTCTAATGAAGTTGAGCATCTCATCTGGCCCCCACAATCTCCAGACCTCAACATTATTGAGCATTTATGGTCGATTTTAGAGATTCAAGTTAGACGTCGATTTCCGCCGCCATCGTCACTCAAAGAACTGGAGGGTGTATTAACTGAAGAATGGGCTACAATTCCTTTGGAAACAATTCACACCTTGTATGAATCCATACCTCGGAGAATTGAGGCTGTAGTCGCCGCAAAAGGTTGACCTACACCATATTAAACTAACTTTTGTTGATGTTTCAAGGTGTTTCCATTATTTTGTCCAACCCCTGTATATATTTGTGCAAAAGTAGTAAAACATAGGTAAAAGTATATACATTTCATATCACACTTTATTTGTGCAGCATGTGTAAAATGTAAAAGGCAAAAAACAAAAGCAGAACTGCTGTTTTTGTTCTATTTTTTCCCCTTTAAAGAGTTAATAAAAGTTAGGGCCACTTCAAGTGTCAATTTTTCATGTATGAGTGCTATCCATTTTTTTCTTCACAGATACCATTCCTACCTATGACAGTCGAGTGACACTGAGTCACTTCTCACAGACAAGCCGTGAGCCAGAGTAGTCAAGGAGTCCGAGGTCAAGAGCCAGGAGGGTACGTCATAAACGGAGGGAAGACAGAAAGGCATAGTCTGGTAACAGTCCGGGGTCAGAATTCCAAGGTCTGAATGCAACAAGGCAAAAGGGGTAATACAAATGGGTAGTCAATAGGCAAATCCAAGGTCCAGCAACAGAAGATCAGAATGTCTGAATTCAGAGAACACACAACACTGAGCTGAAGGCTACGACTATCTGGGACTGACAGCTCAGCTAAGTAGCTGGGTAATCACTTGGAACAGGGAACACCTGAAGGAAGCTCAGCACCTCCCAGTCTCAGATTGGATGGCTGAGCTGTCAATCAAAATACCGACAGCTCATCACTCCCCTGTACTAGATTGGATGACTGAGCTGTCAGTCATTGTGTCCAAGACACACTGAGCAGTGAAATCGTGACACTATGGGGCTTTTCACATATCCATGATTTTTTGCGGACCGAGTGGTCAGTGCAAAATTGCGGGGACAAGTCAGATCAAACTCTGCAATGAAAGTGTGTGGGTCCGTGAAAAAAACTTGACAGCACTCAGATGCCATCCATTTTCAGTGACTGATAGATGAGAGTAGGTGGAGAATTTTTTTTTTCTTGTACATATAAAAAAAAAAAAAAAACAGTCTGAATGATGTCTCAGATGATAAGTTATTTAGCTCCGATATGGTGCTTCTGACAAATGCAACTGCAAATTGTGGTTTTCCAAGCTATTGATTCATAGGGTGTACTTCATTTTTCACACGCTGCTCCTGCATTTTGGTCTAGTTTTTGGTAAATAAATAATGACACGGAGTAATTCATAAATTCTTGATCATCTGAGGTTGTAATCACCTAATTTTAACCCCTTTCTGACAATGTACATAATAATACATACCTGTTCCCTGGTGCTTATGGACCGGGTACGTATTATTATGACATGGCGATCGGGCCCGCATACAGGCTGTGCGTGCGGGTAAGATCGCCACCAGGTGTCAGCTGATTCTGACACCTGGCAATCAGTGCCAAGAGCGGTGCCTGTCACTTTAACCCCCTAAATGCTGCAATTACAGCATTTAGCGAGTGAGCAGAGGGACAAAAGCCCCTCTGCTCTTGGATCGGAGATCGTTGCCATGGTGACCCAATGTCGTCATGACGACATCCGGATCACCAGGCACCAGCAAGTTAGTTTGATCATGCACAGTGCATGATCAAAGTAACTTGTGTCTGCAGGGCTGACAGTTTGCAAGGTATAGCAGTGATCCTGCACTGCTATACATCATAACTGCAATCAGACTGCAGAAAGTGAAAGTCCCATAGTGGGACTAAGTAAAAAAGTTAAAAAAAAGTTGTAAAAATATTATATATATATATATATATATTGTACCCATAAATATTATGAAAAAAAAACAAATCAATAAGGCTATGTTCACACAAGTTGGGTTTTTCAGCGTCACAAATCTGCATCTAAACCCAATCTCTGGCAGGAAATCAGCTGCGTCAAAAATGCAGGTTTTGCTGCGCTTTTTTAGCGTTTTTTTCTCTATCCTTCTGTTTCTGTTTATGCATGTACATAAAGTTCTGTGAAAGAAAGAACCCCATTCTATTTTGCCATCAAAAACGCTGATGCATCTTGTCCCCTAAAAAACAAGACATTACATGACTGTCAGCCGAAATATAGAAAAGTTATAGCTCTGAAAATATGGCGATGAAAAAACTAGTCTTTGCAGCAAAAAAAAAGTCTTTTAGTGTGTGACAGCTGTCAAACATAAATACCCACTATAAATCTGGTATCACTGTAATCACACCGACTCGAAGAATAAAGTCGTGTAATCACTTATACCGCTTGAAGAACAGTGTAAAAAATAAATAAAAGCAATTCTTCACCTGCTGCTGATTTGGTCATTCTGCCTCCCAAAAATCGCAGGATGGCTCAGCTCACATTTTTCTTGCGCTGGGCGCTTACACCGGGGTTTCCGTGTAAATCTCTGAAATACATGATTCAGACTGAACCCCCAGTGGAAGATTCCCTATAATGAGGCAGATGGAGGCACCGTGGACGCTGTCTGGCCTGTGATCCCACAGTGTCCGTCTTTTTATTAGGCGTGCATAAAAGTGCCGTCGGCCACAGTTTTGTGAACCTCTGAAAAAAAGGACACCGGTAAACAGAGGCCAGACGAAGTCCAGAGTAAGGTTGGTTTCACACGTCCTGATATTTCTGGTACCAAAGATGTCCATGTACACCTGTGTGGCAATCGTGTGCCGCATCAGAAGCACACGTACCGGTGCCTGGGAATCAGTGGTACAGTTAGCGCTGTTCCCAAGCGCCGGGTGCTGAACGCTGCCCTGTGATGACAATTTTAAGAGTAGTATTCTTCTCCTGCTGTGTCCTGGTGTAAAAATAAGAATAAAATAAAAAAAATCCTTATACTTACCTGTCCAAAGATGACCCGCGCTGTAACTCATCTGACTGCTCATGCCGGGGAGAATTACTCGCTCCAGCGAGCGGGCCCCAGAGCTGCGCTCAGCGAGCAGTGTTCTGTCACTCACTGAGCTCAGCACAGCTCCAGGGCTTGCTTGCTTGATTGAGTCATTCTCCTCAGCTCCTCTGGGTGAGCAGTCAGGTGGATTACAGTGGGGGACATCTTCTGACAGGTGAGTATAAGGATTTTTTTATACACACCTGTCTGGAGATGTCTCCCGCTGTAATTCATCTGACCACTGACGCCAGGGAGAATGAGCCGCTCCAGCAAGCGAGCTCCGGAGCTGCGCTAAAGCTCAGGAGCGGTGTCCTGTCACTCAGTGAGCTCCGCTGGAGCGGCTCATTCTCCCCGGCTCCTCAGTGATCAGAGGATTACAGCGGGGGACATCTCCGGACAGGGGAGTATAAGGATTTTTTTATTGTATTCTTATTTTTACAGCGGGTGCAGAATACTGATCGCAGCGCAAGCAGGGGACAATTATTATTATTTATTATTATAGCGCCATTTATTCCATGGCACTTTACATGTGAAAAAGGGGTATACATACAAGAACAATTACAATAATCTTGAACATAATGTGATGGCGACTGGTACAGGAGGAGCGAGGACCCTGCCCGTGAGGGCTCACAGTCTACAAGGGATGGGTGAGGATACAGTAGGTGAGGCTAGAGCTGGTCGTGCAGCGGTATTGGTGCAGTGGTGGTTACTGCAGGTTGTAGGCTTGTCGGAAGAGGTGGGTCTTCAGGCTCTTTTTGAAGGTTTCCAATGATGAGGGCAGCGTTCAGCACCCAGGCGCTTGGGAACAGCGCTAACTGAAAGAGGCCTAACTTTGCAGCCTCATTATAGTGAATGGATCCCTTGGGGGTTCATCTCAATTACGTAGGAGCTGTGTATATTGAGTCTACATACTATTCTAGGAAAATCTGCGCTCCAGGAGGCAAATACCTCCGTCCCTCCCGAGTCTCACCGTGTGGCTAAGCGGCACTGTACAGCCACATATGGGGTATTTCTACATTCAGCAAAAATTGTGACAAATTTTGGTGCCATTTTTACCCATTCCCAGTGTGAAAATTTTAAATCTGGGGCTAAAACAAAACTT
Organism: Phyllobates terribilis; assembly: GCF_046119375.1. NCBI lineage: Eukaryota > Metazoa > Chordata > Amphibia > Anura > Dendrobatidae > Phyllobates > Phyllobates terribilis. The sequence goes on from NW_027362762.1 coordinate 70,115,072, forward strand.
TGGTGGTAAAAATGTAATTATTCTTTCTTCACCACTCAATTTTGTAAAATTATGCGAGGCACATGTGGTGTCAACATGCGTACTGCACCCCTAGATTAATTCATTGAGAGGTGTAGTTTGTAAAATGAGGTCTCTTATGGGGGATTCTGCTGTCCTGGCACCTTAGGGGCTCTGCCAATGTGACATGGTACAGTCAAACCAGCCCAGCAAAATATGAACTCCAATATGGCGCTTCTTCCCTTCTGAGCTTTGCACTGTGCCTCAAAAGTAGTTTTCGACCACATATGGGGTATCTGCTCAGGAGAAGTTGCACAACATTTGGGGTCCAATTTCTCCTGTTACCATTGTGAAAATAAAAAAATTGGGGCTAAAGATAATTTTTGTGGAAAAAAAGTTATTTTTTTATTTCCACAGCTCGACGTTATAAACTTTTCTGAAACACTTGGGGGTTCAAAGTGCTCACCACACATCTAGATAAGTTCCTTAAGGGGTATAGTTTCCAAAATGGGGTCACTTGTCGGAGGTTTCCACTGTTTAGGCACATCAGGGGCTCCTCAAACGCGACATGGCGTCCGCTAATTATTCAAGCAAATTTTACATTCAAAAAAGTCAAATGGCGCTCCTTCCCTTCCGAGTCCTGCCGTGCGCCCAAACAGTGGTTTTCCCCCACATATGGGGTATCGGCTTACTCAGGAGAAATTTCACAACAAATGGTATGGTGCAATTTCTCCTGTTACACTTATGAAAATGCAAAATTGGGGACTGAAAATGATTTTTGTGGGAAAAATGTGAAAATGTTATTTTTACGGATCAATGTTATAAACTTCTGTGAACCACCTGGGGGTTCAAGGTGCTCACCACACATCTAGATAATCATTCAAGCAAATTTTACATTCAAAAAGTCATGTCTCTTCTGAGCCATGCCGTGCACCCAAACAGTGGTTTTCCCCCACATATGGGTTATCGGCGGGCTCAGGAGAAATTGCACATCAAATTTTGGGGTCCATTTTTTCCTGTTACCCTTGCAAAAATATAAAAAAAATTGGGTCTAAAGTAACATTTTTGTGAAAAAAAGTTAAATGTTCATTGTTTTCTTCCACATTCCAAAATTCCTGTGAAGCACCTAAAGGGTTAATAAATTTCTTGAATGTGGTTTTGAGCACCTTGAGGGGTGCAGTTTTCAGAATGGTGTCACTTTTGGGTATTTTCTGTCATAAAGGCCCCTCAAAGTCACTTCAAATGTGATGTGGTCCCTAAAAAAATGGTTTTGTAAATTTTGTTGGAAAAATGAGAAATCGCTGGTCAACTTTTAACCTTCATAACTTCCTAACGAAAAAAAAAATTTGTTTTCAAAATTGTGCTGATGTAAAGTAGACATGTGGGAAATGTTATTTATTAACTATTTTGTGTGACATACAGTACAGACCAAAGGTTTGGACACACCTTCTCATTTAAAGATTTTTCTGTATTTTCATGACTATGAAAATTGTACATTCACACTGAAGGCATCAAAACTATGAATCAACACATGTGGAATTATATACTTAACAAAAGAGTGTGAAACAACTGAAAATATGTCTTATATTCTAGGTTCTTCAAAGTAGCCACCTTTTCCTTTGATGACTGCTTTGCACACTCTTGGCATTCTCTTGATGGGCTTGAAGAGGTAGTCACCGGAAATGGTTTTCACTTCACAGGTGTGCCCTGTCAGGTTTAATAAGTGGGATTTCTTGCCTTATAAATGGGGTTGGGACCATAAGTTGTGTTGTGCAGAAGTCTGGTGGATACACAGCTGATAGTCCTACAGAATAGACTGTTAGAATTTGTATTATGGCAAGAAAAAAGCAGCTAAGTAAAGAAAAACGAGTGGCCATCATTACTTTAAGAAATGAAGGTCAGTCAGTGCGAAAAATTGGGAAAACTTTGAAAGTGTCCCCAAGTGCAGTTGCAAAAACCATCAAGCGCTACAAAGAAACTGGCTCACATGAGGACCGCCCCAGGAAAGGAAGACCAAGAGTCACCTCTGCTTCTGAGGATAAGTTTATCCGAGTCACCAGCCTCAGAAATCGCAGGTTAACAGCAGCTCAGATTAGAGACCAGGTCAATGCCACACAGAGTTCTAGCAGCAGACACATCTCTTCAACAACTGTTAAGAGGAGACTTTGTGCAGCCGGCCTTCATGGTAAAATAGCTGCTAGGAAACCACTACTAAGGACAGGCAACAAGCAGAAGAGACTTGTTTGGGCTAAAGAACACAAGGAATGGACATTAGACCAGTGGAAATCTGTGCTTTGGTCTGATGAGTCCAAATTTGAGATCTTTGTTTCCAACCACCGTGTCTTTGTGCGACGCAGAAAAGGTGAACGGATGGACTCTACATGCCTGGTTCCCACCGTGAAGCATGGAGGAGGAGGCGTGATGGTGTGGGGGTGCTTTGCTGGTGACACTGTTGGGGAATTATTCAAAATTGAAGGGATACTGAACCAGCATGGCTACCACAGGATCTTGCAGCGGCAACCTAGAATATAAGACATAATTTCAGTTGTTTCACACTTTTTTGTTAACTATATAATTCCACATGTGTTAATTCATAGTTTTGATGCCTTCAGTGTGAATGTACAATTTTCATAGTCATGAAAATACAGAAAAATCTTAAAATGAGAAGGTGTGTCCAAACTTTTGGTCTGTACTGTATATTGAGTGTCCGGAGGGCTGCAGAAGTCCTCGTCCTTTCACCAGAGCCGTTTGTGACTTCCCCGACGGGAGTGTTGAAGTGAAGTCAGTGAAACAGCAGCTGTGATACCGGCCGTGCTGTGCACAAAAAAAAAGGATCTTTTGTCAGTTGGAAGGCAGTAGTGATTAATCAATGTTTCCGTGGAGCAGAAAGAAAGTGTCTATCATGGCATGGTCAGTCGAGAGGGGAAAAGATCATTTAAGAATGCACTGAAAGTGTTTAAGTTTAGAAAAGTTTAGGAAAGTTACACATGAGATTTGTGAGGAAGGAAATATGTAGAGAAAACCAAAAGAGTAATGTCATTGTGTGAGTTGTACCCGGGTGGGTGGGGGGGGGGTAGATTACAGTACGAGATGTTAAATGCAGCAAGAAAGATAATGGAATGTTGGAAAGTGAATGCATGTGGGAAAAAGTTGCCCTGAGTTTGTCGAAAGAAGGGAAAAAGTATGTGCAGAAACTTAAACAGTTAACTAAAATATGCGGGCTACCAGATAAGCGCCAGTTACAGCTGCTAGAATGGCTATAAATTATGAAAAAAGAAAAAGGGCAAGCTAAAAGATAAAGGATTGTTACAAATAGCTTTGGCTTGGTATAGAACAGCAGAGAATTTGTCAAAGAAGGGTGGAGGGAGGAAGAAAATACAGACGATAAGGGAAAGACGCCATGTTATGTGTATTACAAAGATACTGCTCTCCAGCCACCGCCCGATAATGGCGGACGGGGGGGATGGACCTGTACAAATTCCAGTCAGCAGATTATTGTGTTGCATATCACGTGCCCCGTCCAGGAGGCCCACCCCTTGCTACTACCCAAGCCACTCCTAGTGCCCCATCCTCATCTGTTATACCTATGTTCGCCCAAAGTTCCAACCCTTCCTGTAGCGGCCATATTGCTACACCCATTGCAGCACCTCCGGCCTCTGACCAGATGTCCCTTTTGTGGTGGCCATCTTGGCGCACCCTTCCTGTAGTGTGCTTCCTTCTGGTGGTGGCCATCTTAGCACACCCGGAATACAGGCAGCAATACACACAACACCCGGAATGTCTGTACTGCAGCAGCTCTGGCAGCAGAGGGACATCATCATCACTTTCGAGCTGCCTCTCCTGCTGCTTCCCCTGCCCCTGGTAGCACAGACCAAGGAGGCAGCATGTGTTTATATATTACTGATCACAGCTACGTTCTGGAATGTATGGATTTCTGTAACGGGTCCGGGAGGCGGAACCTCTGAGCTACTATACAAGGGGGCGGCCCTTGTAAGGGAGTGGGTGGCAGTCTCTGGGTGAAAGGACAGGGAGTTACGGCAAGTGATCAGGGCAGTCTCTGGGTAAGGAGTAGGTACGACCTGTGATGGCAGAGCCTCCGGGTAGGCTAGCAGGCAGATGGTAGATGTGTGCTCCCAGGTGAGCAAGCGAGAGTCTCTGGAATAGCAGGTGGTCACGGCACGTGACGGCGGAACCTCCGGGCTGGCAGGCAGGTAGGTAACGGAGAAGCGCTCCCAGGTGAGCGGGCAAGAGTCTCTGGAATAGCTGGTGGTCACCGCACGTGACAACGGGACCTCCGGGCTGGCAAGCAGGCAGGTAATGGAGATGCGCTCCCAGGTGAGCGGGCAAGAGTCTCTGAGATAGCTGGTGGTCACAGCACGTGACAACGGAGCCTCCGGGCTGGCAAGCAGGCAGATAACGGAGAAGCGCTCCCAGGTGAGCGGGCAAGCTGGTCCATAGACAGACTGACCGGAGTAGTAAGGCAGACCGTCGGACCTCAGGCAAGCAGGCAGGTAGCTGATATGCGCTCCCAGGTGAGCGGGCAGGCTGGTCCTTTAGACAGACTGACAGGAGTAGTAAGGCAGACCGTCGGACCTCAGACTGGCAGACAGGTAACAAGTATTCAGGCAGGAATCAGGCAGGTAACTGGCAGGTAACTAGCAGGAAACTGGCAGGAAACTGGCAGGTAACTGGCAGGTAACTGGCAACGGGACCTGAGGGCTGAAGCACAGGTGAGACACAGGTGCAAACAACATTGCTCGGGCACCTCCATTTTGGAGGAGGTGCCTTATATATGATGAAGTCCTCCGGCCATTGGCCGGGGACTCTTTAGGGCGGCGCGCGCGGCCCCTTTAAGAGGAGGGGAGCGCGCGCGCGCGCGCCCTAAGCACAGGGGCCGGGAAGGAGCGCGCGCTGAGAGCAGAGCAGGAGGAGGACGCCGGGACGGAGCGCGCGCTGACAGCAGAGCGGGGGGAAGATACCGGGCACGGAGCAGAGCGGTGAGGGGAGCAGCGTCCCTGCCTAGCAGAGGGCAGGGACGCCGGCACTACAGTACCCCCCCCTTTAGGCCCCCCCTTTTTTAGGCCAGACAGAAATTTAGCTAGGATGAGAGGGGCATGGATGTTCTCCCGGGGCTCCCACGTTCTCTCCTCAGGACCAAACCCCTTCCAATCTACCAGGAAAAAGGTCTTTCCTCTTACCCTTTTGGTGGCAAGAATGTTCTCTACCTCAAACTCGTCCTCAGCAGAAACCGGAGCAGGAGGCGTACCTGTAGACTTGGAAAAAGAGTTAAGCACCACAGGTTTGAGGAGAGACACATGGAAGGAGTTAGGGATCCGTAAGTTGGCCGGGAGTTTCAATTTATAGGCCACCGGGTTGATCTGACTGATGACCTCCAGTGGGCCGATGAACCGGGGCCCTAACTTATAGGAAGGGATCTTGAGCCGGACATATTTGGACGAGAGCCAGACTTTATCCCCAGGGCGGAATTGAGGAGGGTCCAGACGCTTTTTGTCAGCGTGTCTTTTCATACGCTCGGATGACAGAAGGAGTGCGGACCGGGTACTCTCCCATATGGAGGAAAATTTGTTAACAAGAGATTCCGCAGCCGGATTGTCCGCCAAGATGGAGACGGGAAACGGGATACGAGGATGCTGACCGTAGACTACAAAAAACGGGGATTTGGAGGAAGACTCGCTCTCGTGATTGTTGTACGAGAATTCGGCCCATGGCAGGAGATCCACCCAGTCAGAATGGTGGGCATTAACGAAGTGCCGAAGGTAACTGGTCAGGTTCTGATTGATCCGCTCCACTTGACCATTAGACTGTGGGTGGTAAGCGGAGGAGAAGTCCAGGGTGACGTCCAGCAATTTACAAGTGGCTCTCCAGAAACGGGAAGTGAACTGTACCCCACGATCCGACACGATGTGACGGGGCAGGCCATGAAGACGGAAGATGTGGCGGATAAAGTCTTTAGCCAGCTCGGGTGCAGACGGAAGACCTGGCAGTGGAATGAAGTGAGCCATCTTGGAGAAACGGTCAGCGACCACCCAAATGACCGTACAACCGGCAGAGACGGGCAGATCAGTAATGAAGTCCATCGCTATATGCTGCCAGGGGGCCGCAGGTACTGGCAGAGGTAGGAGGCGGCCGGCCGGCAGGTGTCTCGGAACTTTGTTGCGGGCGCAGGACACACAGGCAGAAACAAAGTCTATTACATCCTTGTGCAGGTTAGGCCACCAGTAGTGCCGGGTAATAAGCTGGAGGGTCTTTTTCTGACCGGCGTGGCCAGCTAGTTTAGACGAATGACCCCAGTGTAGGATCTTCTCCCGATCAGGTACTGGTACGAACGTCTTACCAGGAGGAAGACGATTTAGACTCACGGGAGCCACCTGCATTACTCTGGCGGGATCGATGATATGTTTCGGATCCTCCTCGAGATCAGACACCAGAAAGGACCGAGACAAGGCGTCCGCCTTGACGTTTTTGTCAGCCGGGCGAAAATGAAGGACAAAATCAAAACGAGCAAAAAACAAGGACCACCGGGCTTGGCGCGGGTTAAGTCTCTGGGCATGCTGGAGGTAAGCCAAGTTCTTGTGGTCAGTGTAAATTATTACCGGGTGAAGAGCCCCCTCGAGCAGGTAACGCCACTCCTCCAATGCCAGTTTGATGGCCAATAACTCTCGGTCTCCTATGGAATAGTTGCGCTCAGAGGAGGAGAAGAGTTTAGAGAAGAAGCCACAAGTTACCATCCTCCCGGAAGATGATTTTTGAGTAAGTACCGCTCCGGCTCCAGAGGAGGAGGCGTCAACTTCCAGGAAGAACTGCTTGTTGCCATCTGGGCGATGCAGCACCGGGGCGGAAGAGAAGGCCTGTTTAAGGGAAAGAAAGGCCTCCTCTGCTTCGGGTGGCCACTCTTTGGGATTAGTACCTTTACGGGTGAGCGCAGAAATTGGGGCCGTCCGGGAAGAGAAGTGTGGTATGAAGAGGCGGTAGTAGTTGGCGAAGCCCAGGAATCGCTGAATGGCCTTCAACCCCTCCGGTCGGGGCCATTTCTCCATGGCAGACAGTTTCTCAGGATCCATTTGTAGGCCGGTCTGAGAGATAATGTAGCCCAGAAACGGAAGCGAGGTTTGCTCAAAGAGGCACTTCTCAAATTTAGCGTAGAGATGGTTCTGCCTTAGCCTGAGCAGGACCTGACGAACGTCCCTCCGGTGAGTCTGGAGATCCGGAGAGAAGACCAAGATGTCGTCCAGGTACACCACTACGCAGGAGTAGAGAAGGTCCCGGAAGATGTCATTGACCAACTCTTGAAAGACGGCAGGAGCGTTACAGAGACCAAAGGGCATTACCAGGTATTCATAGTGGCCGTCCCGGGTGTTGAATGCCGTCTTCCATTCATCCCCCTGACGAATACGAACCAGGTTGTACGCCCCACGAAGGTCCAGTTTGGTGAAGATCCTAGCCCCCCTCAGACGATCAAATAATTCTGGAATGAGCGGAAGGGGGTACTTATTCTTCACCGTGATCAGGTTTAGGCCTCTATAGTCTATACAGGGACGGAGAGAGCCGTCCTTCTTTTTGACGAAAAAGAAGCCTGCTCCCGCCGGGGAGGTAGATTTCCGGATGAATCCTCTGGCCAGATTCTCCTCAATATATTCGGACATTGACCGGGTCTCAGCAGCGGATAAAGGATAGATACGCCCACGGGGAGGAGTGGTACCGGGTAGCAGATCGATGGGACAGTCGTATGGTCTATGTGGTGGTAATGTCTCTGCCTCCTTTTTATTAAAGACATCTGCATAAGACCAATAAGGAATCGGAAGTCCAGGTAGATTAGCTGGGGTAGGAGAGGGACGGACGGGATGGACGGGAACCAGGCAGGTTTTATGACAGTCTTGTCCCCAGCGAAGGACCTCTCCGGTTTGCCAGTCTAGCACGGGTGCATGTCTCTGGAGCCAGGGCAGACCTAGCAAGAGGGCGTGAGAGAGTCCAGGCAGAACATGAAAGGAGATACTTTCAGAATGCAGCATTCCCACCTGCAGGGTAATGGATTCGGTGATGAGTTGAATGGGGCGAGGTAAGAGGCCCCCATCCACGGCAGCGACAGACAAGGGTACAGCCAGAGGTTTGGTGGGGATGCGGTATTTCTCAACCAGGGACTGTGAAATAAGGTTCCCGGCTGCTCCAGAGTCAAGTTGGGCTAGTTCGAAATAACGGTTCTCCCCGTAGATGATCGAAACTGACAACAGCAGGGATGGAGAGGATTTATTCTTGTCTAGGTGGACCTCTCTGAGCGAACCTAGACACAGGCGTTTCCCGACCTCTCCGGGCAGGCACGGATCCGGTGCTCCTTACTGCCACAGTAGAAGCAGCTCCCCTCGGCACGGCGTGAGTCCTGACGGGTTTTGACCATCTTGGTCTGGTCGACCTGCATAGGCTCAGGAGAGTGTACCTGGGGAGAGATGGAGGGAATGACGGGTTTCTGGAAAGTAGGAGCTAAACGTGGAATCCTTCTCTCACGGGTGACCTCTTTGGCACGCTCCTGGAACCGTAGGTCAATCCGGGTGGCAAGGGTTATTAGATCATCGAGAGAGGTAGGAATGTCCCGACCAGCAAGTTCATCTTTAATACGACCGGACAGACCCTCCCAGAAGACGGATACCAGTGCGTCGTTATCCCAGGCCAGCTCCGAGGCAAGGGTGCGGAACCGTATGGCATATTGGCCCACGGTGAGACCCTCCTGACGGAGGCGTAGCAGAGAGGATGCGGATGAGGTCTTCCGTCCGGGTTCGTCGAAGACTTTCCGGAAAGCCGAGAGAAAAGCAGGCAAGTTGGACACCAGGGGGTCTCCTCTCTCCCATAGAGGATTTAGCCAGGCCAGGGCCTCCCCGGTGAGATGGGACATGATAAAGGCAATTTTGGCCCGGTCGGAATTAAACTGATGGGACAAAAGTTCAAAGTGCAGGGTGCACTGATTTATGAAGCCCCGAGCCTGGACGGAGTCGCCTCCGAAGCGAGGAGGTGCAGACAGCCGGGGACCGGGATAGGTTACCATGGTATTAGTGGGTAGCGGAGCTGCCGGGTTGCGAGTCATGGTACTGGCAGTGGCTGCAGGTGGTGCAGTCAGAGTGTCCAGGCGAGTATTGACATTCCGCAGGTGACCCAGGATGGACTCCTGTTGGGACCTTTGACGGGACAGTTCATGACACAGGTCCGTGAGCGAGGGAGCTTGGGTGCCACCGGGTTCCATGGCCCGAGCAAACTGTAACGGGTCCGGGAGGCGGAACCTCTGAGCTACTATACAAGGGGGCGGCCCTTGTAAGGGAGCGGGTGGCAGTCTCTGGGTGAAAGGACAGGGAGTTACGGCAAGTGATCAGGGCAGTCTCTGGGTAAGGAGTAGGTACGACCTGTGATGGCAGAGCCTCCGGGTAGGCTAGCAGGCAGATGGTAGATGTGTGCTCCCAGGTGAGCAAGCGAGAGTCTCTGGAATAGCAGGTGGTCACGGCACGTGACGGCGGAACCTCCGGGCTGGCAGGCAGGTAGGTAACGGAGAAGCGCTCCCAGGTGAGCGGGCAAGAGTCTCTGGAATAGCTGGTGGTCACCGCACGTGACAACGGGACCTCCGGGCTGGCAAGCAGGCAGGTAATGGAGATGCGCTCCCAGGTGAGCGGGCAAGAGTCTCTGAGATAGCTGGTGGTCACAGCACGTGACAACGGAGCCTCCGGGCTGGCAAGCAGGCAGATAACGGAGAAGCGCTCCCAGGTGAGCGGGCAAGCTGGTCCATAGACTGACTGACCGGAGTAGTAAGGCAGACCGTCGGACCTCAGGCAAGCAGGCAGGTAGCTGATATGCGCTCCCAGGTGAGCGGGCAGGCTGGTCCTTTAGACAGACTGACAGGAGTAGTAAGGCAGACCGTCGGACCTCAGACTGGCAGACAGGTAACAAGTATTCAGGCAGGAATCAGGCAGGTAACTGGCAGGTAACTAGCAGGAAACTGGCAGGAAACTGGCAGGTAACTGGCAGGTAACTGGCAACGGGACCTGAGGGCTGAAGCACAGGTGAGACACAGGTGCAAACAACATTGCTCGGGCACCTCCATTTTGGAGGAGGTGCCTTATATATGATGAAGTCCTCCGGCCATTGGCTGGGGACTCTTTAGGGCGGCGCGCGCGGCCCCTTTAAGAGGAGGGGAGCGCGCGCGCGCGCGCCCTAAGCACAGGGGCCGGGAAGGAGCGCGCGCTGAGAGCAGAGCAGGAGGAGGACGCCGGGACGGAGCGCGCGCTGACAGCAGAGCGGGGGGAAGATACCGGGCACGGAGCAGAGCGGTGAGGGGAGCAGCGTCCCTGCCTAGCAGAGGGCAGGGACGCCGGCACTACAATTTCCTATGCAAGCCTGTGCCCAAGCGCTAGTCCAAGCTATACCGGAGTATAGAAGATTAACTATGTTGGAGGAGATAAGACTAATCAGCAATGACGATCATAAATCTCAAATTCTCACCTAGCTGTGGAAAGTGCCACAGCTAGATCAGACTCACTCAGCCGCCAGATGACCTCACAAGATAACCTGAATGAACTATTTCCTAGACAAACAAGCCCACCTCCTGCTATAAGAAAGGAGCATTAATTCCCTGTGTTTCTCCTGCTAATACTCCATTGTTTCTAGTGAAGAAGAAAACTGCAAGAGGAGAATCGGATAAATTTAGGATGGTGCAAGATCTGAGAGTTATGAATGCAGTTACAATCCTGGAGACCCCAGTGGTGCTAAATCCACATACATTACTCAGTGAAATTTCCCCTGAGGCAACGCATTTTACAGTAATCGACTTGGCAAATGCCTTCTTCAGTGTGCCTCTGCATCCAGACTATCAGTATCTTTTTGCTTTTATGCACAGAGGAGTACAGTACACCTGGACCGTTATGCCTCAAGGAGCTCAGAACTCTCCTCATCACTTCACACTGGCCTATCTCAAAGCAGTGCTGGCAGCTACAGAACTCCACAGAACAGCAGATGTTGTATGCAACGTCGTGTCAGAATCCAATGTGAGCTCCTTTTACCACAAAATATAGCTCTTCAGCGATGTACTGTCTTGAACCCCTCTACTCTGCTTCCTCTGTCAAGGGGGGCTGCCCTGAAGACTTGGGGGGGGGGGTCCTCAGAAGACCATGAATACCCTGATTTGAGTGACCATGATTGCCTTGAGGTCATGAAGGCAGAAACTTCTCACCTACCTACTATCTCTGAGCAGCCACTGCCTGAAGCGGATCTGATACTGTATACTGACGGGTCCAGATACGCAGATGAATATGGAACGCACCATACCGGATATGCGGTGGTGTCCCCACCAACGGTTATTTCTGCTGGACTACTGCCATCTTATATGTCAGCTCAAGAGGCCGAACTGTATGCTCTGACCGAAGCCTGCAAGTGCGCAGAGAGTCGAGTGGCCAATATCTACATGGACTCGAGGTACGGATTCGGGATTGCCCACGACTTTGGCCTGATATGGGCCCTGTGGGGCTACAAGACAGCCAGTGGAGCTCCAATCCGGAATGCAGCGGCAGTGAGAAGTCTGCTAGAAGCTCTGAAGTTACCTAGGCAAGTGGCTGTGATCACAAGGCTCATGAGAAACTGAATTCGGAAGAAGCCAAGGGAAATCATCTGGCTGACATTGCAGCAAAAGCAGCAGCTATGGAACCAATATTTCCAGAGGAAGCAGAGGAGTCGGGGGGTACGGAGGTGTTTGTGCTCACCAGAAGTCAGAGACAACGAGGAGATGAGGAAGAAACGGGAATGAGAAATTTGGGGTTGGAAGATGAAGAGGAGCAAAGACTGGAAGAGAATCCGACACACAGGACTTAAGTGGACCGGTAGAATGCGGTAACGGAAGAAGGAAAACAAAGCAAAATTCTTAAAGCCAGTAAAGAATTGTCACTTTCATGGCCAGGAGGTGCTGCCTATTGCCCTATACTCAGTCCGAAATACCCCGAGACAATCCCACAGGGCTCACACCATATGAGATCTTGTTTGTTTGGCCACCTAGAATGGGTCGATATTACCCACAGCAGCTTAGTTCAGGGAATGATAAGCTTGTGAATTTTGTTGTCAGACTTGCTAAAGAGTTAAAACTAACACATGTCACAGTGTACTCTTCTATTCCAGACTCAGATCTAGAACCAGGTACTCACAGCATCCAACCTGGAGATTTTGTCTGGATAAAGAATCACGTGCGAGGCACACTGGATGCCAGATTTGAAGGGCCCTACTAAGTGTTCCTTGCTTGCTGATGTTCCTTTGTCTAATGACAGTAGCTGGGGGGAAGCCTTTGTTACGGTAACACATGCATTCCTAACAATTATTACTAAAGAGAATGATATTCCAGTTTTCTGGTACAACACTTCCTTGAATGTGGTGACATGAAGATTAGGATTAGATTGGAGGGCAAATAGACTGGGGAATGTGCCATAACTAAAGCAATAATGTCTGTTTACCTTATATCTGAGTCCCAGGAATCCAAAGAGGAAATAGAGGCTGCGTTTGCAGGTACATACAGGGCCAAGAGAGAAGTTAACCCCAAAGGCAGTTTTGACCCACATATATATATTGATGTTCTCGGAGTGCTTAGGGGGGGCCAGACGAATTCAAGGCCTGAGACCAAGTGAAGGCGGGATTTCAGTCCATAATACCCATAATAACCGTTAACAAGAACGTAGATTGGATACATTACATATATTATAACCAACAAAGATTTGTCAATTACACCAAAGATGCCTTACAAGGGATAGCTGACCAAATAGCACCCACATCTACCATGGCTTTCCAAAACAGAATAGCTCTGGATATGTTACTTGCAGAAAAGGAGGGGTATGCAAAATGATAGGTGAGCATTGTTGTACGTATATCCCAGACAATACCGGCCCCACAGGGAAAGTTACTAAGGCTCTCAAAATCTATGAACAAACAGTTCCCCTTAGAACAAAAGTGTTGTACCAGAGAGATTACCGGAAGTAAATGAGTTTGTAAAGTTAATATCCATATTTCTGTGCTAGGGGTGACCCGCGATTACCCAGTCACTAGATCTTTTAGGGTCTCCACCCCTTTCCTGTAGGTCTTCGTATGAGTTAGATTTAGGATCGTCGGTGGGTCTGTCTAAAAGGGACGGGGCGCCCGTCACATCGTGGGGTTGCAGAATAGCTTTAACATAGGGTCAATTCTTCTCCCCCTCTGATTTTTAGCATATGGATATTATAAGCAAATAATTGATTTTAGGGGGGTTTGTCAAGGTAAAATATATTTTTTATAGAAAATCAATTAATTTCTTTAATAGATTAAAGTGTGGATCAATATAGCGATGATGGAATAATCTATGTGTATGTATGTATGCAAATGTGTATATGCACATGGATTATGTTAATAGTTAATGAATATATAACTAACAGCTTCTGTTCTAATTTGTAGACATGAACAACTAAATGATTTCCTGGGAATGACGTATGCATGTGCACGGCTGATAACAGAGAGATTCATGTCGAGTTGGCAAAGATGGCGCTGAGAGGCAAACTCACCCCCACCATCGGAATTCCTAAGGCGTTACTCAAAGCAAGAGATACATAGATGGACAAATTACAGCGTGCCGAGTTATCAGAAAAGAGCAATAAATTTTACTAATTCCACCGAGAAGGAGAATGCTATTTAACCCCATGTCTACGTAATAAAGTATGCCATTGTGCCATTTTGCGTGGTTCAGTTTCTGAGTGAAGTTTTTCAACCAAACTAGCAGATTTGGTTAATTAGCTTCTCTGCATGCACTCAGACATCTTTAATTTGGAGGAGAGCAGTTACCTAGTGTATCTTAAATTGGTGTAACCTTCAAAATATCACAAATTACGTCATCCCTTGTCCATAGGATAGGGAATAATTGTGGGTCTGACTGTTTCAAACCCCAGTGATCCTAAGATCAGGGATCTGGAACCCTGAGTGTGGGCTCTGCATCTCGAAGAATGAAGCTGGAATGTACATGGTCAACCTCCACTCCATTCATTGTCTGTGGGACCGGCGGAGAAAGCCGAGCGCTCTACTCAGCTATTTCCAGCAGTCCCATTGGCAATGAATGGAGCAGAGGTCAAGTATACCCACCTCAGCTTCATTCATGATGGAGCTGCAGAGCCCACACTTAGAATTGCAAAACCTGGTCTTAGGAAAGCCTAGGTGTCCTACCAATGGCGTAAATAGAAGCTTGTGGTCCCCAATGCAAAATATCCAACAGGGCCCCAACTATCTTTAAAGAAGAATTCCCATCAAAGTTTTTATCATCTTAATATATTGCAGTCATCATATTATATAGCACTGTGTACTTACTATTGCTCATTTTGCCTTTCTACCCAGCTAATTATTTTCTTTTGTCTGCTCTATGTAGAAACAGGAAGTCTCTTGTCCTGCAGAAATCATTCACCTCCTGACCCGGCTGCTCCCTCCTCCCCCTGCCAGGAACTTTTGCAGTGACTTATGGGTTATGCAGGGAAAATTGACCTCTTGTTTCTACAGAACGCTTAGTAGTATTCAGTCAGTGTTTAATCACATGATGTCATAAACCTAATGGAAAAGAGAAGAATTAGCTGGGTAGAAAGGCAAAATGAGCAATTGTAAGTAGAGTGGCATGTAAAAGTTTGGGCACCTCTGTTCAAAATTACTGTTATTATCAACAGTTAAGTAAGTTGAAGATGAAATGATCTCTAAAAGGCCTAACGTTAAAGAAGACACATTTCCTTTATATTTTAGGTAAAAAAAAAAAATATAGTCATTTTTAACATTTTAAAAATTACAAAAAGGAAAATGGGCCTATGCAAAAGTTTGGGCACCCTTGAAGATTTGTGTGCTCAGATAACTTCGAACAAGATTTCAGACCTTAATTAGCCTGTTATGGTTATGGCTTCTTCACTATCATCATTAGGAAAGGCCAGTGGATGCAAATTTCCCAGCTTTATAAAAACCCAGCCTCCTCTAACTTTGTGCCAAAAAACAGCAGCCATGGGTTCTTCTAAGCAGCTGCCTAGCCCTCTGAAAATGGTGGAGGCCCACAAAGCAGGAGAAGGCTATAAGAAGATAGCAAAGTGTTTTCAAGTTGCCCTTTCCTCAGTTCAAAATGTAATTAAGAAATGGCAGTTACCAGGAAAGTGGAGGTCAAGATAACGTCTGGAAGTCAAGCAAAATTTCAGTGAGGATTGCTAGTGAGGTAAATCAGAACCCCCGCTTGACTGCAAAAGACCTTCAGAAAGATTTAGCAGATTCTGGAGTTGTGGTACATTGCTCTACTGTTCAGAGACACTTGCACAAATATGTCCTTCATGGAAGAATCATCAGAAAAAAACCTCTCCTGCATCCTCACCATAAAATTCAGCATCAGAAGTCTGCAAAGGAACATCTAAACAAGCCTGATGCATTTTGGAAGCAAGTCCTGTGGACAGATGAGGTTATAATAGAACTCTTTGGCCACAATGATCAAAGGTATGTGTGGAGGAAAAAGGGCACAGAATCTCAGGAAAAGAACATCTCACCAACCATTAAGCATGGGGGTGGATCAATCATGCTTTGGGGTTGTGTTGCAGCCAATGGCAAAGGGAACATTTCCCAATTAGAGGGAAGAATGGAATTAATTAAATTTAAACAAATTCTAGATGCAAACATAACACCAAAGAAGTTGAAGCTGAAAAGCGTCTACAAATGGTTAATGATCCTAAACACACATCAAAATCCACAATAGACAACCTCAAAAGGGACCAGCAGAAGGTTTTACAATGGCCCTCACAGTCCCCTGATCTGAACATCATTGAAAATCTGTGGCTAGACCTCAAAATAGCAGAGCATGCAAGACAATCCAGAAATCTCACAGAACTGGAAGAATTGTCCAAGGAAGAATGGATGAAAATCCCTCAAACAAGAATTGAAAGACTCTTGGCTGGCTACAAACAACATTTACAAGCTGTGATACTCGCAAAAGGGGGCGCTACTAGGTACTAACCATGCAGAGTGCCCAAACTTTTGCATCTGCCCATTTTCATTTTTGGTAATTGTTAAAATGTAAAAGATGGATATATATATATATATATATATATATATATATATATATATATATATATATATATACAGTACAGACCAAAAGTTTGGACACACCTTCTCTTTTAAAGATTTTTCTGTATTTTCATGACTATGAAAATTGTACATTCACACTGAAGGCATCAAAACTATGAATTAACACATGTGGAATTATATACTTTACAAAAAAGTGTGAAACAACTGAAAATATGTCTTATATTCTAGGTTCTTCAAAGTAGCCACCTTTTGCTTTGATGACTGTGACGCGCCCCTGGGCCTGTGTCGCGCTGCATTGCGCATGCGGGAGCTTACCCGGAGCCGGATCTCTTGAGGGTTGTAGTCTCGTGGCGGTGATCCGGTCCGTGCCCAGGGAGTCAGACTAAGTGGCGCTGTATTAGCGGTAGATGTTGTACGACTACGCCACCCGTTGAATGCAGCTATGGAGCTGCCGCTGCAGGGCAGACCGCTGAGGCCGGTGGAAGGATGGTGCAGCGTGGATGGTATAACCCCCAACGGGAGGGGTATGGCCTCAGGGCAGCCGACGTGGATGATGGGGGTAGCAGGAACCACTCAGAGACGATGCGGTGTAGTTCAGGGTCTTTACTGGTGACAATGATAGACCCTCCCGGAGTACTGGCTAGCGGTTGGGGCCTGGTCAGTCCTTGAGCAGATGGGATCTCCCCTGGCCAGGCGGAGTTGTAGGCCTCCCAAACTGACTGTACTCTTCTGGCTACCTTGCTAGAAGCGGATATAAGTAGCCCACGTCCCTGAGTGTACCGTGTGGTGCTCACCCGTATGGCCGGTGACTCGGGGCCTTCTAATGGCTTCCGCTCCACGATGGCGGCGCTGGTCCCACGCGTGTGACCGTGCCTTCGGGTTTCTGGGCCAGAGGACCTGAAATCCCCTGCCTGACGGATTCTGCTGCTGGGTAGGAGTTAGTCCCCACAGCCTCGGACTCCGGGTCCGGTAAGAAATCTTCTCAGTCAGGGCGAGCTCTGCAGCTGCCAGCCCCTGACTCTTTGTAACACTGCTCCCACAGAGCTCCTGTTGTTTCTTCCTATGCTGCTTCTCTTCTCTACTTCTGGCATGGCCCAGGAGCTGGGCCCAGCCGGAGCCACAGCTCCCTGTCAGCCCTCCTGGCTGAACTCTCCCTCTCAACTCTCTAACCCTGCCTCAGCCCCAGGTTTATACAGGGGAAGTTCTTCCCCTCCCAGGACTGGGCAGGAGGTGTGGCATGCATAGGATTCCTGACCAAGAGACCTCCCACCTGCTCTCAGACATAACATTGCCGTTACTGTGGAAACCAGACCCCTGGGGTGCCACATTCCCCCCTAGTGAAATTTAGTACTCCGGGACTAAACATATTTTTAGAAAAACATAACAAGGTATAAACAATAATAATACAATAAGAAAAACACATAAAGATGGTTACGGCGTGTCCGCAACCGGGTGCAGTCTTTGAAGAAAAGCAAGGTGTCCATTTCACCAAAACAGGGAGATGTAACCAGGTAGGGGTCTGTCCTGCCCCGAGTCCTTAACAGTCTTTAGTCCGTCCTGGGTTACGCTCCAACTATGTACAAAGGATTCCCGGCAAATCCACCAAAGACTCCCATAAATTACTAGAAACACATAATTATTTACAGGATATGGCCGCTCTCAGTCCTCGGCCAGTGGGGATAAGGAATGGCTGCTCACAGTCCTCAGCCTGGTTTAAGATAGGGGCACATGGGGAACAATTCACTAATCCCAACGGGGACCATATTTTAATTAGCAGCAGTCCTTGTACCCTTACGGGTAACTATTTACAGCTCTTTATTCACGCTACTTCCCTTCAGTAGCTATGTCCTCTTTGTGCTCCCTCCTGAGGGTAGTCCTCAGACCCGTCCGGGTCCTCTTGGCTTTCCTCGTATTGGTAGTACTGCAGCTCCTCCTCGGTTAGCTGGGTTAGTATCTCTGCGACAGTCCTCCTCCCAGGTGGCCAGGACTTTACCTCCCTTTGGGCTGCCCCGGTTAATTGGGCCACCAGGATGCTCACTTTTTGCTCCTCTGTGAGGGGTTACACCTGGAAGAGGCTATCCAGCTTTTCTCTAAAGTCATGCAGGGTATGTGACTCCCCTGAGTACTGGGGTAGCCAGGCTGCCCCCGGGATATAGGGCATGGTGAAAGGCATGACCGCAACAGCGGTGGCGCTGGCGGGGATTGAAGCGGTGAAGCTCTCCTCCGTATCCGGCATCCTTCTCCCCCCTAGTGGACCGTGGCCTACCTTGCGATGATCCTCTTCCGTAGGCCGCGGCTCCACAGTGGATCGTCAGGGTTGAGGACCTTCCGTCGCGCTCCTGTGACGTCGGCGTCTGCTGGGATCCTTCCAGGACCTTACGCAACGTCCGGACGTGAGGCGGGGCTTCAGTTCTCGCGCACTTTCGGAGTCCACGCCCCTCTTCTTCCCGCGCGGCGTCCTCAAGATGGCGTCCAATGGCGGGAAAACTCCACGTATGGCGGGAAGAAGGCTGAAGATGGCGCCGGATGGCGGGAAAACTCCACCGATGGCGGGAAGGAAGCGAAGATGGCGCCGGATGGCGGGAATCTTCACCACAGGTAAGTTTGAACAGTCTTTTTCAGGCACGCAGTACCCGGTGGTTGCGGGCACGAAATCCTGCCGACTACGCCAAAAGTTGACGCGCCCCTGGGCCTGTGTCGCGCTGCGTTGCGCATGCGGGAGCTTACCCGGAGCCGGATCTCTTGAGGGTTGTAGTCTCGTGGCGGTGATCCGGTCCATGCCCAGGGAGTCAGACTAAGTGGCGCTGTATTAGCGGTAGATGTTGTACGACTACGCCACCCGTTGAATGCAGCTATGGAGCTGCCGCTGCAGGGCAGACCGCTGAGGCCGGTGGAAGGATGGTGCAGCGTGGATGGTATAACCCCCAACGGGAGGGGTATGGCCTCAGGGCAGCCGACGTGGATGATGGGGGTAGCAGGAACCACTCAGAGACGATGCGGTGTAGTTCAGGGTCTTTACTGGTGACAAAGATAGACCCTCCCGGAGTACTGGCTAGCGGTTGGGGCCTGGTCAGTCCTTGAGCAGATGGGATCTCCCCTGGCCAGGCGGAGTTGTAGGCCTCCCAAACTGACTGTACTCTTCTGGCTACCTTGCTAGAAGCGGATATAAGTAGCCCACGTCCCTGAGTGTACCGTGTGGTGCTCACCCGTATGGCCGGTGACTCGGGGCCTTCTAATAGCTTCCGCTCCACGATGGCGGCGCTGGTCCCACGCGTGTGACCGTGCCTTCGGGTTTCTGGGCCAGAGGACCTGAAATCCCCTGCCTGACGGATTCTGCTGCTGGGTAGGAGTTAGTCCCCACAGCCTCGGACTCCGGGTCCGGTAAGAAATCTTCTCAGTCAGGGCGAGCTCTGCAGCTGCCAGCCCCTGACTCTTTGTAACACTGCTCCCACAGAGCTCCTGTTGTTTCTTCCTATGCTGCTTCTCTTCTCTACTTCTGGCATGGCCCAGGAGCTGGGCCCAGCCGGAGCCACAGCTCCCTGTCAGCCCTCCTGGCTGAACTCTCCCTCTCAACTCTCTAACCCTGCCTCAGCCCCAGGTTTATACAGGGGAAGTTCTTCCCCTCCCAGGACTGGGCAGGAGGTGTGGCATGCATAGGATTCCTGACCAAGAGACCTCCCACCTGCTCTCAGACATAACATTGCCGTTACTGTGGAAACCAGACCCCTGGGGTGCCACAACTGCTTTGCACACTCTTGGCATTCTCTTGATGAGCTTCAAGAGGTAGTCACCGGAAATGGTCTTCCAACAATCTTGAAGAAGTTCCCAGAGATGCTTAGCACTTGTTGGCCCTTTTGCCTTCACTCTGCGGTCCAGCTCACCCCAAACCATCTCGATTGGGTCAAGGTCTGGTGACTGTGGAGGCCAGGTCATCTGGCATAGCACCCCATCACTCTCCTTCTTGGTCAAATAGCCCTTACACAGCCTGTTGTCCTGTTGAAAAATAAATGATGGTCCAACTAAACGAGTGGCCATCATTACTTTAAGAAATGAAGGTCAGTCATTGCGAAAAATTGGGCAAACTTTGAAAGTGTCCCCAAGTGCAGTTGCAAAAACCATCAAGCGCTACAAAGAAACTGGCTCACATAAGGACCGCCCCAGGAAAGGAAGACCAAGAGTCACCTCTGCTTCTGAGGATAAGTTTATCCGAGTCACCAGCCTCAGAAATCGCAGGTTAACAGCAGCTCAGATTAGAGACCAGGTCAATGCCACACAGAGTTCTAGCAGCAGACACATCTCTTCAACAACTGTTAAGAGGAGACTTTGTGCAGCAGGCCTTCATGGTAAAATAGCTGCTAGGAAACCACTGCTAAGGACAGGCAACAAGCAGAAGAGACTTGTTTGTGCTAAAGAATACAAAGGAATGGACATTAGACCAGTGGAAATCTGTGCTTTGGTCTGATGAGTCCAAATTTGAGATCTTTGGTTCCAACCACCGTGTCTTTGTGCGACGCAGAAAAGGTGAACGGATGGACTCTACATGCCTGGTTCCCACCGTGAAGCACGGAGGAGGAGGTGTGATGGTGTGGGGGTGCTTTGCTGGTGACACTGTTGGGGATTTATTCAAAATTGAAGGCATACTGAACCAGCATGGCTACCACAGCATCTCGCAGCGGCATGCTATTCCATCCGGTTTGCGTTTCGTTGGACCATCATTTATTTTTCAACAGGACAATGACCCCAAACACACCTCCAGGCTGTGTAAGGGCTATTTGACCAAGGAGGAGAGTGATGGGGTGCTACGCCAGATGACCTGGCCTCCACAGTCACCAGACCTGAACCCAATCAAGATGGTTTGCGGTGAGCTGGACCGCAGAGTGAAGGCAAAAGGGCCAACAAGTGCTAAGCATCTCTGGGAACTCCTTCAAGATTGTTGAAAGATCATTTCCGGTGACTACCTCTAGAAGCTCATCAAGAGAATGCCAAGAGTGGGCAAAGCAGTCATCAAAGCAAAAGGTGGCTACTTTGAAGAACCTAGAATATAAGACATATTTCCAGTTGTTTCACACTTTTTTGTTAAGTATATAATTCCACATGTGTTAATTCATAGTTTTGATGCCTTCAGTGTGAATGTACAATTTTCATAGTCAAGAAAATACAGAAAAATCTTTAAATGAGAAGGTGTGTCCAAACTTTTGGTCTGTACTGTATATATTTAGAGATCATTTCATCGCCAAACTTTTACATGCCACTGTAGACAGTGCTATATAACATGATAATTGCACTATATTAGAGGATAAAAACTTTAATGGGAGGAGGAGGGCTTCTCTATTAGTAATGTTTTTTCCATATGGGCCAAAGGGATTTTTTAGGCCCCCTAAGCTCTAAGACTCGGGTGTGATTGCAAAGCTTGCACCTACTATCGTTACTCTTGTGGATCCTAGCCATAGGCGGATTATAATGAGGGCAATCCGGGCTACCGCCCGGGGCCTCGGGTCTCCAGGGGGCCCGGGGTTCCGGGGGTATTATGGCCGGATTGCCCTCATTATATGTGTGGCCCCGCGGCACATACCGGCAGACAGTGGCGGGGGGGGCCCCGGACCACTCCCCCAGCAGCGGTGCACGGCCACTGCTTCTTCTTCGGCCGGGCCAGCACTGCAGCAGTTAACTTCCCTGTGTGCTGGCCCGGCCGCGTCAATGCTAGGAGACACGGCCCTGTGCGCGGCCGTGTCTCCTAGCTGTGACGTCACGCAGTGCGCGCCCGGCCTGCACTGCTACTTACCACCGGAGAGGAGCAGGAGGACTGGAGCCGAGCCGGGGGATGGTGAGTGTGTGTGTGTGTGTGTGTGAGAGAGAGTGTGTATGTGTGAGAGTGAGTGTGTGTGTGTGTATGTGTATGTATATATGTGTGTGCAGGCAGATATCATTGTGTGATGTCTGTATATATGTATTTTTGTGTTTCAAATGTGTTTATGCGTGTATGTATATGTCTGTATATGTTTGTGTGCGTGACTGCGTGCGGCCTCCTGCTGAGTATAGATGGCGCCGTGCGGCCTCCTGCTGTCTCTGGAGGGGGGGCCGTGCGGCCTCCCGCTGTGTATAGATGGCACCGTGCGGCCCCCTGCTGTGTATAGATGGCACAGTGCGGCCTCCCGCTGTGTCTAGATGGCTCCGTGCGGCCTCCCGCTGTGTATAGATGGCTCCGTGCGGCCTCCCGCTGTGTATAGATGACTCCGTGCGGCCTCCCGCTGTGTATAGATGGCTACGTGCGGCCTCCCGCTGTGTATAGATGGCACCGTGCGGCTCCCTGCTGTGTATAGATGGCTACATGCGGCCTCCCGCTGTCTCTGGGGGGGGCGCCGTGCAGCCTCCCGCTGTGTATAGATGGCACCATGCAGCTCCCTGCTGTGTATAGATGGCACCATGCGGCCTCCCGCTGTATATAGATGGCACCATGCAGCTCCCTGCTGTGTATAGATGGCACCGTGCGGCCTCCCGCTGTGTATAGATGGCACCGTGCGGCCTCCCGCTGTGTATAGATGGCTCTGAAGGCCTCCCGCTGTGTATAGATGGCTCCGTGCGGCTCCCTGCTGTGTATAGATGGCTCCGTGCGGCTCCCTGCTGTATATAGATGGCTCCGTGCGGCCTCCCGCTGTGTATAGATGGCTCCGTGTGGCCTCCCGCTGTGTATAGATGGCTCCGTGCGGCCTCCCGCTGTGTATAGATGGCTCCGTGCGGCCTCCCGCTGTGTATAGATTGCTCCCTGCGGCCTCCCGCTGTGTATAGATGGCTCCGTGCGGCCTCCCGCTGTGTATAGATGGCTCCGTGCGGCCTCCCGCTGTGTATAGATGGCTCCATGCGGCCTCCCGCTGTGTATAGATGGCTCCGTGCGGCCTCCCGCTGTGTATAGATGGCTCCGTGCGGCCTCCCGCTGTGTATAGATGGCACCGTGCGGCTCCCTGCTGTGTATAGATGGCTATGTGCGGCCTCCCGCTGTCTCTGGGGGGGGCGCCGTGCGGCCTCCTGCTGTGTATAGATGGCTACGTGTGCTCAATGTTGAGTCATACAATTAATGTAAGGCTATGTGCCCACGATGCAGAAATGCTCCGGAATTTTTTTGAGCGTTTCTGCATCTCCCTGGCAGAAAAAACGCATGCGGATTGTACATGCGGATTGTACATGCGTTTTTCCTGCCAGGGACATGCGGATGTGAAGCGCTCTTCACATGCATTTCCGCATGCGGGTTGTCAAGCGCTTTGAAAGCGATTTTAGCATCACTTGGAAAGTGCTTGACAACTTGGTCACACTATATAAATCCATGCAACCGGCATATATAGTGTGACCGTAAAAGAATGGTAAAAAATAAATATATACTTACCTTCTGATGGCCTGCCGACGTCAGCGGTCGCTTGACCCGTCACATGACTAAATGACATCACGGCAGGTCCTTTTCAGACCATCGCGAGCTGCCGGCAAACCAGGACGCATCGGATAAAGACACCGGGGGCCATCAGAAGGTAAGTATAATATTTATTTTTTATTTTATTCTTTTTTGTACAGGTTCTATGGTACCCGGGTCCGGAGGAGAGTCTCCTGTCCTCCACACCTGGGTACCATCCGCACATTGAAACGCATGGATTCTGCATGTACAGATGCAGGGATGCGGATTACATGCGTTCCAATGCAAGCTTCCGCAAAATAATTGTTAGTGCTGCGGATTTTTCCGCAATGATAATCCGCAGCGGAAATTTCCGCAGCATGTGCACAGCACATGCGGATTATTATTGGGGAACATGGCAGACCTTCTACCAAGCGTTTTTTAAGCGTTTCTGCAGCGGAATTGCTTAAAAAACGCATAGTGGGCACACAGCCTAAAAAAATTATTATAATTAATATTGTGTCAAATTAATTTCCTGTGAACTATCACATGATCTATCACAGGGGATCATGTGACATGTCACGTGATAAATCAGGTGTGTGTGTGTGTGTGTGTGTGTGTGTCTGTGGTCAGACCCTCAGTGATCAGCTAGCTATCCTCTGTCCAACAATTGAGAAAAGGTTGTGCCTCCCTGATTTATAGATCTGCTGTGTGTCAGAGCCTTGACGATAACCCAGTAGATTTACTCTGCTATACTGGCAACTCAAGCTCACTACTCCATTGTACGGTGCGTGCAGCAATTTGGGGAAATTATTTAACTATTACTGAGATGTGAATATTTAATGTCATATTCCCCGGCTGTGACCGTAACATTTCTCCTCCAGCACAATACCAGGCAATGCTCCATTATTCATCATCCCCTCTATAATAACAGCCGCCTATTGTCCCTGTCCTCTGCTCACACACTAACACCGGGCGGCAGGGCTGGAGGCTATGTATGCTGCTCCCTCCTTCCAATACTTTCCAATACGTCATCCTCCAATAGGAAAAGGAGGATAGACGCCAATGAGGGGCAGGATAACAATTGGATACATGTAACAGGCCCCCTGGTGGGCTGCGGCACCAATGATGCTGCTGCTGATACAATGTAACACTGTCAACTGTCTGTGTGGCCATTTAAATGTAACAGATGCAGCTCTGTGCTGAGGCTCTGCCTGCCCTGACACTGCCTGCTCACCATCCACACAGGTACAGTCAGTATTACCCCCTCTGTAATGCACATGTAATGTAGGGATGTGTATATGTCAGTATATATGTGATTACAAAAATGGCTTCATGTTTATACACTGTATATGTTTATACTGTATGTGTGTATGTATATGTCTCCATGTGCACTATGATGTGTACATATATAAATAAACTGTGTACTGTAAATATATATGCATGTGAGTGTGTTGACAGTATGTGTATACAGTGTTTTTACAGTTTGTGTGCATGTGTATTTACAGTATCTATAATATAACGAGAGATGCGTGTCTCTGAAGCCTTTATAGACTGCGCAAGCGTGACATGCCTGCACAGTCTGGCTCCAGACAGAAGACCGTATCGAGCCATTGCAGGTAAGAGGAGTGTATGGCACCAGAGAGCGTGGTATGCGTAGGTACTGAACGCATACCACGATCTCCGGCGCCATAAAGACATACTTACCTGACCCGGAGGAGTGTTGCTGCGGCGCCTCTGTTTTGGCGGCTGGGGGCGGACTGCGGCGTCGGAATCGGCGCATGCGCATAGCGTGCTATTTGGCACAATTTTACTGAAGACACATTTCAGT
The DNA here is from genome assembly GCF_046119375.1 of Phyllobates terribilis. Classification (NCBI taxonomy): domain Eukaryota; kingdom Metazoa; phylum Chordata; class Amphibia; order Anura; family Dendrobatidae; genus Phyllobates; species Phyllobates terribilis. The sequence continues at coordinate 70,140,364 of NW_027362762.1, forward strand.
GTGTCTTCAACAAAATGGCGCCAAACAGTGCAATATGGGCATGCACGTACTCCGGTGTCACACTCCTCCCCCGGCCTCCGGCAGAACAGGACACAGCACTGGAGCACAGGGAAGAAAGGTGAGTATAAGTGTTTGTTTTTTAGTGTGTGTGCAGCGTGATGGGGATGAGGGGCCATGTATACCAGGATTGGGGGATGAGGAATACCTTGCTTACCAGGATACGGATGAGGGGCGCCATAGATACCAGGATTGGGGATGAGGGGGCCATGCTTATCAGGATAGGGATGAGGGGACCATGCATACCAGGATATGGATGAGGGGCCATGCATACCAGGATAGGGATGAGGGGGGAAATACATACCAGGATACGGATGAGGGGCCATGCATACCAGGGATTGGGGATGAGGGTGCCATGCATACCAGGGATTGGGGATGAGGGGTGCCATGCATACCAGGATAGGGATGAGGGGTGCCATACATACCAGGATAAGGATGAGGGGGGCCATGCATACCAGGATAGGGATAAGGGGGTACCATGCATACCAGGATAGTTCAAGTTCAAACAAGTGCCAGTACTGCAGGTAATGAGTGGAGGACAGAGGAGCCTCTTAAAGAAGAAGTTACAGATCTGTGAAAGCCAGAAATATTGCTTGTTTGTAATTGACCAAATACGTACACTAGAACTTGCACAATTGGTGGCTGACTAAATACTTTTTTTCCCCACTGTATTTACAGTATGTGTATCTATGTGCGCATGTGTATTTACAGCATATGTATATATGTGTGTATGTGTATTTACAGTATTGTATATTTGTGTGCATGTGTATTTACTGTATATGTATATTTGTGTGCATGTGTATTTACAGTATATGTATATATGTGTGCGTGTGTATTTACAATGTGTGCATGTGTATTTACAGTATAAGTATATTTGTGTGCATGTGTATTTACAGTATGTGTATGTATGTGTGCATGTGCAAGTACAGTATGTGTATATATGTGCGCATGTGTATTTGCAGTATGTGTATATATGTGCGCATGTATATTTACAGGATGTGTATATATGTGTATGTGTATAAGTACAGTATGTATGTGTGCATGTCTATTTACAGTATGTGTATGTGTGCATGTGTATTTCTATTTGTGTATATATGTGTGTATGTGTATTTACAGTATGTGTATATACAGTTATATGAAAAAGTTTGGCCACCCCTATTAATCTTAAGCTTAATGTTTTATAAAAATTGGTGTTTTTGCAACAGCTATTTCAGTTTGATATTTGTAATAACTGTTGGACACAGTAATGTTTCTGCCTTGAAATGAGGTTTATTGTACTAACAGAAAATGTGCAATCTGCATTCAAACAAAATTTGACAGCTGCATAAGTATGGGCACCTCACCAGAAAAGTGACATTAATATTTAGTAGATCCTCCTTTTGCAAAAATAACAGCCTCTAGTCGCTTCCTGTAGCTTTTAATGAGTTCCTGGATCCTGGATGAAGGTATTTTTGACCATTCCTCTTTACAAAACAATTCCAGTTCAGTTAAGTTTGATGGTCGCCGAGCATGGACAGCACTCTTTAAATCAGAGGTCCCCAACCCTTTTTGCACCAGGGACCGGCTTTAAGCAAGACCAGTTTTCCATGGCCCGGTGGGGGTGGGGACGGGGCTTTGGTCATATGGGGGTGGGGTTATGGAGGGGTGGAGCTGTATGGGGAGGATGCTGGCGGGACCTCGGTGTACAGCGCTGCTAAGTAGCAGCATTGTACATTGAGCGTCAGTGTATACAGCGCTGCTGCTTAGCAGCGCTACACACTGAACACCGGTACCGGGAGCCGCGTCACTGAAGCCAGTCTGCTGCCCCAGCACGCCCCACATAACATGTTCTGCCGGGGGCGTGTCAGTGAGGAGAGCCTGCCGCCCCACCCCGTAAGGAACACACCATGCTGTGCAGGAGGGCCGCGTCACTAAGACCCGCCCCGTGACGTACAACAGGTACCATGCTGTGCTGTGGAGGGCTGCGTCACTAAGACCCGCCCGACGCCCCACCCCGTCCTGCATAATGTTCTCTGCCGGCAGCTACGAGCTGTCACGGCTATGGCAGAAAACATTATAAATCCACACAGAGCGAGTTCTGACCAGGCGCAGGGCCGCGGAGCTAGCTGTCAGCGGCAGGGCCGGCTCCAGGTTTTTCTGGGCCCCGGGCGAAAGAGTCTCAGTGGGCCCCTTTAACACATACCACGATTCATGATGCAGAGATACGGCGGAGAAATATATATATATATAGTACAATGCAAAGATTTCACTTCATGAGTGATATCTATTGTAAATTCTACAATAGCTCAGAAACCGGTGAATCGCTCCACACAGAATAGTGGCCCCCATATAAGGCTCCATACGGAATACTGGTCCCCATATAACGCCCATACGGAATACTGGCCCCCATATAACGCTTCATACGGAATACTGGCCCCCATATAAGGCCCCATACGGAATACTTGCTCCCATATAAGGCCCCATACGGAATACTTGCCCCCATATAAGGCCCCATACGGAATACTTGCCCCCATATAAGGCCCCATACGGAATACTTGCCCCCATATAAGGCCCCATACGGAATACTGGCCCCCATATAAGACCCCATACGGAATACTGGCCCCCATATAAGGCTCCATACAGAATACTGGCCCCCATATAACGCTCCATACAGGATACTGGCCCCCATATAACGCTCCATACAGGATACCGGTCCCCATATAATGCTGCATGCAGGCTGTTACCCCCCACATAATGCCCCATACAGGCTGTCCCCCCCTTATAATGCTCCATGCAGGCTGTTACCCCCCACATAATGCCCCATACAGGCCCCTCCCTTTTAATGCTCCATGCAGGCTGTTACCCCCACATAATGCCCCATACAGGCTGCCCCCCCCCTTATAATGCTCCATGCAGGCTGTTCCCCCCCACATAATGCCCCATACAGGCCCCCCCCTTTTAATGCTCCATGCAGGCTGTTACCCCCCACATAATGCCCCATACAGGCTGCCCCCCCTCTTTATAATGCCCCATGCAGGCTGTCACCCCTCCTCTTTATACTGCCCCATGCAGGCTGTCACCTCTCCTCTTTATACTGCCCCATGCAGGCTGTCACCCCCCCTCTTTATAATGCCCCATGCAGGCTGTCACCCCTCCTCTTTATAATGCTCCATGCAGGCTGTCACCCCTCCTCTTTATACTGCCCCATGCAGGCTGTCACCCCTCCTCTTTATACTGCCCCATGCAGGCTGTCACCCCTCCTCTTTATAATGCCCCATGCAGGATGTCCCCCCCTCTCTTTATAATGCCCCGTGCAGGTTGTTCCCCACCTTATAATGCCCCATGCAGGCTGGTCCCCACCTTATAATGCCCCATGCAGGCTGTCACCCCTCCTCATTATAATGCCCCAAGCAGGAATCCCCCCCTCTTTATAATGCCCCATGCAGGCTGGTCCCCACCTTATAATGCCCCATGCAGGCTGTCACCCCTCCTCATTATAATGCCCCAAGCAGGAATCCCCCCCTCTTTATAATGCCCCATGCAGGCTGTTCCCCACCTTATAATGCCCCATGCAGGCTGTCACCCCTCCTCTTTATAATGCCCCAAGCAGGATGCCCCCCCTCCCCTCTTTATACTGCCCCATGCCTCCATACATTAAAAAAAAAAAAAAAATCAAATACTCACCTCCCTTCTCCTCACCTGCTGCCCGCCGCTCGCTGCTTGGCTCCGAACTCCAGCGTTGTCGTTTCTTCCCGCTCAGCGCTCCCTGTGACGGCTCAGGGGAGGGCGCGGTGTAAAGACGTCACCGCGCCCTCTGACCTGAGACGTCACAGGGAGCGCAGAGCAGGAAGACAGCTGATCTGCGGAGGCACGGGGAGAGGTAAGTATCGGGCTGCCGGGGCCCTGAGCAAGCGGCGGAGAAGGGCAGGCGCTGACACCGCTCTCCTCCGCCCATAGCCCAGCGGGGTGCGCGACCGCCAGTGGGCCCCTCTGCCTGCTCAGAGCCCCGGCATTTGCCCGGGTGCGCCGGGTGCTGACGCCGGCCCTGGTCAGCGGCGCCGCGGACCGGCTGAAAAACCCCAACGGCCCGGTCCTGGTCCGCGGACCGGCGGTTGGGGACCTCTGCTTTAAATGATCCCACAGATGTTCAATGATATTCAGGTCTGGGGACTGGGATGGCCATACCAGAACATTGTAATTGTTCGTCTGCATGAATGCCTGAGTAGATTTGGAGCGGTGTTTTGGATCATTGTCTTGCTGAAAGATCCATCCCCTGCGAAACTTCAACTTTGTCACTGATTCTTGAACATTATTGTCAAGAATCTGCTAATACTGAGTGGAATCCATGCGTCCCTCAACTTTAACAAGATTCCCAGTGCCGGTATTGGCCACACAGCCCCAAAGCATGATGGAACCTCCACCAAATTTTACTGTGGGTAGCAAGTGTTTTTCTTGGAATGCTGTGTTTTTTTGCCGCCATGCATAACGTCTTTTTGTATGACCAAACAACTCAATCTTGATTTCATCAGTCCACAGGACCTTCTTCCAAAAAGAAATTGGCTTCTCCAAATGTGCTTTTGCATACCTCAGCCGACTCTGTTTGTGGCGTGCTTGCAGAAACGGCTTCTTTCGCATCACTCTCCCATACAGCTTCTCCTTGTGCAAAGTGCGTTGTATAGTTGACCGATGCACAGTGACACCATCTGCAGCAAGTTGATGCTGCAGCTCTCTGGAGGTGGTCTGAGGATTGTCCTTGACTGATCTCACCATTCTTCTTCTCTGCCTTTCTGATGTTTTTCTTGGCATGCCACTTCTGGCCTTAACAAGAATTGTCCCTGTGTTCTTCCATTTCCTTACTATGTTCCTCACAGTGGAAACTGACAGGTTAAATCTCTGAGACAGCTTTTTGTATCCTTCCCCTGAACAACTATGCTGAATAATCTTTGTTTTCAGATCATTTGACAGTTGTTTTGAGGAGCCCATGATGCCACTCTTCAGAGGAGATTCAAACAGGAGAACAACTTGCAAGTGGCCACTTTAAGTAGCTTTTCTCATGATTGCATACACCTGGCTATGAAGTTCAAAGCTCAATGAGGTTACAAAACCAAAAAAAGTGCTTTAGTAAGTCAGTGAAAAGTAGGTAGGAGTATTTAAAACAAGAAAATGATAAGGGTGCCCATACTTATGCACCTGTCAAATTTTGTTTGAATGCAGATTGCATATTTTCTGTTAGTACAATAAACTTCATTTCAAGGCAGAAACATTACTGTGTCCAACAGTTATTACATATATCAAACTGAAATAGCTGTTGCAAAAACACCAATTTTTATAAAACATTAAGCTTAAGATTAATAGGGGTGGCCAAACTTTTTCATATAACTGTATGTGTGCATGTGTATTTACAGTATATGTGTATATGTGTGTGTTTGTGTATATATATATATGTGTGCATGTGTATTTATAGTATGTGTATATATGTGTGTATGTGTATTTACAGTGTATGCATGTATAAGTACAGTATGTGTATATATGTTGTGGTAGGACGCCTCACTCAGCCGCTTCTGGAAGTAGACTCAGGTACCGTGTTTCCTCTGCAGGCTTTATTATGTGGCGTAAAGCCCTGCAACTCCAGCAGACATAAACACAGCCTTACTGGCAAAACAACAAAACAAAAAGATAAACGATAACACAGTCCATAGCAGTGTGGGATTAGCCACACAGGTTGTAGTCCCAGCTTTCAGCTCCTCTCTGAGCTGTGGCCTTCCAGTCTGGAGTCCTTGCCACTCCAAACTCACAACAGAAAAAAAAACTTGTATTTTGGTCCCATCTGACCTTCTCCCATGCCTCCTCTGGATCATCCAGATGGTCATTGGTGAACTTCAAACGGTCCTGGACATGTGCTGGTGTGAGCAGGGGGGCCTTGCATGTCCTGGAGGGTTTTAATCCATCACGGCGTAGCGTGTTACTAATAGTAATGTTTGAGACTGTGGTCCCAGCTCTCTTCAGGTTTTTGACCTGGTATTCTCATGCGGTTCTGGGCTGATTTCTCAGAATCATCCTTACCCTACAAGGCGAGATTTTGCATCGAGCCTCAGACCAAGGAAGATTGACAGTCATCTTGTGTTTCTTCCATTTTCTAATAATTGTGCCAACACTTGTTGCCTTATCGCCAAACTGCTTGCCTATTGTCCTGTAGTCCATCCCAGCCTTGTGCTGGTCTGCAATCTTGACCCCGGTGTCCTTAGACAGCTCTTTGGTCTTGGCCATGGTGGAGAGGTTGGAGTGTGATTGATTGTGTGGACAGGTGTCTTTTATAAAAGTAACGAGTTCAAACAGAGTGCAATTAATACAGGTAATGAGTGCAGAATAGGAGGGCTTAGAAAAACTAACAGGTCTGTAAGAGCCAGAATTCTTGCTGGTTGGTAGGTGATCAAATACTTATTTCATGCAATCAAATGCAATTTAATTATGTAAAAATCATACAATGTGATTTTCTGGTTTTTATTTTCAGATTCTGTCTCTCACAGGTGAAGTGTACCTGGTAGTGTATCAAATTCTTATTTTCCCCTCTGTGTACATATATACAGTATATATATATATATATATATATATATATATATATATATATATATATATATATATATATATATATGTACTTATAGTATATGTGTTTACAGTTTGTGTGTATGAGTATGTACACTATCTGTATATATGGGAGTTTATGGTTGTGGCCAAAAGTTTTGAGACTGACACAAATTTTGGATTTCACAGTTCGCTGCTTCAGTGTTTTTTTAGATGTTATTGTTGGATGTTTCTCTGGTTACTGGAGTACAATTATCAGCATTTCATACGTTCTTAATCTTTTATTGACGAATACATAAAGTTTATACAAAGACTCAATATTTAGAAGGTTGACCCTTATTTTACAAGACTTCTGTCCTTTGTCCTGGCGGCTGCATATCCACTTCTGGGCCAAATCCTGATTGATGACCGCCAGTTCTTGTCTAATCAGTGCTCGGAGTTTATCACAATTTCTGTATTTTGTTTGTCCACCTGTTTTTTTCTGGATTGACCACAGGTTCTCAATGGGACTGAGATCTGGGAGTTTCCTGGCCATGGACCTAAAATGTCATTGTTTTGTTCACCGAGCCACTTAGTCTCTGCTTTTTCCCTGTGACATGGTCTCCATCATGCTGGAAAAAAAGCGTTGTTCATCATCAGATTTCTCCTGGATCGTTGGGAGACATTGGAGGATTTTTAGATCCCATTCTTTATTCGTGGCAGAGTTCTTAGGCAAAATTGCCTGATTGCTTCTACTGTACTCGTATACACCAATATGTCATTATTGTTTTATATAGCACAAATTAAAGTCTCTTTTGAAGTCCATGTTTGGACTGGCTGGAGGCTCTCCCCACCTGAGCGTGTCAGCTTCATGTATTTCTATGCAGCTCTCACTCTTGGGTTGGGAGATCCGCCGGCCAGTCTGAGGATTATGGTCCGATCTCTATCGGATTTATACAGTCGTCTGATTATGTCCTAACAGCCATCATGTGCCTCTAACAGCCGTGAGTGGCATGGAGCTTTCTCCCACCAACTATTAACCTGTTAAAAGCCATAAAATGGAGTCAATAAAAACATCATCTCATCCTAGAAAAAAGCATCCACAGCTCACACAGCCCCTTTGACAGAAAAATGAAAACATAATGGGTCTCAGAAAATGGAGACAAAATAAAACTTTTTTTTCCCCAAAATTCATAATGTCAAGTCCAGGGGCATGACCCTGCACTTTTAGCTCTCCGACCTCTTTCCACGCCCACCTCCGCCCTCCTGTCACTGAATGACAGGTCACTCTTGTCTGAGTGACCAGCTTCCTCCGCCAGAGATCTTGAACAGACGCCATCATTCCTTGGGGCAGTTAATGCACAATTAAGTTTTGATGAGATGACATTTTAAGAGCAGTACTACAGATCTGCGCATGCGCCAGGGCAGCACTATTGTTCTGCGCATGCGCCAGGGCTGCACTACGTATCTGCGCATGCGCCAAGGCAGCACTACAGATCTGCACATGCGCCAGGGTGGCACTACGGATCTGTGCATGCGCCAGGGCGGCACTACGAATCTGCGCATGCGCCAACGCGGCACTACGGATCTGCGCATGCGCCAGGGTGGCACTATGGATCTGCGCATGCGCCAGAGCAGCACTGCGGATCTGCGCATGCGCCAGGGTGGCACTACGGATCTGCGCATGCGCCAATGCTCATCGATTGGTCTCAGCAGTTGAATCCCCACAGTCAATAATTTATCATCTATCCTCTGAATAAGGGATACGTTTTTTTCACCGGACAACTCATTTAAAGGCGCTACAAAATAAATAATAGTAATGAAAATTCTTCTACATCCAAATTTGTTGTTACAGATCCTCTACCACGTGACATAACCATTCGATTAATTTTTTTCCCCAAAGCTTTACACCAATATTTGAGTTATGTTTCGCTTCCTACTTTCCCATTTTTCCAGGTTCAATATGGACCCATTTGGGAAAGCAGTGTGCAACGGATCGTTAACTGCTGAAAAGATATCGGTCTCCTTGGTGGCAGAAGGTCATGGGCAGCAAATATTAACCGTGCTGCAGAACTTTAGAGAACAAAACATATTCTTTGACTTCAACATAACGATGAAAGAAGAATCTATTCCGTGCCACCGTTGTGTCCTGGCAGCCAGCAGTGACTTCTTCAGGTTGGTAAATTTATTTATTTTACATTGCTTATATAGCGTCATCATATTAAGCAGCGCTTTCTAGACATTATCTTCACTGTCCCCATTGAGGCTCACAATCTAAATTCCCTATTAGTATGTCTTTTGTGTTGGAGGAAACCAGAGAACCCGGAGGAAACCCATGGAAACACGGGAAGAACATACAATCAGTGTTTAATCAGCAGGAGATTATCAATACAGGACAACTGTCCTCGTGCTTCCTAGTCCAACCACACCCCCAGCACTGATGAGCTGCTTTCTGTCACGCTACATTGCACACAGAAAGATCAAAACATAAGTGTATACAAATAGTTCCTAAAGTAGCAAGTAAGAATATATGTATATTGTATAGTATAGTCCCAAAATAGTTAATGTGTACTACCCTCTTAAATTCTAAGTGTATCGTCAAAATGGCTAGATGTACTATTAAACTAGAAAGCCTACAAAAATTAGTACAAAGCCTGAAATATAGTATAAATAATCCTTTATTGGTAGAAAATTACAAAAGGAGGTTTTAAAATGGGGGAACACATGTAGGGCGATATACCCAGCAGCAAGGAGTACAAGTAAAAACTGTACTAACAAATTAGATGGTGATTATGGGGGATAACCCAATATAGGTAAGTATAACAACAAATCATCATGGGTGAATTGCAGACATCTGGAATAAATTAATATATATAAGCCAGGTGTCTAGATAGTAATAAATAGATAGAAGTAGCAATAGTGCTTACCTATGTATACTCCTCCTACGCATTTTGTCGCAAGTCTTCATTAAAGAAGAAGCTGCTTACACTGCTGTCCACCCTGTCTATATGATTTAATATTGGAGATAGCAGGGGTGTTGAGGTAAGAAGAGGCTGCCCACACTGCTGTCCACCCTGTCTAAATGATCTAATATTGGAGATACCAAGGAGTGCTGAGGTAAGAAGAGGCTGCCCACTCTGCTGTCCAAAATATCTGATATAATATTGGAGATACCAGGAGTGCTGAGGTAAGAAGAGGCTGCCCACACTACTGTCCAACCTATCTGATATAATATTGAAGATACCAGGGGTGATGAGGTAAGAAGAGGCTGCCCACACTGCTGTCCACACTGTCTATATGATCTAATATTGGAGATACCAGGGGTGTTGAGGTAAGAAGAGGCTGCTCACACTGCTGTCCACCCTGTCTATCTGATCTAATAGAAGAGACTGATCACACTGCTGTCCACCCTGTCTATATGATCTAATATTGGAGATACCAGGAGTGCTGAGGTAAGAAGAGGCTGCCCACTCTGCTGTCCAAAATATCTGATATAATATTGGAGATACCAAGAGTGCTGAGGTAAGAAGAGGCTGCTCACACTACTGTCCAACCTATCTGATATAATATTGAAGATACCAGGGGTGATGAGGTAAGAAGAGGCTGCCCACACTGCTGTCCACACTGTCTATATGATCTAATATTGGGGATACCAGGGGTGTTGAGGTAAGAAGAGGCTGCTCACACTGCTGTCCACCCTGTCTATCTGATCTAATAGAAGAGACTGATCACACTGCTGTCCACCCTGTCTATATGATCTAATATTGGAGATACCAGGAGTGCTGAGGTAAGAAGAGGCTGCCCACTCTGCTGTCCAAAATATCTGATATAATATTGGAGATACCAAGAGTGCTGAGGTAAGAAGAGGCTGCCCACACTACTGTCCAACCTATCTGATATAATATTGAAGATACCAGGGGTGATGAGGTAAGAAGAGGCTGCTCACACTGCTGTCCACCCTGTCTATCTGATCTATATACTGGAGATAACAGGTGTGTGGAGGAAAGAAGAGGCTTCTTACACTGCTGCCCACCCTATCTATCTGATGTAATTCCGACGGATAAGCGATAACATTTAGACTTGAGAACACCTCTTTAATGGTACAATCATGACTACAGTGGTCTTAAAGTTCCTGGAGTGAATGGATCAGTAGTGAGCATGTGCAACCACAACTTAATTTACAGTCAATAGGATTGGTGGTTACACACATGCTCATTTCACTTCACTCACACAGGAAATTTTGGAAACCCTGTTATCGGAATTAGCGGAGGTCTCCCTCACTGACCATAAATTATCTATCTTGAAGATGGTTGATAAATTTGCTCCTTCAAGGAGCAAATTGGGATGTGGACAAGTTAGGGTTTCCTTGGTAATCTATGCACCTTTTTGGGGTTCTGGAAAACAACTTTTTTGCCCGATGCAATAATTTACATGACTAATTTAGTTCTATTGCCTTTCAGGGCTATGTTTGAAGTAAATATGAAAGAAAGAGATGGAGGAAGCGTCATCATCAGCAATCTGTCTCCAAAAGCTATAAAAGCATTTCTGGATTACGCCTACACAGGCAAAGCCGAGATCACAGAAGGAAATGTGGATATGCTATTTCAGATGTCCTCCTTTCTCCAGGTTCCTCTACTATCGAAGGCGTGCAGTGATTTTTTAATTAAGACCATTGACATAAGTAACTGCCTGACTCTGCTGTCGTTGTCAGATAGCTACGGTTCCACCCGTCTGTTCGAATGTGCCTTACACTTTGCTCTACGGCATTTCCCATTGCTAGCACAATCTACGGACTTCTTGGAATTGAATGTTGGAGTGCTAGAAAAATGCCTCGAGGATGATGACCTGAATGTTCCAGATGAAGAGTTTGTGCTCATGGCCGTTCTAGCTTGGACGAAACATAGTTTGGAAAAGAGAGAGCGATTTTTCCCTCAATTGATAAGTAAAGTTAGACTACATCAGCTATCACTATCTTTTCTTCAAAATCTACTGGATTCTGAGGAGCAATTATTAGCAACCATGGACTGTTCATCTAAGGTCAGTAATGCCATACGATGCATTGAACATTTTGGGGGTTTATACCCAGATGCCCGAATTTCAACTACGGAAAAATATATCTTTGTCCATAAAACAGCAGAAGATGGAGAAACTCAGTACACATTTTGCTATAATATCAAAACCGATAAATGGTTGGAGCTTCCTCAGATCCATATCGTCGACCTCCCTGGTTCTAGCTTGTCTAGTTTTGGAGAAAAGCTCTTTATCACAGGAGGATGTACCGGAAGCTGCTGTCGAGCCGTGCGGCTTCATATCGCCGAACCGCACCATGAAGCTACTGACCGAACCTGGTGCTATTGTCCTTCAAGCAATAACTCATTTTTAGTGCCAGCCATGAAAAAGCCAAGAACCATGCATACGTCTGTCATGGCCCTCAACCAGTTGTTTGTGATTGGTGGGAAAACCAAAGGAGCACAAGACATACGTAGTCTACTAGATGTCGAAGCTTATAATCCTTTAACTAAGGAATGGAAGTCAGTTGGTCCATTGCCAAGAGGGATATACTATCCTGAAGCAAGCGCATGCAAGTCCTTCATTTACGTACTGGGATCTGAAGTTGAGATCACAGATGCTTTTAACCCTTCACTTGACTGTTTTTTCAAGTATAACGCAGACACGGATCAATGGTGTGAACTTGTGGCAGAGTTTGGACAATTTTTTCACGCCACTTTAATCAAAGCCGTTCCAGTCAACAGCACCTTGTACATCTGTGACCTTTCAACATATAAAGTTTACAGTTTCTGCCCCGAGACTTGTGTGTGGAAGGGTGAAGGGTCCTTTGAGTGTGCTGGTTTTAATGCAGGGGCAGTGGGTATCGAAGATAAAATTTATATCCTGGGTGGCGATTATGCTCCTGATGAAATCACTGATGAGGTTCAAGTCTACCACAGCAACCGATCGGAGTGGGAGGAAGTGTCCCCGATGCCCAGGGCTTTAACAGAATTTTACTGTGAAGTCATTCAGTTTAATAAGTGTAGGGATCCTTGGGGCGTTAGCCATTTGTAAGACGTTTCATTCATGGACATTACAGGGACTGTGTAATCAGGAAATGACCTATTGTTTATAGAGAACCTGTCTAGTAAATTCATGCTCTCCGAATTACAGACAGCATGGATCAGAGACTGGCTACATTGTTACAAATATTTCAGAAATCTTGCATTTTTTACACTGGTCAGTAAGCCTAACATCTGATACCAGGCTCATTTTTGTTGTTCTGTAAAGGTCATTTTTCAGCAGACACATGAACATAGGCATTAGCTCCTAGTCTCCTTTATGTTGAAAAAGATGTCCACTCCCATGCGCCACGCCGTGGTCCGTGCAGTCTTGGTGCAACTCTCACAGTGTTGCCAGATCATCAAAAATAAAGAAGGTTCAAGGTACCAGATGTTCTCCACAAAGGGATCCCTTTATTGGTTACCGCATACAAAAGGTAATAAATACAAGCAACGTTTTGGCCACATAGGGCCTTTTTAAGCCAAATATATAAATATATATACAGTGTGGAAAATAAGTATTTGATACACTGCTGATTTTGTAAGTTTTCCCACCTACAAAGAATGGAGAGGTCTGTCATTTTTATCGTAGGTACACTTCATCTGTGAGAGACAGAATCTAAATATACAAAAAACAGGAAATCACATTGTATGATTTTTACATAATTAAATTGTATTTTATGGCATGAAATATGTATTTGATCAACGACCAACCAGCAAGAATTCTGGCTCTCACAGACCTGTTAGTTTTTCTTTAAGAAGCCCTCCTACTCTGCACTTATTACCTGTATTAATTGCACCTGTTTGAACTTGTTACCTGTATAAAAGACACCTGTCTACACACTCCATTACACTCCAAACTCTCCACTATTGCCAAGACTAAAGAGCTGTCTACGGACACCAGAGACAAAATGGTAGCCCTGCACAAGGCTGGGATGGGCTACAGGGCAAGCAGCTTGGTGAGAAGACAACTGTTGGCACAATTATTAGAAAATGGAAGATGACTGTCATCTTTTCTCGGTCTGGGGCTCCATGCAAGATCTCCCCTCATGGGATAAGGATGATTCTGAGAAAGGTCAGGAATCAGCACAGAACTACACGTGAGGATCTGGTCAATGACCTGAAGAGAGCTGGGACCACAGTCTCAAACATTACCGTTAGTAACACACTACGCCGTCATGGATTAAAATCCTACAGGGCACGCAAGGTCCCCCTACTCACAACAGCACATGTCCAGACCCATTTGTAGTTTGCCAATGACCATCTGGATGATCCAGAGAAGGCATGGGAGAAAGTCATATGGTCAGATGAGACCAAAATATAACATTTTGGTATCAGCTCCACTCGCTGTGTTTGGCAGAAGAAGAAGGATGAGTATAAACCCAAGAACACTTTCCTACTTGGGGAAGCATGGTGGGGGAAACATCATACTATGGGGGTGCTTTTCTGCAAAGGGGACAGGACGTCTGCACCATATTGAAGGGAGGATGGATGGGGTCATGAATCGCAAGATTTTGGCCAACAACCTCCATCGCTCAGTAAGAGAATTGAAGATGGGTCGTGGATGAGTCTTCCAGCATGACAATGACCAGAAACACACAGCCAGGGCAACTAAGGAGTCACTCCGTAAGAAGCATTTCAAGATCCTGGAGTGGAATAGCCAGTCTCCAGACCTGAACCAAATAGAAAATCTTTGAGGGAGCTGAAACTCAATGTTGCCCAGCGACAGCCCCAAAACCTGAAAGATCTGGAGAAGATCTGTATGGAGGAGGGGGGCAAAATCCATGTACCCAAACTTAGTCAAGAACTACAGGAAACATCTGACCTCTGTAATTGCAAACAAAGGTTTCTGTACCAAATATTAAGTTCTGTTTTTCTATTTTCTATCAAATACTTATTTCATGCAATAAAAAGCTAATTAATTATGTAAAAATAATACAATGTGATTTTCTGTTTGTTTTTTTTGTTTTTTTAAGATTCTGTTTCTCATAGTTGAAGTGCAGACCAAAAGTTTGGAAACACCTTCTCATTTAAAGATTTTTCTGTATTTTCATGACTATGAAAATTGTACATTCACACTGAAGGCATCAAAACTATGAATTAACACATGTGGAATTATATACTTAACAAAAAAGTGTGAGACAACTGAAAATATGTCTTATATTCTAGGTTCTTCAAAGTAGCCACCTTTTGCTTTGATGACTGCTTTGCACACTCTTGGCATTCTCTTGATGAGCTTCAAGAGGTAGTCACCAGAAATGATCTTCCAACAATCTTGAAGGAGTTCCCAGAGATGCTTAGCACTTGTTGGCCCTTTTGCCTTCACTCTGCGGTCCAGGTCACCCCAAACCATCTCGATTGGGTTCAGGTCTGGTGACTGTGGAGGCCAGGTCATCTGGCGTAGCACCCCATCACTCTCCTTCTTGGTCAAATAGCCCTTACACAGCCTGGAGGTGTGTTTGGGGTCATTGTCCTGTTGAAAAATAAATGATGGTCCAACTAAACACAAACCGGATGGAATAGCATGCTGCTGCAAGATGCTGTGGTAGCCATGCTGGTTCAGTATGCCTTCA
This sequence comes from Phyllobates terribilis, assembly GCF_046119375.1. Taxonomy (NCBI): domain Eukaryota; kingdom Metazoa; phylum Chordata; class Amphibia; order Anura; family Dendrobatidae; genus Phyllobates; species Phyllobates terribilis. The sequence continues at coordinate 70,155,584 of NW_027362762.1, forward strand.
ATTTTGAATAAATCCCCAACAGTGTCACCAGCAAAGCACCCCCACACCATCACACCTCCTCCTCCATGCTTCACGGTGGGAACCAGGCATGTAGAGTCCATCCGTTCACCTTTTCTGCTTCGCACAAAGACATGGTGGTTGGAACCAAAGAACTCAAATTTGGACTCATCAGACCAAAGCACAGATTTCCACTGGTCTAATGTCAATTCCCTGTGTTCTTTAGCCCAAACAAGTCTCTTCTGCTTGTTGCCTGTCCTTAGCAGTGGTTTCCTAGCAGCTATTTTACCATGAAGACCTGCTGCACAAAGTCTCCTCTTAACAGTTGTTGAAGAGATGTGTCTGCAGCTAGAACGCTGTGTGGCATTGACCTGGTCTCTAATCTGAGCTGCTGTTAACCTGCGATTTCTGAGGCTGGTGACTCGGATAAACTTATCCTCAGAAGCAGAGGTGACTCTTTGTCTTCCATTCCTGGGGCGGTCCTCATGTGAGCCAGTTTCTTTGTAGCGCTTGATGGTTTTTGCAGCTGCACTTGGGGACACTTTCAAAGTTTGCACAACTTTTCGGACTGACTGACCTTCATTTCTTAAAGTAATGATGGCCACTTGTTTTTCTTTACTTAGCTGCCTTTTTCTTGCCATAATACAAATTCTAACAGTCTATTCAGTAGGACTATCAGCTGTGTATCCACCAGACTTCTGCACAACACAACTGATGGTCCCAACCCCATTTATAAGGCAAGAAATCCCACTTATTAAACCTGACAGGGAACACCTGTGAAGTGAAAACCATTTCCGGTGACCAGGGGTGAATTAAGAGTAGCAAGGGCCCCGGGCAGTTTAGAAGGCGCGGGGCCCCCCCACACACACACCTGATTTATCACGTGACATGTCACATGATCCCCTGTGATAGATCATGTGATAGTTCACGTGAAATTAATTTGGCACAATATTAATTATAATATTTTTTTTTAGGCTGTGTGCCCACTATGCCTTTTTTAAGCGTTTCCGCAGCGGCAATTCCGCTGCAGAAACGCTTAAAAAACGCTTGGTAGAAGGTCTGCCATGTTCTCCAATGATAATCCGCATGTGCTGTGTACATGCTGCGGAAATTTCCGCTGCCAATTATCATTGGGGAAAAATCCTCAGCACTACCAATTATTTTGCGGAAGCGCGGTGTTTTCGCCGCCATTGACTTGCATTAGAACGCATGGAATCCGCATCCCTGCATCTGTAGATGCGGAATCCATGCGTTTCAATGTGCGGATGGTACCCGGGTGTGGAGGACAGGAGACTCTCCTCCGGACCCGGGTACCATAGAACCTGTAAAAAAAGAATAAAATAAAAAATAAATATTATACTTACCTTCTGATGGCCCCCGGTGTCTTTATCCGATGCGTCCTGGTTTGCCGGCAGCTCGCGATGGTCTGAAAAGGACCTGCCGTGACGTCATTTAGCCATGTGACGGGTCACGCGACCGCTGACGTCGGCAGGCCATCAGAAGGTAAGTATATATTTTTTATTTTTTACCATTCTTTTACGGTCACACTATATAAATCCATGCTGGTTGCATGGATTTATATAGTGTAACTGTGGCACCCCAGGGGTCTGGTTTCCACAGTAATAGTGACGCGCCCCCTGGGCCATGTTCAAGGGACACCCGGAGCCGGATCTGGATAGGGGTAGTAGTCCTTGTGGCGGTGACCCGGTCCGTGCCCAGGGTGGTCAAACTAAGTGTGTGGCAGTCTTTTGTAGATGTTGTTTAAGTGTCGACTACGCCACCCGTTGATTGCGACTAGGAGGCCGCCGCTGCAGAGCAGACCGCTGAGTCCGGTGGTAGGATTGTGCAGCAAGGATGGTATAACCCCCAACGGGAGGGGTATGGCCTCAGGGCAGCAGATGTGGAAGATGGTGGTTGTGATGGTGCAGCAAGGAAGCTCAGAGACATGCGATGCAGTTTCAGGGTTTTTACTCACAGGTGTTGTTCCGGTCACTCCGGCCTTGAGTGACCACCCGAGCCGTGCTGCGTCCACCAGGTGTGGGACTCGGCCAACTCCCAGGCAGTCCAGAGCGTGGTCCTGAGCTCCCCTCTCTTCCTTCCTACTGGCCGTTCCCACCAGGGATCCACCTTTGTCCGGCTCCCTCGGGCCTCTTGGTGGTAAAACCTTCTCTGGCTTTCCTGACCCTATTCGTGGTGTGCCTTCCTGGTGGATGTGGTGAGGGTCGCGCCAAAACTTGACCACGACCTCCGGTTCCTGGCTGAGGATCATTAGCCTCCACCAGTTTGGGTTCCGGTACCCTTTTCTGCCAACCCTTCACCCTTTTGGTTTACTTCTGGGATCTCAGGGTTCCCTCTTGTCCTGCGTCTCTGGGCTTCTCTTCCTCCTCCTCTCCACTGCAGGCCTGGCCCTGGAGCTGGGCCCAGCCGGAGCCACAGCTCCCTGTCAGCCCTCCTGGCTGAACTCTCCCTCTGACTCTCTCAGCTCTCAGCTCTCCCTGTCTCTAGATGGTGCCCACCATATATACTCCCTCTATGTGTGAGCCCAGGTGACTAGCACCCAATGGGCTCCTACCTCTATGCCCAGAGTCCCTCCCCTATCTGCCCCTACACTACTGGGATGTTCCTCCCCCCCTCCCACTCCAGCCAGGGACAGACGCTGTCGTACCTGCACATCTATCTGGTGGGAGTACCGTTGTTCTGTCCCCCGGAAATGGGATGAGTGTAGTGCATGCAGCTAGCTGAGCTCAGTCCCACACTCCATCCTTACCCGGGAGTGGAATACCACACCTCTGGATCGAGGTGCAATACCCCTGTAGCAGCCGAGTCCTCGGGGTGCTACATTCCCCCCTGGTAAATCACAGCACGTCCTCGGGCTGTAAAAGAATAAAACATACCAAAACATACAAACTTTTTTAAAACATACTAACATATAAAACATTATAAAACATTATCAGAATATAATATGACAGGTAACTTATATATTATTCTAGCAATATAAACTTTTTCATATAAAACGTCCTTGTTCCTCCGGTCACGGTGCAACTTATGACCGGGTAAAGTGCAACAGTCACTAGAAGAAAATCAGTTCGTCCTATAAAACCGGTAGGGGGCGCTTTAGGAAGCGCAACTATTTACAGGGTATGGCCGCTCTCAGTCCTCGGCCAGTGGGGAAGAGGGACGGCTGCTCACAGTCCTTAGCCTGTGGGGAAGAGGGATGGCTGCTCACAGTCCTCATCCTGTTCAGGGATAGGGACACACAGCAAACAGTTCACACTAGTCCCAACGGGGACCACACTCTGATTTGCATCAACTTAGGTACCCCTACGGGTAACTATATACAGTTCTCTTTATGCTACTTCCCTTCAGCAGCGGTGTCCTCTCCTTATCTCCTCTTGAGGGTAATCTTCAAACCCGTCCGGGTCCTTTTGTTCCTCCTCATACCGCAGTTCTTCCTCCGTCAGCCGGTGCACATGAAGGGCGTATGGTCCTTTTGCACACTGATGCCGGGTGAAGGTGACCTCGTCACCCAGGTAAAGGTCACGTCCGCTGTGTCCCTCCGGCAGGTGAGATTCGACATCCCTGCGGGTGACAAAGACGTCACCGGGGGTTTTGTGATCCCTGATAAAGCCCCAGCCGTGCTCCAGTTGGAACTTGATTACAGTCCCGGTGGCGCGGGGACCGTGGGCTGCACGGGGGTTTCTCCGGGTCCGGCTTTTCTGCTCCGCGCTCTGGACCTGCAGCCGCTCCTCGCGGATCCGCCTCTCTCGCCGTTCTTTGTTGAAGACCTCCAGTTGTTGTCGGCAGCACTCCGCACGCTGGGCTGCGGCTGCCCGGGTCTCTTGGGTGAACCCCATGAGGTTTTCACCGGTGGGGTCCCATGCGAACTGCGCCTCCTCCAACGGGAGTGGGGTGATCTTGGCGGGTGCCGGAGCCGGGATCAGGGGCTCACACAGGGGCCATTCCTTCCGGAATCGGGGATTGAGGTATTCCGGTGGCCACTCAAAGGGCTGCCCATCCGGGCAAGTATGTTGCACAAGTAGGTCTTCGCCTAGGGGCAGCACTGTGGAGGTCGAGGGCGCGGTGGTGGTAGCGGCGCCTGGATTCACCAGGCCTTGCGACCAGGCCGGTGGCATTTCCTGCTTGGCCGCGCTCAGGGTTAAGGCGCGTGACGTCTCAGGGGGCGTGGCCGCGGCTCCTGCCGCTTGAGGCCTAGTTCGGAGCGGTGGCGGTGCAGCAACGGGCACGGTCGGTGGGATTTCGGGCTCTGCGACGGGGAGCTGGGGCAGGCTTACGGCTTCTAGGCTTGGGGTAGTAACGTCCCCTTTACCTGCTTCCATCTCTTCAGCTCCTTCCACGGCGTCGTCTCCGGCCTTCGTCCCTCCTGCACCATCCTCAGAGGCAGACAGACTCCTCGTCCCGGGTGGTGTCCTTTGCTGGCGGGTTCCAGCCTGCAGGGCCATTTCTCTGCTCCACTCTGTCAACACTTCTTGCTGCACTCGGGCCATCTTCTGAGCCAAGTCCTCCAGCGCGGTCTGTGCATGCTCCCGATCTTTGGGGAGCTGTGCCAGGATCTCCACCAGGCATTCTGGGGTGGCGGCCTGCAACAGGCTCCTGACCAGAGGGTCGGTGCTGCCTGACTCTCCCTCCATCTCCGGGTGCGATCTTTCCAGACTCCTCCAGGCTGCACCCATCCTCTCTCTTTTGTTCTTGATCCGCCCCTCCTGAGGGTGGTCCCGGGGCCACTTGGTGATTGTCAGTTTCAGGGGCAGACCCCTCGCTCTGATGGACATCTCTATCATTGCAGTCTCTGCTGGTGGGGGCGGTTTCCGCTTTTGGCGCCATTCCTGGACCTGGCCCACGATGGGAGGTGGCCTCTTGCCACCCTCTGGCACGCCCATAATGGCGTCCGCTCTGCCAGGGCGGGAAATCGTCTCAGATGGCGGGAATCGTCTCCCAATGGCGGGAAACTCCGTGGATGGCGGGAAAAGGCTGCAGATGGCGGGCAAACGGCGGGAAACGATCCGAGACGGCGTCCGATGGCGGGGACCCTCTGGAATTGGCGGGAGACTTCTTCTTACGGTAAATATGAACTTTTCTTCAGGCACGCAGTACCCGGTGGTTGCGGGCACGTAATCCTGCCGACTACGCCAAAATTGACGCGCCCCCTGGGCCATGTTCAAGGGACACCCGGAGCCGGATCTGGATAGGGGTAGTAGTCCTTGTGGCGGTGACCCGGTCCGTGCCCAGGGTGGTCAAACTAAGTGTGTGGCAGTCTTTTGTAGATGTTGTTTAAGTGTCGACTACGCCACCCGTTGATTGCGGCTAGGAGGCCGCCGCTGCAGAGCAGACCGCTGAGTCCGGTGGTAGGATTGTGCAGCAAGGATGGTATAACCCCCAACGGGAGGGGTATGGCCTCAGGGCAGCAGATGTGGAAGATGGTGGTTGTGATGGTGCAGCAAGGAAGCTCAGAGACATGCGATGCAGTTTCAGGGTTTTTACTCACAGGTGTTGTTCCGGTCACTCCGGCCTTGAGTGACCACCCGAGCCGTGCTGCGTCCACCAGGTGTGGGACTCGGCCAACTCCCAGGCAGTCCAGAGCGTGGTCCTGAGCTCCCCTCTCTTCCTTCCTACTGGCCGTTCCCACCAGGGATCCACCTTTGTCCGGCTCCCTCGGGCCTCTTGGTGGTAAAACCTTCTCTGGCTTTCCTGACCCTATTCGTGGTGTGCCTTCCTGGTGGATGTGGTGAGGGTCGCGCCAAAACTTGACCACGACCTCCGGTTCCTGGCTGAGGATCATTAGCCTCCACCAGTTTGGGTTCCGGTACCCTTTTCTGCCAACCCTTCACCCTTTTGGTTTACTTCTGGGATCTCAGGGTTCCCTCTTGTCCTGCGTCTCTGGGCCTCTCTTCCTCCTCCTCTCCACTGCAGGCCTGGCCCTGGAGCTGGGCCCAGCCGGAGCCACAGCTCCCTGTCAGCCCTCCTGGCTGAACTCTCCCTCTGACTCTCTCAGCTCTCCCTGTCTCTAGATGGTGCCCACCATATATACTCCCTCTATGTGTGAGCCCAGGTGACTAGCACCCAATGGGCTCCTACCTCTATGCCCAGAGTCCCTCCCCTATCTGCCCCTACACTACTGGGATGTTCCTCCCCCCCTCCCACTCCAGCCAGGGACAGACGCTGTCGTACCTGCACATCTATCTGGTGGGAGTACCGTTGTTCTGTCCCCCGGAAATGGGATGAGTGTAGTGCATGCAGCTAGCTGAGCTCAGTCCCACACTCCATCCTTACCCGGGAGTGGAATACCACACCTCTGGATCGAGGTGCAATACCCCTGTAGCAGCCGAGTCCTCGGGGTGCTACATTAGCAATATTACGTCTGAGAGCAGGTGGGAGGTCTCCTGGTCAGGAATCCTATGCATGCCACACCTCCTGCCTAGTCCTGGGAGGGGAAGAACTTCCCCTATATAAAACTAGGGCTGAGGCAGGGTTAGAGGAGAAGAAGAAGAAGAGGAGTCCCAGACAGAGACACAGTCTGGTCTGGAGAGGAGCAGCTATAGGAAAGAAAGATCAGGAGCTCAGTGGGAGCAGTGCTAAAAGGAGTCAGGGGCTGGAAGCTGTAGAGCTCGCCCTGATTGAAGAGTTCTCACCGGACCCGGAGTCCGAGGCTGTGGGGACTAATCCTTACCCAGCAGCAGAAACCGACTGGCAGGGGATTTCAGGTCCTCTGGCCCAGAAACCCGAAGGCACGGTCACACGCAAGGGACCAGCACCGCCATCGTGGAGCGGAAGCTACAAGAAGGCCCCGAGTCACCGGCCATACGGGTGAGCACCACACGGTACACTCAGGGACGTGGGCTACTTTTACCCGCCTCTAGCAAGGTAGCCAGAAGAGTACAATTAGTTGGGGAGGCCTACAACTCCGCCTGGCCAGGGGAGATCCCATCTGCTCACAGACTGACCAGGCCCCGATCGCTAGCCAGTACTCCGGGAGGGTCTACCTTTGCCACCAGTAAAGACCCTGAACTACACCGCACCGTCTCTGAGTGGTTCCTGCTGCCTGTATGCTATTCTACTACCCCCATCATCCACGTCGGCTGCCCTGAGGCCATACCCCTCCCGTTGGGGGTTATACCATCCACGCTGCACATCCGTACCACCGGCCTCAGCGGTCTGCCCTGCAGCGGCGGCTTCATAGCCGCATTCAACGGGTGGCATAGTCGAACACTCTAACATCTACTGCTAAAGACTGCCATTTAGTTTGACACCCTGGGCACGGACCGGGTCACCGCCACGAGGACTACTACCCCCAACAGATCCGGCTCCGGGTATTCCCCGCGTGCGCAACGCTGCACCACAGCACAGGCCCAGGGGGCGCGTCATAACCAAGTTGTCAAGCACTTTCCAAGTGATGCTAAAATCGCTTGGAAAGCGCTTGTCAACCCGCATGCGGAAATGAAAGTGAAGAACGCTTCACATCCGCATGTCCCTGGCAAGAAAACGCATGTACAATCCGCATGTAAAATCCGCATGTACAATCCGCATGTAAAATGCGCATGCGTTTTTTCTGCCAGGGAGATACAGAAGCGCTAAAAAAAAATCTGGAACATTTCTGTATCGTGGGCACATAGCCTTACGTTAATTGTATGACTCTATATTGAGCACACGTAGCCATCTATACACAGCGGGAGGCTGCACGGTGCCATCTATACACAGCGGGAGGCCGCACATAGCCATCTATACACAGCGGGAGGCCGCATGTAGCAATCTATACACAGCGGGAGGCTGCACGTAGCCATCTATACACAGTGGGAGGCCGCACGGCGCCATCTATACACAGCAGGAGGCCGCACGGCGCCATCTATACACAGCGGGAGGCCGCACGGCATCCCCCCCAGAGACAGCAGGAGGCCGCACGGCGCCATCTAAACTCAGCAGGAGGCCGCACGTAGCCATCTATACACAGGAGGAGGCCGCATGGCGCCATCTATACACAGCGGGAGGCCGCACGGCGCCCCTCCAGAGACAGCAGGAGGCCGCACGGCGCCATCTATACTCAGCAGGAGGCCGCACGTAGCCATCTATACACAGCAGGAGGCCGCACGGTGCCATCTATACACAGCAGGAGGCTGCACGGCACCATCTATACACAGCAGGAGGCCGCACGGCGCCATCTATACTCAGCAGGAGACCGCACGTAGCCATCTATACACAGCAGGGGGCCGCACGGCGCCGTCTATACACAGCAGGAGGCCGTACGGTGCCGTCTATACACAGCAGGAGGCCGCACGGCGCCATCTATACACAGCAGGAGGCCGCACGGCGCCATCTATACACAGCAGGAGGCCGCACGGCGCCATCTATACACAGCAGGGGGCCGCACGGCGCCATCTATACACAGCAGGAGGCCGCACGGCGCCATCTATACACAGCAGGAGGCCGCACGGCGCCATCTATACACAGCAGGGCGATTCACGGCGCCATCTATACACAGCAGGGGGCCGCACGGCGCCATCTATACACAGCAGGGGGCCGCACGGCGCCATCTATACACAGCAGGGGGCCGCACGGCGCCATCTATGCACAGCAGGGGGCCGCACGGCGCCATCTATACACAGCAGGAGACCGCACGGCGCCATCTTTACACAGCAGGAGGCCGCACGGTGCCATCTATACACAGCAGGAGGCCGCACGGCGCCATCTATACACAGCAGGAGGCCGCACGGCACCATCTATACACAGCAGGAGGCCGCACGGCGCCATCTATACACAGCAGGAGGCCGCACGGCGCCATCTATACACAGGGGGCCGCACGGCGCCATCTATACACAGCAGGGGGCCGCACGGCGCCATCTATACACAGCAGGGGGCCGCACGGCACCATCTATACACAGCAGGGGGCCGCACGGCGCCATCTATACACAGCAGGGGGCTGCACAGCGCCATCTATACACAGCAGGGGGCCGCACGGCGCCATCTATACACAGCAGAGGGCCGCATTATATTCCGCCTATGCCAGTGACTACCTCTTGAAGCTCATCAAGAGTGTGCAAAGCAGTCATCAAAGCAAAAGGTGGCTACTTTGAAGAACCTAGAATATAAGACATATTTTCAGTTGTTTCACACTTTTTTGTTAAGTATATAATTCCACATGTGTTTATTCATAGCTTTGATGCCTTCAGTGTGAATATACAATTTTCATAGTCATAAAAATACAGAAAAATCTTTAAATGAGCAGGTGTGTCCAAACTTTTGGTCTGTACTGTACCTACGATAAAAATTAAAGACCTTTCCATTCTTTGTAGCTGGGAAAACTTGCAAAATCGGCAGTGCATCAAATACTTATTTTCCTCACTGTATATTGTATGTATACCTTTCACTATATTTGGCTTGAAAAAGGCCCTATCTGGCTGAAACTTTGCTTGTATTTTTTAACTTTTTTATGTGGGAACCAATAAAGGGATCCCTTGGAAGAGAACATCTTGTGCCTTGGACAGTCTTTATTTTTAACAGTTCCTAGACTCCTTTTAGCTCCTAGGCATACTCTAGGAAAAGTATTGTGAAAGAAGGAGGTGGTGAGCCGTGACATCAGCTATTGTGAATGGTGGATCCTATTTTATCTACTGTATATAGAGGAGTTATCTGTCATTCTAATCCTGTGAGTGTTTGTTATGAGACTGCTCCGTCATCTGTACGGAAACAGAAATGGTGAGTTTTGTATTAGGTCTAGTGACCAGTGTAAATATTGCATATTTAAAGCGGAGTGAGAAAATGTAACTATACTGGTGTAGGAAGCGCCACCTGTGCTACATCCAGTGCCCATGCTATGCGCATAGTGTGACCGCTCTCCATACAGAGTAGTAGCTGCCAATATACATTATATAGTATGCTATACCTATGATGGTAGTAAATGCACAGACGTACGTCTGATACACTTTTGAGGCTATTTCTACAAAGATTATATATATATTAGCACATTAATGACTTCAGAGTTTTAGATGTTTACCAACGGTTCATGACGTCATTCTAGAATTTCCGAACAATGGTTTATCTACGATGTCCGCTTTCTATCTATATGTTTCTAAAATTACTTTTATGCACATATGGATATATTTTTTTCAATCACTAAATGGATTATTATCAGTCCCATAGAGGTTGTACCTTATACCTTTAAAGGGAACCTATATTATTTCAGCCAGGTATGTTTGACTCTGAAACGCTGCGGTGTTTCAGAGGAAAACAAGCTTTAAAAGCCGCCAGGGGAGGATGGGGGGCATCCAAGTCTAATTGGACAGATGGGTGATGATATGGTCCAAATTGCCTAATAATTCAAAGTTGCTTATTTTCATTTGTACAAAGACGGCACAACCTTTAGGCTGTGTGCCCACTATGTGTTTTTTAAGCGTTTCTGCTGCCGAAGTGCCGCAGACGCATGGTAGAAGGTCTGCCATGTTCCCCAATAATAATCCGAAGGTGCTGTGCACATGCTGCAGAAATTTCCGCTGCGGATTATCATTGCGGAAAAATCCGCAGCATTACAAATTATTTTGTGTAATTGCAGCGTTTTTGCCGCCATTGACTTGCATTGGATCGCATAATATCTGCATGACTACATGTGTAGATGCGGATATTAAGCAATTCAATGTCCGGATGGTAACCAGGTCTGGAGAAGAGGAGACTCTCCTCCAGACCCGGGTACCATAGTACCTGTAAAAAAAAGAATTAAAATAAAAATATACATCTGGTCTCACTTCTGGTCTCTTGTACGGCTCGCGATGGCCTAAAAGGACCAGCCATGATGTCATTTAGTCATGTGACGGGTCACGCGACCACTGACGTCGGCAGCCGCATGACCTGTCACATGACTAAATGACGTCATAGAAGGTCCTTTCACACCACCGCGAGCCGTACAAGAGACCAGACGCACCGGAGAGAAGACAGCGGGCCATCGGAAGGTAAGTATAATGGCTTTTATTTTATTTTTTACCATTTTTAATCTTTTTTTCAGCTATTAACTTGGTCACACTATATAAATCCATGCCGGTTGCATGGATTTATATAGTGTGACTAAGTTGTCAAGCACTTTTCCAAGTGATGCTAAAAGAGCTTGACAACCCGCATGCGGAAATGCATGTGAAGAACGCTTCACATCCACATGTCCCTGGCAGGAAAACGCATGTACAATCCGCATGTACAATCTGCATGTACAATCCGCATGTACAATCCGCATGCGTTTTTTCTGCCAGGGAGATGCAGAAACGCTCAGGAAAAATCCGGAGCATTTCTGCATCGTGGGCACATAGCCTTACGTTTGTTTTAACATTTTCCCTTAATTACAGTATAAAGAGGATGTGTCTCTTATATTATTCCCACTACTCCACTGAGTATTCTTTTTTATTTTTTTTTCTACCCCTACCATACGGTTCCAGACATATTAAGTGCTAACTTTTATGATCTTTAGCAAAAAGGAGTGACTCGCAGGACCCTCGGGGGCGTGTGTTTAGGCTGCTCCGCATAATGACTCTCTGAGCAGCTCCTCCTTTACTAAAGACCTTAAAAATTAGTAGTAAAGAATAAGCCCACACCTCTGGGACCGCATGCCGGATTTATAAACTACGTGTTTGTACAGTACATTTCCATGCCTCTCTCCATTTTCTAGCTATGAACTATATTTAGTAAAATGACGAACTGTATATTTTGATAAATGTATTGATATAATATACCTAATACTATGCTTTTCTATAATTATGCTATAAATATATTTGGCTTTACTGTTTGCTTTATATATATATATCGTATATATATAATAAAGAATTAAAAAAATTGATACTGTAAAAAGGCAGAAATGTACATTAAAAAATAAGAACCGGCCTTGTTCTTGTTGTGTTATGTTGATTTTCTAGTATATTTTCTTCCGTCTTCCCTGATATTTGATTCTTATTAAAGATGTAATGAATGCAGCTGTAAAGCATTACCCTTTTCGAATGTTCAGTATTGATAGAAAATCCCAGAATTAGCTTTTTAACCCATTTCCTCCATTCATACACACGTACTTGCTCCTGAGATGCTGTGTCCATATGATTAACGGCAGGATGGTAGCTGTGATTGACAGATACCCAACACCTCTAATGTCTCAGATTGAAGAAAACTCTGATCCAAGCTGCTTACAGAGAATCTGACAACACGTTTTTGCCATCTAATGTAGGGGCAGAGACCCTGATTTCCAGCGTTGTGTCACTTACTGGGCTGCTTGCTGTAGTTTTGATAAAATCACAGTTTTATCAGCAGGAGATTGTCACTAGAGAACTAGTAAACCTGCTGCCATGTAGTCCTTCATATTCATGAGTATAACCCCGCCCCTATCGCTAATTGGTTGCTTTCTGCCTATGCACAGTGTACACATCAGTGGTGTGGGCGGGGTTATACAGATCTCAGCATTCATAGAACTGCTAGATCTACAGCAAAGAAAACAGTGATTTTATCAAAACTGTAGCAAGCAGCCCAGTAAGTGACACATCGCTGGAACTAGGGTCCCTGCCCCTACATCATGCTGCTCTCTGATTACATAGCAAAATCTGCTGACAGATTCCCTTTAAAGCCCCATACAGAGATCCGGTCCTGTGTTTTTTTTTACAGATAAAACACATTCCCATTATAGTCTATGGGTGTGCTCACATGTCAGGGTTTTTTTCGAACCAATTGCCCACAACAACAAAAAATGTGGATCTAATTTGCCCATTCAATGAGTCAGTGAAAGCAGTGGATAGCACACTTTTTCTTTGTAGGAGAATATTTGAAAATTGATTTTTTTACTTTTTGCAAATGAGACAAAGGGATGCCATACTAATGATCAGGATGCAAATTTGGATCCAACACAATGATGAAAGACACAAAAAAGTACAGAAATCTGAATGAATTGCTCAATACCAACAATAAACTAGTGCCATAAAGTCTCATAAAAAATATATCTTTATTTAAATATGTAATTTAACAAAATAGTTTGATATATGTAGAAAAGCAGAAAACCCTATAGAGCACTACATTACACAGTACATAAATGTAATAAAAGATAGGCACATGATTAAAATATCCCAAGACATCCAAAAGGTATATGTCTGTTAAGTAATAGATTTGTACTTACATCGTGTGGCGCTACAGACACGATAGGTGTAGTGTGGTCAGGTTAGCCCCAACGCGCGTTTCACCCTTGCTTCATCAGCGGGTGTCATAGATGCCATACTAATAATAAGGATGGAAATTTGGAGCCAGCACAGTGATGAAAGACAAAAAAAAAGTACAGACATCTGAATGAACTGTTACTCTTTCTGCATGACAATCATTTTTTCAAATCACTGCCCTGGCATTGCAATAGCTGGTGATGGCATATCTAGAGCCGCCATAAGGGTGCAGTCACACGGCTGTATATATATTGGACCGAGCATGGACCACAATGCTCGGACTGGACGTCAGCTCTCCCAACCTAAGCTGGACAACTGCATAGGAATACATGAAGCTGTCACGCTCAGGTTGGGAGACTAGTCCGAGCACTGTATTCCGATCTCTGACCGCGCATCAAGGCTATCTAATATACAATCAGAGACTGCTCCATCAGGACGCCAGTGAATCCCCATATAACCCATAAACCAACAGATGGGACACTTGTTTTTTTGGACAGCAGCATTCCTAATACTTCCCCTTCCCTACAATACATCCCGGGCTCTAACTCTAAAGCCCCCCACAGACATTAGGCTAATGTTGGCTGAGCCCGTCGACATTGATGGCTTCTTCCGACAGTCTTATGTGTATGGAGGCCTTGGAGTATTTATTGCTGGGAGAAGATATAGATCCAGCATGTCCGATTTCAGAGTGTCCCAAAAATAAGCATAAGGCTTGGTGCACACAGATTTTTTCAAGGAGTTTCAAACCTTAGAACTTCTCAAAAACGTTGCGTTTCTGCTCAGTTTCTGTTCTAAAAACTCAGGAAAAAGACTCCGTGTGCACATAGGCTAAGACTTGTCTGTCGGCTACTCTCTCATCGGCCAAACGAGCGCTCCTTGGAGAGCACGCCAAGATGACTGCCGGCCAAGGTTGCCAACTTGACTTCTTATTTTTCTGGAAAGCTTATCAAAATCATGGACAGACACATTGGAAAACCATCATAATAAATCATTATGATAATAAGTGATCTACATCTACAGCCCATAATTCTGATATGAAGACATCAGCTGCAGTCACTGTATACTGTAAAATGATAATAATTAAAGGCAAAATTATCTGCATAAGATTCTTCAATTTCAAGAAAAATCATGGACGACTTACATTTTTTTTACGGGCAGGTCAAAAAAGTGATCAATTTTTACAGACTGTCCTAGAATTTCTGGATGATTGGCAATCCTGCTGCCGGGCAAATGACAAGCAGAAACGTCGTTAAGCCGACGGCCATCTCTTGTGTATGGCGGGCTTAAGCTCTGCTCTTCCTCAGCAGTATCTTAGGGGTTTTTTTTGCATTATTCCCTTTTGCATTTTTAGCCTCAATTTAGGGAAAAATATAGCAAAACTGCAAATTAACATGATTTTTACAGAACTGCTTTGTTTCTGATATGATTCTAGGTTTGTTGCAGCAAAATCAAATTTTTGCCACATTTATGCAGAATTTGTGACAACACTGTTGATACAGGACATTTGGCGACATCATAGTCCTGCACCGCAGAGGAAGAAGAGTAACACCTTGGCGAAGGTAATGAGGGGATGTATGATGTGTGAAGGGACAAGACCAGGGGCGTCCATAGACATCATGGGGCCCCAAAGCAGAAGTTCTAATTGGGCACCCCACCTCCCCCCCAACAAAAAAAAATTAAATAATTGTCGAGGTCACAGAAGAGCATATCTCACAACTTTACAGCCTTTACACTGTAATTTTCCTCCTGCTGAAGTCCTAGATTCCTCTTTCATTGCCCCCATAAAATATGATGCCAACAAAAGTGCCCCCCCTAAACACAGTATGATACCCCCATGGTGCATTCCTCCACGTGCACAGTATAATGACACTACTGTACCCCACCTCAACTCCCGACGTAAAGTATAGTGACCCCCCAACATAGTATGATCCCCCAACTGTGACCCCACTCAGCTATCCATACAGTATAATGGCCCCCACACAGTATGAAGGACCCCACACAAACCTTCACACTGTATAATTGCTTGCATACAGTATAATGGCCCCCACATATTATAATGGTCACTTCCATATAGTATAATGCACCCAATAATCCTCCATATAGTATAATGCACTCCCCATGGTCCTCCATATAATAAAACACTCTCCTCGTAGTCCTCCATACAATATAATGCACCCTCCATGGTCCTCCATACATGTAATGCACCCCCCATGGTCCTCCATACAATATAATGCACCCTCCATGGTCCTTCATACATGTAATGTGGCCCCCATGGTCCTCCATACAATATAATGCACCCTCCATGGTCCTCCATACATGTAATGCGGCCCCCATGGTCCTCCAACAATATAATGCACTCCCCATAGTCCTCCATAAAATATAATGCACCTCCATGGTCCTCCACATAATATAATGCTCTCCCCATGGTCCTCCACATAATATAATGCACCCCATGGCCCCCATACAATATAATGCTCTCACCATGGCCCTCCATACAATATAATGCACCCTCATGGTCCTCCACATAATATAATGCACTCCCCATGGTCCCCCATACAATGTAATGTGGCCCCATGGTCCTCCACACAATATAATGCACTCCCCATGGTCCTCCACACAATATAATGCACCCTCCATGGTCCGCCACACAAAATAATGCACCCCCCATGGTCCTCCACACAATATAATGCACTCCCCATGGTCCTCCATACAATGTAATGCGGCCCCCATGGGCTCCACACAATATAATGCACCCCCATGGTCCTCCATACAATATAATGTACTCCTCATGGTCCTCCATACAATATAAAGCACCCCATGGTTATCCATACAATATAATGCAGCCCCCATGGTCCTCCATACAATATAATGCACCCCCCATGGTCCTCCATACAATATAATGCACCCCCCATACTGTATTATGGCCACTAGTCACTGATTTAAAAAAAATAAACACAGTACTCACCTCTCCTGGTTCCACCTGATGCTCCAGTCTCCTCAGTGAGCGGTGTAAAGTGCCGAACATCTTAGAGCAGACGCCGAGGAAGAGTGATGGGGGTGGAGGCGTCTGCTGACGCTCCCCCTGGGCCATGTTGTTAGGGATACCCGGAGCCGGATCAGATGGGGGTTGTAGTCTCCGAGTGGCTGTGACCCGGTCCGTGCCCAGGGTGTCAAACTCAGTGTGCGGCAGTCCTTGCAGATGTTCTTAGTGTCGACTACACCACCCGTTGATTTGCGGTCAAAAGGCCGCCGCTGCAGGATGGTCCGCTGAGGCTGGTGGTGTGTGTGCAGCTGTGGTAGTATAACCCCCAACGGGAGGGGTATAGCCTCAGGGGGTCAGACGTGGAGGATGGTGGTTATGAAGGTGCAGCAAGGAGACTCAGAGGCATGAAATGCAGTTTCAGGGTTTTTACTCACTGGTGTTGCTCGGGTCACTCTGTACAGCAGTGACCACCCAAGCCGTGCTGCGTCCACCAGGTGCGGGACTCGGTCAACTCCCGGGCAATTCCTGAGTATGGTCCTGAGCTCCCTTCTTCTCTCTCTCTCTCTGGCCGTTCCCACCAGGGATCCACTTATGTCCGGCTCCCTCGGGTCTCTTGTTGGTCAAGCCTCCTCTGGGCTCCCTGACCCTATGCTTGGTGTGCCTTTCTAGTGGATTTGGTGAGGGTCGTGGCAGATCCTGCCCACAACCTCCGGTTCCTGGCTAAGGTTTGCTTTGGCCTCCGCCAGCTTGGGATCCGGTACCCTTTTGCCGACCCTTCACCCTTTTGTCCTTATTCTGGGATCTTGGGGTCCCCTCTCGTCCTGCGCCTCTGGGTCCCTCTTCCTTCTCCTCTCCTGGAGTTACTGCTGACTCACAGACTGACTGACTGACTGACTGACCCTGTCCTAAGATGGTGCCCACCTTATATACTCCCTCTATGTGTGAGCTCAGGTGACCAGCACCCAATGAGCTCCTACATTTACCCAGACTACTCCCCCTATCTGCCCCTACACTACTGGGATGTTCCACCCCCCCTCCCACTCCAGCCAGGGACAGACGCTGTCGTACCTGCACATATACTGGTGGGAGTACCGTCGTTCTGTCCCCCGGAAATGGGATGTATGTAGTGCATGCAGCCTACTAGCTCAGTTCCACACTCCATCCTTACCCGGGAGTGGAATACCACACCTCTGGCTTGAGGTGCAATACCCCTGTAGCAGCCGAGTCCTTAGGGTGCTACACCTCCTCCATCATCATTGCTCGCACCGGGCCCCCCTCCGGATGTCAGCACGAGTAATGATAATGGCGGAGGGAGCGTCAGCAGATGCTTCCAGCCTCATCATTCTGTGCGGTCATGCAGTGCGGGTGCTGATGGGTGGAGGCGGGGCCCAGACACAGGGCCCTCCCCCGGCTTACAGGCCCCATAGCAGTGGCGTGGCCTACTGCCATTGGCGGTACGCCACTAGACAAGACTAGTCTGTATGTGAGAAGAGGATATTCTATGGAGAGCAGTGTGTAGAATAGGGGGAGAAGTCTGTGGGAGAGAAATATGGGGAGCAAGTTGTGTAAGAAAAATGGAGGGGGGTCTTCTTCTGGTCGGATCTAGGGGTCAAAATTTACTTATGGGTCTAGTCTGAAGTTAGAGTCTGGTGTCTTATTAATTTTTGATCCTTTATCTGGGACTCATTTAAAATTATAGTTATAGGGCACATGATTTTATAGTTAAAGGGGTATCGCCATCTCCAAATTCTTATTCCAGTATGTAGTAGGTGTAATATTAATAATATTATCAAATGCCTCCAAATAGAAATGTAGTGTAGTTCTTCTGATTAGCTATGTCGCTTACCCCATGCGCAGGGCATTGCAGAAGCTTAGATATCCATAGTGATTATGACCACTCATAGGCTATGTGCCCACGATGCATAAATGCTCCGGATTTTTTCCTGAGCGTTTCTGTATCTCCCTGGCAGAAAAAACGCATGCGGATTGTACATGCGTTTTTCCTGACAGGGACATGCGGATGTGAAGCGTTCTTCACATGCATTTCCACATGCGGGTTGACAAGCGCTTTCCAAGCGATTTTAGCATCACTTGGAAAGTGCTTGACAACTTGGTCACACCATATAAATCCATGCAACCGGCATGGATTTATATAGTTTGACCGAAAGAATGGTAAAAAATAAATATTATACTTACCTTCTGATGGCCCCCGGTTATCTTTATTCGATGCGTCTCGGCTTGCCGGCAGCTTGCGGTACACTGAAGGACCTGCCGACGTCAGCGGTCGCGTGACCCGTCATATGACTAAATGACATCATGGCAGGTCCTTGAGTCCACCGCAATCTGCCGGCAAGCCAAGACAAGCACACCGTGGGCCATCAGAAGGTAAATATAATGTTTATTTTTTATTTTATTCTTTTTTTTACAGGTTCTATGGTACCCGGGTCCGGAGGAGAGTCTCGTCTCCTCTAGACCCGGGAACCATCTACACATCTAAACGCATGGAATGCGCATGTACAGATCCAGTGATGCGTAATCCATGCGCTTCAATGCAAGTCAATGGCGGCGAAAACGCCGCGCTTCCGCAAAATAATTGGTAGTGCTGCGTTTTTTTCCGCAATGATAATCCGCAGCGGAAATTTCCGCAGCATGTGCGCAGCACATGCGGATTGTCATTGCGGAACATGGCAGGCCTTCTACCATGCGTTTTTTTAAGCGTTTCAATTCCGCTGCAGAAACGCTTAAAAAACGCATCGTGGGCACACAGCCTTATAGTGACAGTTAGTTAGTGGTTAGTGGCCGTAACCATGGATACCTAAACTAAGCTGCTGTCACATCTTTGGCACTATAATGGCTGGTGGATAGTTTCGGGAGCAATTGAGTAAGAGACACAAAAGGCTGTAGGTAGAACGATGCTTTGGGTCGATCGTTCGGCTGACAGCCATCTCCGCCGTCTCTCCCATATACAGGAGCGCTCGTTTGGCCGAGCGTTCCTGTGTTCTCTATGAGAAAGTCACCAGTTAACATGTCGGCCAGTGGCTGTTCTCAGTGAGAATAATGCTATTTGGCAGTATGAATTCTACACGTGCGATCAACATCTCTCCGGACCATCACAATGGCCTGTGCCCCTATACACATATCGATGGGTTCTTCTGAGCAGATTTGTCACAAAACCTGAAGGATTTCCTGATGCCAAGAAAGTGAATGAGAATCCTGATGTCTCATGCATCTGCAGCATGTCAACCCCTTCAGCGTTCTTGCTGCAGATTTCACCCATACTAATCAGTGGGGAAAAATCTGCATGAAAAACGCATGTAAAAAAAAAAAAAAAAAGCATCTAAAACGTGCCAGCAAAGTGTTTTTCCCGCCAGGAGATAAAGAAATTTCTGTTGCAAGTACTTAAAGTGTGCACATACCCGTATGTGTATGGCGGCCTTGACTCCTTCATTAGCTTAGATAGGAGATGTGATGCAAGATGGGAGACCTGATGATCTCACTGTCTCTGTAAGGCCACGTTCACACATTCAGTAATTCGTGACTTTTTTACCTGAGTATTTGTAAGCGAAAATCAGGAGTGGAATCAGAGTAAAAGTATAATAGAAACATGTCACCACTTCTGTATTTATCACCCACTGCTGGTTTTGGCTTACAAATACTGATGTAAAAAACTCACCAAATACTGAAGGTGTGAATGTGGCCTAAGTAAATTAGGTTACTTTTGTTTTTTTTTCATTGCATTTTTTATTGTGTTTTTATCACATTTTTGACGCTGCATTTTTGGTCTCTTTTTGATATGTCTTAATTTTAATAAAGCTGCTTTGTTTTTGATACTTCCTGGTATTTGGGTTTGACAAAACTTTATTGATAGTCATGTGCGGATTACATGTGTTTTTTATGCGTTTTTTTTTACTTGCGGATTTTCCGCATCTAATACAAGTCTATGGGAAAAATCTGCACATAAAACTCAGCGTGTCCGCAGGAGAAATTCACATGTTGCGGATTGGAAACTCGCACCGCCGGTCAGTTTACGCGGAGTAAAAATAGAAGTGCAGCGGGCGTGAGATTTCTATATATCCCACCCACTTTGCTGGAACTGTAGGGCTACATTCTCACGATGAGTTTATGATGTTGCATCATTTTTGCACCCATTAAGTAAAATAGGTTACTTGCATTTTTCTCGAAAATATGCAGCGTAAAAAAAACTCACCAAAAACTTATCGTGTGAACGTAGCCTAAGACCAGGGCTGTGGAGTAGGTAAGCCAAACCTCCAACTCCGACTCAATTTCCATGACACCGACTCCAACTCCGACTCCCTCATACACGGCTCATGTTTAAGTGATAAATTTCCTGTAGCACAGATTCATCTCAGCTAAAAGTCCAGACCCTTAGATCAGGAATAGGACAGACATTTATAGGACATTTTATAACTTTCTTATGAAAAAATATTCCCCACAAACTGCATTGAACTACTGTACTCAATTTATTATATATTTTAGGAGTCGGAGTCGGTCCATTTTATACCGACTCCGACTCCACCAAAATGGGCTCCGACTCTGATTCCACAGCCCTGCCTAAGACGCTACATTTTTGATGCAGCGAGAAGATTCAGAGCCAAAAATTCACCCAAAAAACTCATATTCACATTCAGTTTTGGGGAAGACGCCGGACGCAGCAGGTTCACGACTGTAGGTTTCACACCTCCGACATTCTGAGTCCGGATCGACAGCGGGTCTCCAGTCCCAGCCTCATACGGGACCCGCGGCCGGTCCGGACATCGCCGTCCGTATTTGAACCGTGAATGTGAAGCAGCATGGAGACGTCCAGTCACGTAGAGAAGCCCATGTGATGTCTCCGGTCTAGACGGCTCTCTCTCGGGACTTGGCGCAGACGGTGTGGTATCCTGCACGTAGCGGTGTCATCGCTGCAGCCGCTGTGATACGACATTATTATTTTGGCCGCCTCTTTGTGTCTGCGGTGCCTACAGCCTGGCTGATCCCCTCGCCCTCCTCATCCTTTGCCTCCTTGTAGTAGCTTGCCCTTCCTCCTCCTCCTCCTCTGCAGCCTGTCTCCCTCCCCTCTTCCCAGTGGCTGTGTGGATCTCCCCCTCCTTCTCCCTGTGTCCGCCAGCTCCTGTGCCTGGCAGTAACCCCCCTCTGCTATTATTATCTGGGGCTGGGCATCCCTTGCTGTGTCTGTGCCCAGGGGGGATCCATACTACTCAGCGCACTGCGTCTGCAGGTAAGAGAGCAACTTGCATGTCTGCAACCTGCAGAGTCGGTGTGTCCCTGTGGGGATCTGCAGTGCTCTGCTCACAGCTTGGCCTCCTCTTGCTCTTTCCCTCTGCTCCACATCGCCATCTTGTCTGCTATGCAGAGCTCTGCTGTGTAAAGTGGATCATAGATGGGATCTATAGGCAGATGTAGCAGAGCTGAGTTTATCATTGAACTCTTTTGCAGCTGCCTGGTTTGTGGAAGATAAAAAATCAGGTTTACATTATTATTATTATTATTATATTTTATTTTATTATTAATTATTATTATTATTATTATATTATATAATACTATATAATACTATATTTTATTACATGGAGAATCTATGACAAGCCCAGCAGGGGTAAGGGGACTAGATTTGGGGACAATGGCACATTTATTTCTTGGGGCTTTAATTCTGCTCAGTGTCTGTTCACACCTGTCAGTCATACACTGCACCACCCTATAGTAAGCACCACTGATACTACACTGTGCATGTAGGGGACGACAACTTTTTGGATGGGGACTCCACTTGCCGCTGCATTTATCTCTCAGGAGATCACATCTGACTGCGGCGGCTGCAGACAATCACTGCTCCTCACACATCCTACTACAGGTGCAAGAATGAATGATGTGGCGGTACAACACAACAGTATGGCAGCACCTCGGATTAAACTACAATATAAACCAATCAGAACTTTAACGATTGTACTAATCGCGTGGAGTGCGTTTTTCTTTCTATGTATTAACCCCTTCACGCCATTTTCCTTTTTTTTTTTTTTCATTTTCGTTTTTTCCTCCCCATTTCTCCAAGAGCCATAACTTTTTTATTTTTCTGTCCACATAGCCGTACGAGGGCTTGTTTTTTGTGGGACGAGTTGTACTTTTGAATGACTTCATTCATTTGAACATATAATGTACTGGAAAACGGGGAAAAAAAATCCAAGTGCGTTGACATTGCAAAAAAAGTGCAGTTTCACAATTGTTTTTTTTTTTTTTTTAATTTACCGTGTTCACTATATGGTAAAATTAACCTGGCGATAGGATTCTGCTGGTCAGTATGAGTACACAGATATCAAACATGTCTAGTACTTGTTTTTATTTAAGTGGTGAAAAAAAATGTGGAAATTTTTCCCCCCAATTTTTTTTTTGCTTTTGTCGCCATTTTCCAAGATCCATAATGTTTTAATTTTTGGGGGATATTGGGGCTATATGAGGGCTGCTTTTTTTACGCCCTGAGCAGACGTTGTTACTGATACCATTTGGGGTAGATATGATGTTTTGTTCGCTTCTTCTTGATTTTTTTCTCTTTACGCTGTTTACCGATTGAATTAATTTATTTTGTATTTTGACAGATTGGACATTTCGGAACACAGTGATACCAAATATGTGTATTTATTTTTTTTAAAATGTTTTAGGTTTAACCCCTTCACGATCTTGGGATTTTCTGTTTTTGCCCTTTCGTTTTTTGCCCTTCTTCCCAGAGCCATAACTTTTTTATTTTCCCATCAATATGGCTGTATGAGGGCTTGTTTTTTGCAGGACAAGTTGTAACTTTGAACGAAACCATTGATTTTACCATATAGTATACTGCAAAATGGGGAAAAAATTCCAAGTGCAGTGAAATTGCAAAAAAAAGTGCAATTCCACAATTGTTTTTTGTGTTTTATTTACCATGTTCACTATATGATAAACCTGACCTGCCATCATGATTCTCCAGGTCATTACGAGTTCATAGACATCAAACATCTATAGGTTCTTTTTTATTTAAGTGGTGAAAAAAAATCCAAAGTTTGTAAAAAAGCTAAATAAAAAAAGTCGCCATTTTCGGAGACCCGTGGCGTCTCCATTTTTTGGGATCTGGGGCTGGTCGAGGGCTTATTTTTTGCACGCCGAGCTGACGTTTCTATTGATACCATTTTGGGGTAGATCCGATGTTTTGATCGTCCATTATTGCATTTTATTGCAATGTTGCTTCAACCAAAAAAAGTAATTTTGATGTTTTGATTTTTTTTTTCTCCTTACGCCGTTTACTGATCGGATTAATTATTTTTCTATATTGATAGATCGGGCGATTCTGAACGCGGTGATACCAAATATGTGTATTTTTTTATTTTATTATTCTTTTATTATGAATGGGGCAAAAGGGGGGTGATTTGAACTTTTATGTTTTTTTTTAATTTTTTAAAACATTTTTTTTACACTTTTTACTTAGGAGACTTGAAGCTGTGATCACCCGATCGCCTGTGCTACACATAGCTGTGCTTCAGCCCTGCTATGTGTAGAAAAAATCATCATCTCCTATGATGAGCGGAGGGAGGCAGGGACACAACATATGAGGCAAGTTTACGTCATATGTCGTGAAGGGGGTAATTCCACCTTTGGGGATAATTTTCTTTTCTTAATTCAATGCATGTATTTTGGGCTAAAAAAAATATTTTCCACTTCATTTTTGCATCGTGGGCACATAGCCTAATTCCCTTTACAAAATGGTAGAGCAGGTCGGATGCCCAATCGCCGTTCCATTCATTCTCTATGGGGCCGGCGGAAAAAGCTGAGCTCAACAGCCCCGTAGGGAAGCATTGGTGCACCTGTCGAGCATGCACCCTGCTGATACATTCAAAGGGCTTGTTTGATTGGGAGCTTATTATTGAATGATAGTAATGATTTCTATGTGTACAGAGACTGTTTTCTCGCTTACATTTTCTTGAATTCCATCAATGTCTCCAATTTCTTATAATGGAAATGTAATACATTATGGTGACATGCTTGGCAGACCTTAGTCAGGCTGTAAATCACATCACAACCACTAGGTGGCCACATCATATGTAGCATAAACATCTCCCTACAGAGTATCAAAAAAACCTTATTTTTTTTATTTAAGCTGCTCATTTCATGTGCAAAATGATCAAGTGAGATTGACAATGTTGATCAAATGAGTTGTGTAGAGTTCATCAGGCTGGCATACGTGAGGTGTGTAGAGAGCATCAGATTGGCATACGTGAGTTGTGTAGAGAGCATCAGGTAGGCATACGTGAGGTACGTAGAGTGCATCAGGTAGGCATACGTGATGTGTGTAGAGAGCATCAGATTGGCATACGTGAGTTGTGTAGAGTGCATCAGGTAGGCATACGTGAGTTGTGTAGAGGGCATCAGGTAGGCATACGTGATTTGTGTAGAGTTCATCAGGTAGGCATACGTGAGTTGTGTAGAGAGCATCAGCTAAGCATATGTGAGTTGTGTAGAGTGCATCAGGTAGGCATACGTGAGTTGTGTAGAGTGCATCAGGTAGGCATACGTGAGTTGTGTAGAGTACATCAGGTAGGCATACGTGAGTTGTGTAGAGTGCATCAGGTAGGCATACGTGAGTTGTGTAGAGAGCATCAGCTAAGCATATGTGAGTTGTGTAGAGTGCATCAGGTAGGCATACGTGAGTTGTGTAGAGTACATCAGGTAGGCATATGTGAGTTGTGTAGAGTGCATCAGGTAGGAATACGTGAGTTGTGTAGAGAGCATCAGCTAAGCATATGTGAGTTGTGTAGAGTGTATCAGGTAGGCATACGTGAGTTGTGTAGAGTACATCAGGTAGGCATACTCTCCTAAGGCCCGCTCCTCCCTGACTTCCAAATATTAGGGCCTTGATTATTATCTCCTGGAACGGAAAGAAGGTCCCGGTTTGGCCTGCACATCGTGATAGCACAAAAGATTTATACATTGCCATCTGTATGATGTGCACGGCCAGCTTCTTGTACCTCATTTTAGCTTTTAGCATGGCACTGTACGGCTGGATGACTTGATCAGAGAGATCAACTCCCCCCATGTTTTTGTTGTACCCTGGTACACAGTCTGGTTTGGTGACCTGTGTAGAGGTAGTTCGTACAGTACTGAGGGTTCTGCCATCACCATGTATAGTGGTCAAGAAAAGGACATCCCTCTTGCCCTTGTACTTGACCACCAGCATGTTGTCACTACATTGGGCTCTGCTCTCACCCTTTCAGAGCATCTGCCCAATTAGCGACTTTTGGAGGCCTCTCTGATTTTTGTGGACAGTACCGCAGGCTGCGGTAGCTCGGAGAGAGAGACACTAGAAG
This sequence comes from Phyllobates terribilis, assembly GCF_046119375.1. NCBI lineage: Eukaryota > Metazoa > Chordata > Amphibia > Anura > Dendrobatidae > Phyllobates > Phyllobates terribilis. Next base: position 70,181,080 of record NW_027362762.1, read on the forward strand.
AGTAGGATGCTGGTATAACATTTATCTACCTAGAGGTGATAACCTTGATCCAGTAGTGGGTGCACCAAATCCAAAACAATTTTCCCACCCACTCCCAGAACAGGGGGGAATTCAGGGGGTTCAGTTCCAGAGTCCTTCCCTTCATAAACCCTAAACCTGTGGGTGTACCCTGAGGTACAATCGTACAGGTTGTAGTGTTTAATTCCATACCTGGCCCTCTTACTGGGCAGGAATTGCCAGAATTTGAGCCTCTCCTTGAAATGTATTAGGGACTCATGCAGATGTCCCTTTGGGAGTTGTACACCTCAGCAAACTTGTTGCTGAAGTGCTTGATGACCAGCTGAACTTTGAAAAAATGGTCAAAGTTGGGGTCATCTCAGGGAGGACCTTGCGCATTATCGTTGTAATGCAAAAATTTGCGGATTGCCTCAATTCGTTTATGGGACATGGCCATGCGGAACACTAGAGTGTTATACAAACCTCAACACTCAAATATTGCCGAAGTTCTGCCTACCTTCACTATCCCCATGTGAAGAACCATGCCCCAAAATTTCATAATTTCTACTGCGTCTACAGGGGTCTAACTGGCAAATTATGAAGTGGGATTTTGGGATAAAAATTGTTGGGCGTACAAATTTTTCTGTCACACAATGAGATCTACAAAATTTTCAGAGAAAAATACTTTGAAAAAGTCAATTTCTCTGAGTCCGGTAATGTCAAATTGGATTCCTGATTGAGCCACAAAATCAGGAACCTGTGGCTCATAATTTTCAGGAGGTGAGGCCCATAGCGGGTCAGTAACGGTGGGCTCTGGCTCATTTTCTGCCCTGAGGCGTCTGCATGGCAGTTCAGTATCACTTGAGGAAGAGGAGGCGGAGGATGAAAAATAAAGGAAGGTCGCATCCTGTCCCTCACTATCAGTGTTGGAGGCAAGGAAGGCATATGCCTCATCGGCTGAATACCAAATTTTATTTAGGTGTGTGAGTGTGAATGCTTGGTGTAAACTTTTTTAATTACATTTAGAATAGAAGAAAGGAAAAAAAAATAGAAAGAGTAGAAGAAAAGAATTTAGAAAAAGTTAAAAATAAAAAGGAGAATATAACATTTTGGAAAAATAAAAACTAAACTAAATTACACTAATCGTAATTCTATGAAGTAGAAAAACCTGCAGAAATTACTGCAAGAATTTTCCACTAAAATTCTGAAACTACAATTACTAGATGCACAAATTACTGAGCGCCCGCAACTATCTGATGCATATTGTGATTATATTTTGGTAAAAATACTGTAGTATAAGCAATTTACGACAATATATTTTTACTCTGGATTACATGGTACCTAATAATCCATTTTTTACACTTTACTATCTGACACTAATCCTGACTGTATTCGGTAAAAAATACTGTAGTAGATGCTGATTATTACAGTATATTTTTACTGTCCCTAATCTAGTCCTATCAACTAATCTAAATTATTTTCTATTCAATTCTTTTTTCACATAAAAAAAAACAGCCCAATGCTGATCAGTGACGTGACCCCACATCTGGGGCACATCTGGGACAATCCGCATCTGGGAGAACCCCGATCTTAAAAAGGAAACTTGGTGTTCTATACACCCTGTGTATGAGGTATAGAGGTGAGAGTCTCTGAGGATCACAAAGGGACAATCTAGGAATACTCTCCAATATCTCTTTACATTGTTTTTCCGTGGTATGCCTCATATCCGTTTCCCATTTTAGTTTTGCCGTCCAATTATTACCACTGGAACGAGTCTGTAGAAGCTGCAGATATATCTTAGATATTAGACTGGATGTATATTTTGTAGTTGCTAATGACTCAAGACCCTAGCTTTTTGAATGTCAGGTACAGCAACACCAAACTGAGTCTGAAATGCATATCGCAATTCTAAATATTGGTAGAAGGGTGCATGAGAAAGTCCAAACTTCTGTTGAAGTTTGTTGAAACTTTTGAGTGCTTCACTTTCTATTATATTATCCACAGTCTGTATTCCTCTCAGCTCCCATCCCCCGAACACCTTTACTTTGTCAAACTCCGCCAATTTCTGATTATGCCACAGTGGAGTAAACCTGGAGATCCCAGTTATTCCCAACAATCTCTTTCCTCTATTCCATACCTTATACATTAGCGCAAAAGTTGGTCTATCACCATCTGGGCAACCGACATCCCACTCCAATATATGGATAGGAGAGGAACATTTCTCATCTTGCAGGACAAGACTACCAGCCTTACCCATGCCTTCCCTTGTCCCCCAACCATGAAAATGCTGCATCTGTGAAGCCACAAAGTAGATCCATGGATCTGGTATCGCCAGTCCACCTCCTGTTTTTTCCCTCTGGAGAGTTGACAACCTAATCTTTGCTCTACACTTACACCAAATTAGTTCTCTAAACATTGTCTGCACCTTACGGAATATAGGAGGTGGGATCCAACATGGGGAGTTATGTAACAAAAAATAACAATCGGGGCATTAAAATCATTTTGATAAGGTTACCCCTCCCAATTACCCATAAAGGAAGTCTGCACCATGCATTTATTTTAGATCTAAATTTGTCTAATAATGGGTTAACATGTAGCATTGTATAATCTTTTATATGTAAACCAATCAGTACACGAAAATATTTAAACTTTTCTACTACCTGAATTTGTGTTGCTGAAATTATATCTATGGGTGCAAGGGGAGCCACTGGCAACAATGATGATTTTTCCCAGTTGATCATCAGGCCAGACCAACGCCCAAACTCCCCTATTTCCGACATAATTGGGCGCTTCCAAATTTCCCACATATAACAGCATGTCATCAGCATACTGTACAAACATACTTTTTCCTCTATATCATTACACCTGAATACTACAAAGTTCCGTAAGTCCCTTAGTCTACAAGCTAATGGCTCTATCACCAGAGTAAATAGGAGTGGTGAGAGCAGACAACCCCGACGCGTGCTCCTACCCTACCTAATGCAAATGGGCTTGAGAGGAGCCCATTAATTTTCAACCTTGCCGATGGTGACCAGTACAGTAATTTGACCCAATTTCTAAACTTCTGGCCCATTCTCATTTTACTCATAAATAGTTCTACTCAACACTATCGAATGCTTTCGCTGCATCGAGTGACATTATTACTCTGTGCCCCATTTCCACACTACAGGGTTGCATATTAAGGTATAGACGTCTAATATTTATAGCCTTGGACCTATTAGGCATAAAACCTGTTTGGTCTTCATGAATCAGCTCCAATATAACTTTATTAAGCCTAATACTTTTACGTCTGCTGGCAACAGACAAATCAGTCTATAGGAGTCCGGATGCTTAGGGTCTTTTCCTGGCTTCAGTAACAGAACAATAATCGCTTCTATTTTAAGATTTATTAATTAAAATATACTTTCTTTGTTGGACAAACCCTTTAAGTTTGTTTTCATATGAAAAGGTTCATCGTAATATTTGATGAAAAGGAAAATCTTCCTCAATTGTAGACATTCTTTTAGTACATATCAAGGTCGGCCCGCGACTTTGTCCAAGTTTTTCATTTTGGCCCTCTGTGTTTTTGAGTTTGACATCCCTGCCTTAGGGGGTTGTGCAGCGAGCTGCCTTAGCAATGGGGTCAGTATATGATATAGGTCAGGGTACACGAGGAGCCAGCTGCAGCCCTGTGATGTCTGGGCATAAAATAATTAACCCCCTCATGACAGATGACATACATTTACTTCATATGTGTTCCTGACTTTGATGCGGGCTCCGGCTCTGAGCCCGCATCTTTCCCAACAGATGACCTGATGACCCCAGTGCCTGTCATTACGAACCTCCTGAGAAAGCCAACCTATAGCTGGTGTTCATAGGAAACCATTACTCTCTCTATATATAGCGGTGCTGAAGCCCCGCTACGTGTAGCACAAGCGATCAGACAATAGCAGCTTCAAGTCCCCTAAGGGGACTATTTAATACATTAAGAATGTAAAAACATATACCGTATTTGCCGGCGTATAAGATGACTTTTTTTGCCCTGAAAAACATGCCTCCAAGTGGGGGGGTCATCTTATACGCCGGGTGCACTTCAGTTGAGATGCGCCGGGTAGATGCCTGGGCCCTGAGCAGGCGGGGGGGCCCACTTGCGGTCGGGCACCCCGCCAGGCTATGGGGGGGAGGAGAGCGATCTCAGAGCCCGCCCTTCTCCTCCGCTTCCTCAGGGCCCCGGCAGCCGGATACTTACCTCTCCCCGTGCCTCTGCAGATCCGCTGTCTTCCTGCTGTGTGCTCCCTGTGACGTCTCAGGTCAGAGGGTGCGGTGACGTCTTTACACCGCGCCCTCCCCTAAGCCGTCACAGGCAGCGCAGAGCGGGAAGACGCCGGCGACGCTGGAGTCCAGACCCGAGCAGCGGCAGCAGGTGAGGAGGAGTGAGGTGAGTGTTGGATTTTTTTTTTCATGTATGGAGGCATGGGGCATAATATGGGGGGTGACATCCTGCATGGGGCATAATATGGGGGGTGACATCATGCATGGGGAATTATATGGGGGGGTAACAGCCTGCATGGGGCATAATATGGGGGGTGACATCCTACATGGGGCATTATACGGGAGGGGGTGAGTATATAACAAACTCTATATTTTGAGTGGAAATGTTGGGGGGTTGTCTTATACGCCGGCAAATACGGTATTTTTTTAAATTGTGAAAAAAAAAAAATCACAAAAGTTCAAATCACCCCCTTTTGACCCATTAAAAAAAATAAATAAATAAATAAATAAACTTCACATATTAGGTATCACTGCATTTGTAAAAGTCCGATCTATCAAAATATAAAATAAATAATTAAATCGATAAACGGCGTAATGAGAAAAAAAAATCAAAACTCCACAATTTAAGTTTTTTGTGGTCGCCGCAACATTACAATAAAATTCAATAACGGGCGATCAAAACATCACATCTACCCCAAGATGGTATCAGTAAAAACATCAGCTCAGGGGGTAAAAAATAAGCCCTCACCCAGCCCCAGATCCGAAAAATTGAAAGTGGTCCTGTCTCAGAAAATGGCAACTAATGCAAAGGGGGTTTTTTTGAACAAATTTTCGATTTTTTTTTTCACCAATTAAATGAAAAAAAAGATAGTGCAAGTTAAAAAAAATAAATAAAAACAAATAGAAAAAGAGCCCTGCTGTAAAAATTGAGCATAAATTTTGATCAGTGACTTGAAGTCTTCGCAATTTATTCAAATTCAATACAGTTACATGACATGCTAGCAAAACACTTGGCAGCCTGTAATCCACATCCAAACCAATGGGTGGCAATTCATAGACACGTATAGCATAAATATCTTCTGACAGAGTATACAAAAATTGTTTTTTTTAAAGATGGTAATCTCGCTCCACTTATGTTGAGCCAAGAGGAAAGATAAGAAAAGACGCATTTGTAAAACCTTTAATGTTTTGTTGCAATGTGTCCTTTCTAAGTCCGCAAAACTGATATTATCACTCTAGATAATGCATTCACTTTTATTATTATACTATATATATATAGTTATTTACATTGAGTTTTTACATTTCTCTTTCAGTTTTCTCAAGATTCTCTAGGAAAAGTGATTACTTAATTTTTAAAACTGGCCAAATTCAGCAGAAAGAAGCAGCTACCTCAGATCTTTCCATCTCGGACTCATCTTGGTGTTTCTGCTGATGTGAAAAAAATGACCTTACAGCCGTCCATGATGAAGCAGTTAAAAAGAAAAAGGAAAAGTAATTTCAGCGTTCAAGAAACGCAAACGTTACTAACGGAAATAAAAAAGAGAAGAGATGTCATTTTTTCGAAGCAGCTCAACACCACAATTAATGAAATGAAGCGCAAAGCCTGGGAAGAGATAGCGGAATGTGTGAATGCGCTTGGAGAAGGTGAACAGAGGACGGGCACTGAAGTTAAAAGAAGATATCTTGATTGGAGATCCCTTATAAAAAGGAAAAGTCTGAATTCAGATCTTAAACTGGGAAATTCTGGAAATCACCTACCACTGTCAGATCTGGACTCCATAATTGACGACTCGGATGACAAGCCAAGTGGGTTAACGAATGACTCTAGCTTGGAGTGGAAAAATGTGCCAGATGGCCGAGAAGCAAATGAGTCTATGGCTGAGATCAAAGTTGAAGAAGAAGAAGAAGCTCAGAATTTTGAAGTAAGAATTTTTTTGAACTTATGTGATAAGATTGAAGATTAAGCTGTCATAATATAAGACTAATTCTTCTTGATTTGCAACTTGGAAAAAGGGGTCATTCCCAACATTAAGAGTTATCACCTATCCACAGGCTACAGAGGCTTTCCCAAAAACGGGGTCTAAAATTCATTATCGGAATGAAGCAGTGTCTGTGCAGGGGACTGACGGAAAAAGCTGAGTACTGTACTTGGCTATCTCCAGCAGTTCGATAGACAATGAATTAGAGATATTAGCGATCAAAGGTTTTGGCATTTAAACAGTTATTTTCTTTTTAAGTCCAAGTGGGCAATACAAGAGAGATTTCACTGAGGGCGTGTACTTCTTCTGTCTGTATGATGCAAAACAATCATAAGTAGGCAGCAACACACTGGGGAAACAAAGAAGAACATGCCCTCACAATGGCTCAGTATGAGACATGTATTCACAATCAGTCTGCTCTCCTCACTGCAGAGTGATGAAATGTGCTGGAGCACAGCAGACCTGAGTGTGATTAACTGACAGTGTTCAGCCTTCATCTCCAGCAGTCAGTGTGGGGGGAGGGGCAGTGCTGAAGAGTTCCATTACAAACACTTCTACTAGCTTTCCTCTTATAGTGCTGCCAGATCTGCCAATCATAAGCAGGCATCCAAATACAAGGGGAAAATTAGCACTCCCCACTATAGCTTAGACCAGGCTCTGTATGAGACATAATAACATAGTCTTCTCTCCTCACTACAAAGTGATTATATGTGCTGGAGCACAGGAGACCTGAGTGTGATTAATAGCTTTCGGCTTTTATGTCCTGGAGTCAATGTGGGGGAAGGGGCAGTGCAGCAAAGTTGGCAGCACTAGACTTATTTGGAAAGGCTAGTGTGTATTTGGTCCTGCCAAAAAATCTCATTTGAATTTGAGAAGAGAGCTACTAGAAGTGTTTGTAGTGAGACTCAACTTTTTACTTTACTGCCTTTCCCCCACACTAACTGCTGGAGGTGAGAGCTAAAAGCTGTCAATTAATCACACTCAGGTCTACTGTTCTCCAGCACATCATCACTCTGCATTGAGGGGAGCAGACTTTTTGTCAGTGCTATTGTGGGAGCGTGTGCTTCTTTCTCCAGTGTGTTGCTGATTGCTTATGATTTGTAAGCGTCAGAAAGAGGAATAAGTACATGCCCTCAGTGACATCTATCTGCTAATGCCCACTTGGACTTAATAAGAAAAGAAAATAACTGTTTAAGTGCCAAATACTTTTGTCACTAATAACTCCCCAACGGAGAAACAAAATAAAAAAAATATTTTATTCTGCTTTGCCGCACCGATAAAATAGTGCGTCCAGTTCAATATGAAAAAATTGGTGAAAGGTTCTCTAAGGTGTTTTCCCATTTTGTAAGATAGGATGTACCTTGCCTTTATGAATAGAAAACTTTTGAAACCCCCATGGTCCAGAGAAAAAAGGACATGCAGCACTAGTATAGCATTATGTGCTCTCCTAATTTTGATCTGAACAGTGGTGTTCCTGGACACCTGATGGTGCGAGAACCTACATGCTATCACATTCACTTGTTGAGTTACTTTGGTGGAAAGGGTCCACTGTGCAGCAGAAAACCAGTGAAAGTGGTGTAAAGCTACGCCAGCACCATCTCCCCTTCATTCTCAGGATCGGTGGACTTCTCAGAGGTCAGACCATTACCAATCTTGAATGGCGTATCCTTGTTAAGATGAGAAACCCATTTAAAAAGAGCTACTGGTTTCTATAGACATGGTGAATTTTAGCAAAAAAAAAAACATGGATCTTAGTGAGAGAGGGTTATCTGTTCAATGAGGTTTAGGGATGTCCTGATCCTTTTATTTTCATTTGAGATAAAACACCACCAGTGGTGGCATGGCCATGCTCACTTCTACTCATTGAGAAGACACATTCTGATGACCTGAGCGTAGATGTGTATCGGGAGTCCGGAGTTCGGATAAAAAAGCCAAATAGTACTCACCCTCCCCTGATTCAGTTGACATCACATCGGCAGTGCGCATCATCGCTGCAGCCAATCACTAAGCTCAGTGGCTTTGCTATTGTAGACGGCACGAGATGCTGAGTTCAGTGATTGGCTGCAGGAGTGTTGGGAGCTGTCGATGTGACGTCACCGCTGCAGACAAAATTGAGAGACCAGAGCAGCATTGGGGAGCCAGCCCTGAAGCTGGGGAGGGTGAATAGTATCTGACATTGTTATTTTTCATTACAGTAATCATTTGGGGTCCAGATTTCTGAAAGCATAAAACACCGTTAAAGTCAGTTAAGCTGCACCCTATCGGTGTGAAACTTGCGGTTGTGTTGTTTAGCCTGTTGACCAGATGTAATTCCTTCTCCACCATCATCCTCATAAGCATTTTGCAAGGATTGACACTCAATGTAAAAAAATGTTTTGAATATATTGTCTCTTCATTGTATTGTATATTTCTCCAACTTCCTACCATGACACCATCCACCCATTCCACCGTACTTGTAGAATGAGACCTGGACCGGTTGAGTCCTCCACCACATCAAACGTCCACTGCTAGATCTGTCCTGACTTCAGAACATAATATAACACGGCTCTGACACAACTGACCCTATTTTGTTAGGGGTTTGTAGGGAAAGAGTAAAGAAGATTGAAGATTTTAATTGATTTTTAATTATTCTCGGAGATTTTTTAGCATCTCAATGACATAAAGCCATATTTGTTGAATGAAACTCACCATACATAATATAACAATCCTAAAAAAATACAATGGAATGGTGGATATCCCTCTCAAACCAAAAAATGTAAGTTTTGTAGGATAAGACTAACAACAGCCCAGACTATAGAAAATACATACAGGTGTATCTCACTAAATTAGAATATCATCAAAAATTTAATTTATTTCAGTTCTTCAACAGAAAAAGTGAAACTCCCATATTATATAGAGTCATTACACACAGAGTGATCTATTTCAAGCGTTTATTTCTGTTAATGTTGATGATTATGGCTTACAGCCAATGAAAACACAGAAGTCATTATCTCAGTAAATTAGAATAGTTTATAACAACAGCTTGAAAAATGTTTTTAAAATCCGAAATGTTGGCCTACTGAAATGTATGTTCAGTAAATGCCCTCAATACTTGGTCGGTTCCTTTTGCATCAATTCCTGCATCAATGCGGCAATGTGGCATGGAGGCGATCAGCCTGTGGCCCTGCTGAGGGGTTATGGAAGCCCAGGTTGCTTTGATAGCAGCCTTCAGCTCATCTGCATTGTTGGGTCTGGTGTCTCATCTTCCTCTTGACAATACCCCATAGATTCTCTATAATAGATTCTCTATGGGGTTAAGGTCAGGCGAGTTTGCTGCCAATCAAGCACAGTGATACTGTTGTTTTTACACCAGGTATTGGTACTTTTGGCAGTGTGGACAGGGGCCAAGTCCTGCTGGAGAATGACATTTCCATCTCCAAAATGCTTGTCGGCAGATGGAAGCATGAATCACTAATTGTGGAAACTTCACACTAGACCTCCAGCAGCTTGGATTGTGGCCTCTCCACTCTTCCTCCAGACTCTGGGACCTTAATTTCCAAATGAAAACTGGTACTCTGGGACCTTGTGGAGTGTGTCAATGACTGCCTTGTGGACATCTGTCAAGTCAGCAGTCTTCCCCATGATTGTGGAGCCTACTGAAACAGACTAAGGGTCCTTTTTAAATACTTAGGAAGCCTTTGCAGGTGTTTTTTGTTAATTATTTAAATTTACTGAGATAATGACTTGTGTTTTCATTGGCTGTAAGCCATAATCATCAACATTAACAGAAGTAAACACTTGAAATAGATCACTCTGTGTGTAATGACTCTATATAATATAGGAGTTTCACTATATTGAAGAACTGAAATAAATTAACTTCTTGATGATATTCTAATTTAGTGAGATGCACCTGTACATCCACAATAATTCTGTTACCCTTACATATGTAGACCTTCTGAGAGACAGGAAAATTATATTGACCTCTTCTGACATTACAGGGTCCTAGCTGGAAAAAGAGAATATCACATCCTTGCTTTGGAATCCAGTTCAACTCCCGTCAAAATAGAATTGTGTATAATCAGACGCCTAGTGAAGAGAAGGTATGTGACCCGTAATGTTAGAAAGATCAATGCCATCTACCATAATAACAAGACATTAACCTTGGACCTATTATTCTAGGTAAAAATTGTGTAATTATGTACAAATCTGATGATAGATAACAAGAGGATGGGTCAAAAATTTCATGTTTGTTGATGGACTCCTATTAACCACTATTTCTAGAATAACCATTACTTGGTCCATAAATTGTGTTTGAGGAGCACGTAGCTCCATAATTGGCCAACATCCCTATGGCATGTAGGCTCTACCCCAATTTCTAAATGATATGTCATATTGGCTGCCAAAACCTCCTTTACAGCTTTATGTTAATGGGAATATAGCATGGGCAGTTTAGATTTTATCTGCCTACTCTTAAGACACATTATTTGGATAAAAGTATTGGGACACACGTCTTAATCATTGAAATCAGGTCTTTCATTCAAATCCACTGTCCCAGGTATATAAAATCCGGCCCCGCGCCCCTGGTGTGGGTGTATAACATCTGGCCCTGCGCCCCTGGTGTATAACATCTGGCCCCACGCCCCTGGTGTATAACATCCGGCCCCGTGCCCCTGGTGGATAACATCTAGCCCCACGCCCCTGGTGTATAACATCTGGCCCCGCGCCCCTGGTGTATAACATCCAGCCCCGCGCCCCTGGTGTATAACATCCAGCCCCGCGCCCCTGGTGTATAACATCTAGCCCCACGCCCATGGTGTATAACATCTGGCCCCGCGCCCCTGGTGTATAACATCTGGCCCCGCGCCCCTGGTGTATAACATCCGGCCCCGCGCCCCTGGTGTATAACATCTAGCCCCACGCCCATGGTGTATAACATCTAGCCCTACGCCCCTGGTGTATAACATCCAGCCCCGCGCCCCTGGTGTATAACATCCAGCCCCGCGCCCCTGGTGTATAACATCTAGCCCTACGCCCCTGGTGGATAACATCTAGCCCCACGCCCCTGGTGTATAACATCTGGCCCCGCGCCCCTGGTGTATAACATCCAGCCCCGCGCCCCTGGTGTATAACATCCAGCCCCGCGCCCCTGGTGTATAACATCTAGCCCCACGCCCATGGTGTATAACATCTGGCCCCGCGCCCCTGGTGTATAACATCTGGCCCCGCGCCCCTGGTGTATAACATCCGGCCCCGCGCCCCTGGTGTATAACATCTAGCCCCACGCCCATGGTGTATAACATCTAGCCCTACGCCCCTGGTGTATAACATCCAGCCCCGCGCCCCTGGTGTATAACATCCAGCCCCGCGCCCCTGGTGTATAACATCTAGCCCTACGCCCCTGGTGTATAACATTCGGCCTTGCGCCCCTGGTGTATGACATCTAGCCCCGCGCCCCTGGTGTATAACATCCGGCCCCGCGCCCCTGGTGTATGACATCTAGCCCCACGCCCCTGGTATATAACATCCGGCCCCGTGCCCCTGGTGTATAACATCTAGCCCCACGCCCCTAGTGTATAATATCTGGCCCCACGCCCCTGGTGTATAACATCTGGCCCCGCGCTTCTGGTGTATGACATCTAGCCCCACGCCCCTGGTATATAACATCCGGCCCCGTGTCCCTGGTGTATAACATCCAGCCCCGCGCCCCTAGTGTATAACATCTGGCCCGGCGCCCCTGGTGTATAACATCCGGCCCCGTGCCCCTGGTGTATAACATCCGGCCCCGTGCCCCTAGTGTATAACATCTGGCCCCGCGCCCCTGGTGTATAACATCCGGCCACGCGCCCCTGGTGTATAACATCCGGCCCCATGCCCATGGTGTATAACATCTAGCCCTACGCCCCTGGTGTATGACATCTAGCCCCACGCCCCTGGTGTATAACATCCCGGCCCCGCGCTCCTGGTGTATGACATCTAGCCCCACACCCCTGGTATACAAAATCCGGCCCCATGCCCCTGGTGTATAACTTCTAGCCCCATGCCCCTGGTGTATAACTTCTAGCCCCACGCCCCTGGTGTATAACATCCGGCCCCGCGCCCCTGGTGTATAACATCCGGCCCCGCGCCCCTGGTGTATGACATCCCATGACAGAATCACTGACTGGGTGGATCAGGGAAATGCTGTAGATATAGTATATCTTGACTTCAGCAAAGCATTTGACAAAGTATCTCACACCATCCTTATTGAAAAAATGACCAAGTATGCAATGGACCAGGCAACTGTTAGGTGGATTCATAACTGGCTTAGTGATCGGACTCAAAGGGTGGTTGTAAATGGCTTCACATCCAGCTGGATGAATGTCTCAAGTGGGGTACCACAGGGCTCCGTCCTGGGACCTGTATTGTTCAACATCTTTATCAATGATTTAGATGAAGGAATTGAGGGTAAACTGATTAAATTTGCTGATGACACAAAGCTAGGAGGGATAGCTAATACTAGAGAAGAGAGAGAGAGGATTCAAAAAGACCTAAATAAACTGGAGCAGTGGGCAGCAACCAACAGAATGGTTTTTAACAGGGAAAAATGCAAAGTACTACATCTGGGCAATAAAAATGAAAAAAGCATATACAGAATGGGAGGAATAGAGCTAAGCAACAGTACATGTGAAAAAGACTTAGGTATACTAATAGATCATAGACTGAACATGAGTCAACAGTGTGATGCAGCAGCAAAAAAGGCAAATACAATTCTGGGATGTATTAACAGAAGCATACAGTCTAGATCACGTGAAGTCATTATCGGTCTTTACTCCTCTTTGGTCAGACCTCATCTGGAATACTGTGTACAGTTTTGGGCACCACATTTTAAAAAAGACATAGACAAACTGGAGCAAGTTCAGAGAAGAGCGACCAGAATGGTGACTGGTCTGCAAACCATGTCCTATGAGGAACGGTTGCAGGATTTGGGAATGTTTAGCTTGCAAAAAAGAAGACTGAGAGGAGACTTAATAGCTGTCTACAAATATGTCAAGGGCTGTCACATTGTAGAAGGATCATCTTTATTCTCATTTGCACAAGGAAAGACTAGAAGCAATGGGATGAAACTAAATGGGAGGAGACACAGATTAGATATTAGAAAAAACTTTTTGACAGTTAGGGTGATTAATGAGTGGAACAGGCTGCCACGAGAGGTGGTGAGTTCCCCTTCAATGGACGTCTTCAAACAGAGGCTGGACAGACATCTGTCTGAGATGATTTAGTGAATCCTGCTTTGAGCAGGGGGTTGGACCAGATGACCCAGGAGGTCCCTTCCAACTCTACCATTCTATGATTCTATGATTCTATGATCCCGACCCCCCGCGCCCCTGGTGTATGACATCTAGCCCCACGCCCCTGGTGTATAACATCCGGCCCCGCGCCCCTGGTGTATAACATCTAGCCCCTCGCTCCCAGTGTATAACATCCAGCCCCTCGCCCCTGGTGTATAACATCCGGCCCCGCGCCCCTGGTGTATAACATCCGGCCCCGCGCCCCTGGTGTATAACATACGGCCCCGCGCCCCTGGTGTATAACATCCGGCCCCTCGCCCCTGGTGTATAACATCCAGCCCCGCGCCCCTGGTGTATAACATCCGGCCCCTCGCCCCTGGTGTATGACATCCAGCCCCGCGCCCTTGGTGTATGACATCTAGCCCCACGCCCCTGGTGTATAACATCCAGCCCCTCACCCCCAGTGTATAACATCCGGCCCCGCGCCCCTGGTGTATGACATCCCGACCCCCCGCGCCCCTGGTGTATGACATCTAGCCCCACGCCACTGGTGTATAACATCCGGCCCCTCGCCCCTGGTGTATGACATCTAGCCCCGCGCCCCTGGTGTATAACATCCGGCCCCGCGCCCTTGGTGTATGACATCTAGCCCCACGCCCCTGGTGTATAACATCCAGCCCCTCACCCCCAGTGTATAACATCCAGCCCCTCACCCCCAGTGTATAACATCTAGCCCCACGCCCCTGGTGTATAACATCCGGCCCCGCGCCCCTGGTGTATGACATCCCGACCCCCCACGCCCCTGGTGTATGACATCTAGCCCCACACCCTGGTGTATAACATCCACCCCTCACATGCCGTCTGCCTTTATTAACATGTAACAGATCGGCCGGTGGTGCAGAGCTCCCTGATACCAGCGCAGTACTGTAATAGGAGCCACCGGGGTAACAAGTCCGTTCATGACATTTCTTCCTCTACCATCACCTGTTAAAGATATTATGGAGAAGTGGAAGGAACTGCAGCAACTCAGCCACAAAGTGGAGACCTCATAACATTACAAAGCGGGGGGCCGACTGCTGAGGATCAGAGGGCAGAAAAGTCACCAACGTTCTGCTTACTCCATAACTGCAGAGTCCAGACCCCTCCTCTGGTATAAAATCAGCACAAACACTGCGACCCCACCGGGCCGAGCAGCTGCATGCAACCGTACATCACCAAGCACAATGCCGAGCATCGGATGGAGTGGTGTAAAGCCGCCACCACTGGGCTTTGGAGGAGACGTGTTCTGTGCAGTGACGGATCGCACTTCTCTATGTGCGTCTGATGGAGGAGTTTGGGTTTGGTGAATGCCAGGAGAATGTTACCCACCTGACTACATTGCACCCGCTGTACAGTTTGGTAGCGGAGGATAATACTATGAGGTTGTGTTTCAGGGGTTGGCCTCTTTTCCTTAATTTTCGAAAAGAAATCTTAATGCTTCAACTTACAAGACATTTTGAACAATTGTAGCTTACAGCTTTGTGGGAACAGTTTGGGGTTCTCCCTTTTCTGTTCCCCATGTCTGTGCCCAGTGCACAAGCTCCATACAGACATGGTTGGGGGAGTATGGTTGGAAGAACATGACCGGCCACACAGAGCCCGGACCTCCACCCCATGCAACATCTTTGGGATGAACTTGACCGGAGATTGTGAGCCCGGCCTCTGCCCAACATCAGTATCTGACTTCACAAATTATCTTGTGGATGAAGGGGCAAAATTCTTATAGAATGCCTTCCTAGAAGAGGGGAAGCTGTTATGGCTGCAAAATGGGGACTAACACCATATTAATGTCTATGGTTATAGAATGGGAAGCCATAGGTGTAATGTGGAGGTGTCTCAATACTTTTGTCCATATAATGTACAATATGTGGCAATGGAGGCATCTGGCGTTCCCCAACCTCCACCACTAAATTAGCCAAAGTGAAAGTTGCTGTTAATGGGGAAATTGGATATTTAAATTTTTGACCAAAAATGTTTTTGCTTTTGTGTGTAGAGATTTTTCTTCTTTTTCTGATTCAGTTGTTTAGACTACCCTGAATGTCCAATAACAGCCTACACAACCACATTTACATAGGATAACATGACAGCCTATATAATCCCATGTACCTATGGTAGCATGATAACCTATATAACCCCATATAGGGTAGCCTGCAATCTGAATCCATGGCCTACGTTGTAGATCTGCAGGATGTTTTAGTCGGCCAATCCACAGTAGTAGATTGAGAACACGACCTCAATTAATGGAATAAAATCATAATTAGATAATAACATTATAGTAAATTACAGTTATACTATTTATGACAGACAAATATAAAATAAAAAGGCAAATAAATATAGGGGATTAATGTTTCTTTGACACCAACAATTGAAAATTCAGTTTAGGCATAAAATATTTTGAAAAGTCACAAAACTTTTCTGACTTTTTGGCGATTTCACACCAGTTTTGGGCAGCTATGGCAAAATGGGTAAACCTGGGGAGGAGACAAGGCGTGACTATGCTCACCTGTAAAATTCTTCAAAAGTGATAGAGTCTCTTACTCCAGAAGTGTTACTCCAGTCTCCGTCTGGAGTAACAGTTCTGGCAAGTTTCACAGAGGGTTATGCTACTGAAAAGGTGCCCAAATTAATTAATTGGAGTGCTCCTCTTAATGAATTTGGCAAAGCTTATCTACGCACACTCCTCATTAATAATACTAGCATAAAATAAAGCAATCTTAATGAATCAGGAGGGGTTCATCTTCTTGGCAGGTGGTGTTTCTCACTAAATGACATTGAAAAACACCAGTAGAGAATTTTAGAAAAGTGAATGCGAATCAAATAGATTCCAAAAAGTCAGTAAGAAACAGCAGTGATGCTTCATTTGTCATTTCTTCATTTGCCTAAAGATCAAGCGAAGATCATTGTATTGTAGTAAATGTAATACTAGATGTCAAGATATGTATAAAATGTAAAAAAAGGAAAATGTAATGTAGAACTAGAAAAGGAATCAGTGGACAGATTGGAAGATATGGTCTCCAAATCTTTTATTATATTATATTCTATGACTGCAGCTGCAATAAGCCTATTCTGACTCCATAACTAGGCTGCAAGTGCAAAGCGCTTGAGACACCGTTTCTAGGCTGCCTCAGTATGAGCCAGTACTCACACGTAGATATTTCATCAGATAGCTTGAACTCGACTGCAGGAGGCAAGTATGAAGATTCCAGAAAAAGGTTTATTTTCCAGCTGAATTCCTGTAGCTATGCACAAATAGAGTAGGTAAAAAATACTTTTCTAAACCAGAGATGCAAACACATGAGCTTCTAAGATGGCTGACAACAGTGAATGAGGAAGAATGAGGAAG
Organism: Phyllobates terribilis; assembly: GCF_046119375.1. Lineage (NCBI taxonomy): Eukaryota > Metazoa > Chordata > Amphibia > Anura > Dendrobatidae > Phyllobates > Phyllobates terribilis. The sequence goes on from NW_027362762.1 coordinate 70,197,936, forward strand.
AAGGGAGGGGTTACTGACATCAGAGCTAGAGGGAGAGACAGGGAGAGAGGAAGGACAAACTTCTAAAGAGGGGCAAACCTTATTGCATAGCAATGAAACAGCACAGTATAACTGTCTGTATTATTCCCAAGTCGAGGGACATGACACTCCCCATCTAAAATCTTTAGATTTCACGATGATCCAATCTTGACATAAAGTCCTTCAATGATGTCCACCGTCGATCTGTAACCTAAAAGATAAAAAAGAAACACACAAACTCGCAACCATAAAACTGCAACTACGGTTGGTGGCCTGTAGTCCACAACAATAGGATAATCCGAGTTCAATCGGAAACCCATCTTTGGATTTTGGAAGCTGCAGCTTGCAAACACTTCCACCAACCTAATAATCCGATGGTGAAGGTTCTAACGCAGCTGGAGGTATTAGCAGGTATTCTCTCCGCCATAAGCTGTATCCAGTAATAATGTCTAGCTTCAAGTTATATCCTCCTTTGGCAGATGCAGTACAAGTTCAGTGACTGGGCGAAAGAAAACTCTTGTTGAACCACTTTTCGTCACCTTGACTTCCACCTATCGAGTCTTCCCATCGCTACTAGGCATAACCTTGGTGATTATACCGATTGGCCAATCATTGCAATGAACTTTCTTATCTTTTAGGACAATGTCTCCTTCTTGGAGATTAGGTTTTGCAGTCTGCCATTTGTGACGGCCTTGAAGCAAGTATAGGTATTCAGTCTTTCAGTGGTGCCAAAAAGACATTAGACAAGTGTTGTACCTGCTTCCACTGACATCTGTAAATGTCTCAAAATTCCCTGGAAGGAGTGCAGCAGCTCCAACCTTCTGCATAAGAAGTGTGGCCAGAGGCAGAATCGTTGGAGCATCAAGGTCCGATGATACTGGTACCAATGATCTTGCATTTATTATAGTGGACACTTCTGCTAGAAAGGTGACCAGAACTTCATGAGTGAGAGGCAACTTGTGGTCCAGCAACTTCAAATCAAGGATTATTTCTGTGATACCAATCATACGTTCCCAGGATAACCTCATATGTGATGAATGTGGGGGATTGAATACCCAGGAGCACCCATTGTGAGTCAAGAAGTTGTCTAGCTGCAGTTCCTTGCAGGCTCTCCCAAAGTTAGTGCCGCAGTCAGACTTGAGTTGTTTGGCAGGTCTCCTGATGGACAAGAATCTTCCGAGGGCATTGATGAAGCAAGAGGAATCCATGGATTCAATCATCTTAATGTGATCTGCTCGGATGCTAAGACAGTTGAACAGCACAGCCCACTACTTACAGTTTGCGGCTCCACTACGGGTCCTCTTTTAACAACCGACCATTGGCCAAAGGCATCTATGCCAACGTACATGAATTGCTGATCTGCTGGGAGACTCACCATCTGTTGATGTTGTTTTCCTCTAAACCTTTGACACTTAACGCATCTGTGGAGCACTGAGAAGACATACCTCTTCATTCCTACAATTCATAAGCCAGCTGACCTGATGGGGCCTTCAGTAATCTGTCTTTCTTGGTGCTGCACTCATGATAGTGATGGACCAGTAAAGTAGCGATGTAGTGCTGACCTGGAATGATGAGAGGATTCTACTCCTTATCCCATCGATAAGACTTCTCTATATGACCACCCACTCTTATCAGTTTGCAATGATCAACCACTGGGTTCAATTCAAGCAGTGTGCTGTTCTTGAACAGGCTGGTACCCTTTGTGATACTATCAATCTCATGATGATATTCTTCTTTTTGCGCACCCCTGATGATAACCTGTTCAGCATGTTCGATGTCAGCAACCATACGGTGTCCTTTACACATTTGCCAGCCTCAACATCCGGATGAATTGTCTATGATAAAACAATGAGTGATGTGAGTAAGACAAGCTATGGTCCACACTACAGATGACCAACTTGAGACTTTAGCTTCAATTTTGGTATCATAGAAGTGTAGTGAGTAGAGATGGTTGGTATGATTTCTTTGTCAGACTCCGGTTCCACCAGCTCGTAAGTGTTGTTGGTGTCCATTGATCAAGAATACTTGTATAGGAGACTTGGAGGTGACTTTAGAGCTTAGTGTCATTGAGCTTAGATGCAGCTGTGAGTCTTGTTCCTCGGTCAGCTGGGTTCAGGTCAATGGAGATGTGGTGTCACTGCTCTGGAGTAGAAAAGGTTCTGATGCGCTCTACTTTATTGCTGACATAGACATTGAATTTTGTTTGGTTGTATATGTAACCAAACACCGGTCTACTATCTGAGTACATTGTAAATGAATCAATAGCAATGTCCTTCATCCTTTATAACTTCAGCAATCTCCACTGCCAGTAATGCAGCACAAAGTTCAAGCTTTGGTACAGAGTGAGCGGGTTTTGGGATTAGTTTGGCCTTAACCAGGACAAATACGTAATGTACCTTGTTGTTGGCTTCTGAGGTCTTCAGATAGGCTACTGCAGCTATAGCCTCTGTAGATGCATCCGAGAAGATATGAACCTCTTTTTCTGATAGCAGCTGAAAGATACCTTAAGATGGAGATGTTCTAAGACCTTCAGAGACTTCTTCCATGTCTCCCACCTTTGTTGTTTCTGAGGCAGTAGCAGAGTGTCCCAGTCTGTTTTCTGGTGGTAAACTGCCTCAGCAGTATGTTGCTTTCAAAGGTCATGAATGCTATAAACCCAAGAGGATTGAAGATGTTGTTTACAACTGTTTACAACAGATAAGACTTTTCATTTGGTGAAAAGTTTATCGCAGACTGACACCTGGAATGTGAATGTGTCCTGTTTAATGTCCCACAACTTACCAAGGCATTCCATAGCAGGAACATCAGAATCTAGATCGAGGTCCTTTAAGTTCGTTGCAACGTCCCCAGATGGGAATGCCTTCATTACCTCCTGACTGTTGGAAATGATCTTATGAAGCCTGAGGTTGGCAGCTGACAGCATTTCCTGTGTTCTAGAGAGCAGATCAATTGCTTCTTCACCTGTGGTCAAAGACTTAAGCCCATCATCTACATAGAACTTCTTCTCCACAAATAGACGGGCATCAGATCCGTACTCTCTCTCACTCGCCTGGGCTGTTCATCTCAGTCCATAGATTGCTACAACAGGTGGTGCCAAACACGTGTATCTTCATCTGGTCATCTATGACTTCATTGTGGATGTCATTGCCCTTGTGCCATAGGAACCTGAGGTAGTTTCTACTGTCTTCCCTCACAATAAAACAATGAAACATTTGCTGGATGTCGGCCATAACTGCAACAGGTTCTTGTCTGAAGCAAATCAGTACTCCTCTAAGGCTGTTGTTTAGGTTAGGCCCAGTAAGGAGTAGGTTATTGAAAGAGATGCCTTCACACTGAGTACTGGAATCAAACACCACTCTGATTTGGTTAGGTTTACGAGGGTGATAGACGCCAAAGAATGGAAGGTACCAACATTCTTCTACTTCCTTTAGCAGTGGTGCAGACTCTGCATGATCTCTGTCAAAGATATTCAGCATGAAGTCGATGAAATGTTTCTTCATCTCTGGTTTCCTCTTTAGGGTGCGTTTTAAAGATGAAAACCTTGCAGTTGCTTGCTGCAGATTATTCGGCAACTTCGTTATTGGACAACCAAAGAGTAAAGGTGCTGTTGGAATCATCCTGAGCAAATTCCGTTTCCATAACCATTGTGAATTGTTTGTCCTCTCTTGCAGGTGCCAACTTGTTGTCTTCACTTGTAGAATTGAATACCGTAGACCCGAGGTTTTCATCACAGGAGTGGAACGTGTTCACATTGTCAGGGGTTTCTTACTGCCACTTACTGTCACTCAGCTTCTCCTTCACCCAGTAATGATGTGGGCAAGGCTGAAAGTAAGTGCTGCAACCATTTGGCAAGATATGAGTCTTAAATGAGGAAATCTTTGTAGGCCACTTCATCTTATCTATGCAGACATTGCCTTTGATAACTCAGCCTAGAGCAAAGCATTGGGCAAATGGAGCATCATGTGGTCCATTGATTTGCTGACCTATCTTGTGTAGCTGGAGAATATCTCTGCCGAGCAGAATCAGGCTATCTGCACTGTTGTTAAGGGCTAGTATCTTGTTGGCCATGGTCTTTAGATGAGGGTGATGAAGAGCAGCTTCTGGAGTTGGGATCTCCTCTCTATTGGACGGTATCTGGTTGCATTCGAGGAGAGTGCTTAGGGGTATCTCCACCTTGTTCTCAAGAGATTATACTATAAGTCCACTGAATCTTCTCCCAGAGACCCCTGTAACAGCACCACAGGTGTCCATTGTGCAGGGGTAAGCATTTCCCTTTAAATTGAACAGATCAAAGACTTCTGAGCTTGGAAGTGAGCAGTTGCTCTGATCGTCCAGGATGATGTACACCTTTGCGTATTTCTTTGGTTGACCTTTGGGATGCATGTTCACCAGGCATATCTTCGCACATGATCTGTCCAAGGGCCTTCTCCACAGACTTCGTGCATGAAGAAGATACTGTGGTAGGACTCACTGCTTTATCTGCATCCTCCCTGCCATGCCTTGTGGTGTAAGAAGGCGTAAGCGGTGCAGAGATAGGTTGGGATGGATGGATCGCTTGTACATGGTCCTCACTGTTGCACTCAAAACACTTAATAATAAATTTACAGTCTTTAGCAAAGTGTTCAGTAGAAGCACAAAATCTGAATCACACCCCAAATTTCTTTAAAAGCTCCTGAAACGGTTTCTTTCTGAAGCGGATGCACTTCTTTAGGGGATGTGGCTCATTACGAATGGGACACAGTTGATTTGAGTTTTCAACCTTTTCACTTTTGTTGTTCTTGTCTGGAGCTGATTTAGGTGTGGGAAGAACATAAGTCTTTTTCACTGACACTGGACCTCTGCTGTTTCTGTTATTAGAACGTGGACTCTCATATTTAGGAGGAGATAAACCAGGGTCGCTGGGTTCTCCGTAGGAAAAGATTGGGTCAGTTTAACACTGACTCAATATTTTTGATAAACTCATAGAAGTATGAAAACAGCTGAAAAGTGACTTGGTTTTCTCTTTTGTATCTTGATCCCAGTGTGGTCCACTTTTCTTGAATATTGTATGGCAGCTTAGAGACTATTGGGTTTACCCCACAAGCAGTGTCCAGGTCGCTGAGGCTAGATAGGTGCGTGTCTGCCTTGGCCAGCTGGAGCTCTTTCAGTAGGTCACTGAGCTCTTGGGATTTTGAATTGTCCTTACTGGGTATTTTTGGAAAATCCTGTAGTCGCTTGAACAGTGCATTTTCTTTGGCTTCGGGGCTGCCAAAGCTTCTTTCTAATCTCTTCCATGTAGCCATTAGACCAGCCGCTGGATTACTGATGTGAACAGATCTGAGTCTCTTGACCCGCTTTGTGGATTGTGGCCCGAGCTACCTGATTAGCAGATCTAGCTATTCAGCAGCAGTGATGCCAAGATCACTAATCATGGATCTAAAGGCACACTTCCAACCTCTATGGTTCTCAGATTGATCATCGAACCTTGTGAGACCGGTCATAGTAAGTTCGCAGTCAACCATGTACCTTGCAAAGTCAGACATGTCAGTTTTCTCTGATTTTGGAAAGACAATTGCTGACTGAGTAGTGTTATTTATATTGCCTGTATCATCTGGAACTACACTGTGTTCCAAATTATTATGCAAATAATATTTTCTCAGATTTTCCCAAATTACCTATATGAATTGTAGTCATTGTAATTTTCCAGTCAAATAACTATTAGAGTACAATTGAAAGGTTTTTGTACAAACTGCCTATGATAACAGTATATTTTTAAAAAAATAAAAAACTCAAACTGCAGTCAAAATGCATGTTCCAAATTATTATGCACAGCAGAGTTTTCAACCTTTTCATTTTAATAAAGAACAAAAAAATGGTCATTTTTGAAATTATAAGCATTAGCAGGTTATTACAAACTGAAATCAAACAGTTTTCAACTCAAAACTTTATTCTAGGTGATGTTACATTTGCACATAGGACCGCTTGTTCGAAAGGAGCTTCTGAACTCTCTCGTCCATTGAATTTGTCAGGTTTTGGATGGTTTCTGCTTTAATTGTTTTGCATGAGGACAGAATACCCTCCCAGAGCTGTTGCTTAGATGTGAACTGCCTCCCGCCATCATAGACACTCCTTTTGATGATGCTCCAGAGGTTCTCAATGGGGTTGAGGTCAGGGGAGCATGGGTGCCACACCATAAGTTTGTCCCCTTTTATGCCCATAGCAGCCAGAGATGCAGATGTGTTATGTGCAGCATGAGACGGGGCATTATCATGCATGAAATGATCTCGATGGTCCAGATGGATGGAGTGGAGGATGGCTGGTTGATGGACACCCCATGCAAACACGGCTACGGCACTAACAAGGAGGAGGTGGAGTAATGTTTTCGGCTGGAATCATGGGGAGAGAGATTGTCGGCCCTTTTAGGATCCCTGAAGGGGTAAAGATGAACTCCATAATGTATGTTGAGTTTCTCAAACAGCACTTCCTTCCATGGTTCAAGAAGAAGAACCGTGTATTCCGCAGCAAGATCATTTTCATGCATGATAATGCACCATCTCATGCTGCACATAACACATCTGCATCTCTGGCTGCTATGGGCATAAAAGGGGACAAACTTATGGTGTGGCCCCCATGCTCCCCTGACGTCAACCCCATTGAGAAACTCTGGAGCATCTTCAAAAGGAGTGTCTATGATGGCGGGAGGCAGTTCACATCTAAGCAACAGCTCTGGGAGGGTATTCTGTCCTCATGCAAAACAATTGAAGCAGAAACCATCCAAAACCTGACAAATTCAATGGACGAGAGAGTTCAGAAGCTCCTTTCGAACAAGCGGTCCTATGTGCAAATGTAACATCACCTAGAATAAAGTTTTGGGTTGAAAACTGTTTGATTTCAGTTTGTAATAAGCTGCTAATGCTTATAATTTCAAATATGTCAATTTTTTTGTTCTTTATTAAAATGAAAAGGTTGAAAACTCTGCTGTGCATAATAATTTGGAACGTGCATTTTGAGTGCAGTTTGAGTGTTTTATTTTTTTTTAAAAATATACTGTTATCATAGGCAGTTTGTACAAAAACCTTTCAGTTGTACTCTAATAGTTATTTGACTGGAAAATTACAATGACTGCAATTCATATAGGTAATTTGGGAAAATCTGAGAAAATATTATTTTCATAATAATTTGGAACACAGTGTAGAAGTGCAGGAAGGTAGGGTGTGCATAGGCATATAGTCCAGTAATATGCATAGTTTCTGGCATGCATGGAACTGAGGCTATGTGATTATCCGGAATGTGATGGCTTGCCTGCATATTGGCTGTTTATAGGGTTTGCTGAGTTGCAGGGGCCTGGTTCGTTCTGGTGCAAGCAGGAGGTTCAGGATGAGGGGTTGGCAGCGCGTTGTACTGACCTTGAATGCAGGATGCTGGAGAAGGATCTGTGTCCTGTTGCCTTGGATGAATGTCTGCACTGTCAGGAATGATTGTTGGGAGTCGGGTGCGCAATTTTGGCTTAGTACATAGTCTCTTGTGCGCTTAAGAGGGTGTTCTGTATCAAAATTACTTAAACTAATACTGTCTCTTTGACTACCATTGATAGCATTGATGACATGCTCACATTCTATCTCTAGGGCTTCTACTAATGCCCTTTTGCGCTCTGCGTTGGCTTTCATTTCTGCCTCCTTGCATGTTTATTTAGCTGCTACATTCGCTTCCAATGCATCCATTTCTGCCTTCTTGCATGCTGCTCCCACTGCCATCTCAGTTTTGTTTTGCACAACGGAGGCTTGTATTTTAGCAGCCTCAGCTTCTGGACGTGCTCTTATAAGTTGTTCGCTGAGTGTTGAAGATTTCGAAGAGCCTTACTTAGATGAGCGTTTTGACTGCTTGGTAGACCCAGAAATGCGAGATGACATCTGTGGAATTCGTGCAATTCTTGCTTGTGTCTTGGACTTGATACCACGTACTGTGCGACATCTTTCGGAATTAAGTTGCTGGAAACCTCGCAGTTTGCTCGCCTTTCTGGTATAAAACTCATAAACTGCACACATGTGTCCTAGAACTCCCTCTAGTGGTAGTTTGAGAGAAGCAGGCTGAGAGATGATGTTGATGTGACTTCAATTTTTGCCATAAGTCTGATAGATTATAAGAGAGTTCCTGTTTAATTATTTTTAGGTATTCTTTAACTTTCCATGTCAGCTTTATAGAATGTTTAGCCTTCTCACTGGACTCTGGATTAAACACATTCTTCATCTGACAGTGGATCGGGCAAAGACTGTGTAGTCTTTCCCTCAGCCATTGTGCTTCATGGGCTTCAAGGTGCTGTAATCTGGCTTTACAGATGTATCTGGCAAAAGTATTTTTTACTATCCTGACTCCATAACTAGGCTGCAAGCGTATGGCGCTTGAGACACTGTTTCTAGGCTGCCTCAGTATGAGCCAGTACTCACACAGATATATCGTCAGGTAGCTTGAACTCGACTGCAGGAGGCATGTATGAAAATTCCAGAAGAAGGTTTATTTTCCAGCTGAATTCTTGAAGTTATGCACAAATACAGTAAGTAAAAATACTTTACTGAACCAGAGATGCAGACACATGAGCTTCTAAGATGGCTGGCAGACTGTAAATGAGGAAGAAAGGAGGGGTGACTGACATTAGAGCTACATCAGAGCTAGAGGGAGAGATAAACTTCTAAAGAGGGGCAAACCAAATTGCATAGCAATGAAACAGCACGATATAATGACAATACAATACTGTCTGTATTATTCCCAAGTTGTGGGACATGGCAAAGCCTAATGAGAAATTGCTGATAATTTATTGGCCAGTTGTATACTTTTGCTAGGCAGTTAGCTCAGGTCGGGCAACATATTGCCATCTGAGTACGTAGATTTGTGAAACTAAACGTCCTGTACGGTTTGTTGCATGTGGCAATGTCCCATCTGAAATCTGCTGGCCTTTACTGTACCTTCTGTATGCCTTTGATTTTAGATAGAAGTACAAGGACACGTTCACACATTCAGTATTTGGTCAGTTTTTACACCAGTATTGGTAAGTCAAAAGCAGGAGTGGGTTAAGAATGGAGAAGTGGTGACGTGTTTCTATTAGGCTACATTCCCACGATGAGCTTTTGGTGAGTTTTGGATGTCGCAGAATTTTTGCACCATTTCTGCACCTATTACCGTATCTTTCAGACTATAAGACGCACTTTTTTTCCTCCAAAATTTTGGAGGAAAGTGGGGGGTGTGTCTTATAGTCCGGATAATACATTGTGGATGATGGGGTGAGGGGAGCGGCAGCGGAGGAGCGGGGCGCAGGCAGAAGTTGGCTGCTGCGGCTTGGCGATCCTGTGTGCTCTCTACTAAAGGGAATGAATATTCACTCCTCTCCACGCCCATGAGAGTGGAGAGGAGTGAATATTAATTTTCTTTAATAGCCCACACTGTCAGTCACAGCCACGGCTCCTGCAGCGGCTCAGCGATCCTGTGTGCCCGCTATTAGAGTATGAATATTCACTCCTCCCAACTCCCATGGGCATGGAGAGGAGTGAATATTCAATCTCTTTAGTAGCGGGCACACAGGATCGCTGAGCTGCAACAGGAAGCCATGGCTGCGACTGACAGTGTGACGGCTATTAAAGAAAATGAATATTCACTCCTCTCCACGCCCATAGTCCCGGCGTGCAGAGGAGTGAATATCCCGGCAGCTCACCTCAGTGCCTGAGGGCATAGGGCAGTGATGTCATGTGCAGCTCAGTTGCTGAGATCAGCTGCTGGCAGAACAGTACGCAGTGCTGGAGCAGAGGGAAGGAAGGTGATTAGAATTGTTTATTTTTTCATGTGTGCAGTGATGGGGTGCCATGCATACCAGGATAGGGATAGGGGGCCATGCATACCAGGATAGGGATAGGGGGGCATGCATACCAGGATGGAGGGCCATTCTTACCAGGATGGGGATGGGGGACCATGTATACCAGGATAAGGGATGAGGGGCCATGCATACTGGATTGGAGATGAGGGGGCCATGCATACCAGGATGGGGATGGGGAGCCATGTATACCAGGTTGGGGGCCATTCTTACCAGGATGGAGATGAGGGGCCATGGATACCAGGATGGGGATGGGGGCCAATGCCTACCAGGATGGTGATGATGGGTGCCATGCATACCAGAATAGGGATGGGGCACTATAGATACCAGGATGGGGGGCCATTCTTACCAGGATGGGGAGCCATGCTTACAAGGATAGGGATGGGGGGGCATGCATACCAGGATAGGAATGGGGAGCCATGCATACCAGGATGAGGATGGGGGGCCCTGGATACCAGGATGGGGGGCCATTCTTACCAGGATAGGGGGCCATGCTTACCAGGATGGGGATGGGGGGGCCATGCTTACCAGGATGGAGATGGGGGGGCCATGCTTACCAGGATGTGGATGGGGGGCCATGGATACCAGGATTGGGGGCCATTCTTACCAGGATGGGGGGCCATGCTTACCAGGGGAGGGAAATGGGGGGCCATGCATACCAGGATAGGGATGGTGGGCAATGCATACCAGGATGGAGATGGGGGGCCATGGATACCAGGAAGGGGGGCCATTCCTACCAGCATGGGGGGCCATGCTTACCAGGATAGGGATGGGGGGGCCATGCTTACCAGGATAGGGATTGGGGACCATGCTTACCAGGATGGGGATGGGTGGCCATGCATACCAGGATGGGAATTAGGAGGCCATGCATACTGGGATGGGGATTAGGGGACCATGCATACCAGGATTAGGATGGGGGCCATATATACCAGGATGGGGACATATATATACCAGGATGGGGGATATTAGTACAGAATTGGGGGACATTGCCCCTATAACAGTGATAGCAGAAGACCGCCCCCCCCATAACAGTGCGTCATGATCACATATTTTGCTTACATTTTTTTTCCTATTTTCCTCCTCTAAAACCTAGATGCGTCTTACAGTCCAGTGCGTCTTATAGTCCGAAAAAATACCATTTTTAAATTAGGTTACTTGCATTATTTCATTGTGTTTTTGTGTGTGTTTTTTAGCATGCATGTTTAGCGTGTTTTTAATGCTGCATTTTTTGTCTCTTTTTGGTGTGTCATGCTTTAAATAAAGCTGCTTTGTTTTTGATACTTCCTGTTTTTTTGCTTTGACAAAACTTTTTTGCTATACTTAGGTGCGGATTACACGCATTTTTGATGCGTTTCCGCCTTTGGAAATGCACTAAAAACACTTGTAGGCTTTTTTGTTGCGGATTTTCCTCATATAATGTAAGTCTATAGGAAAACCCGCACAGAAAACTCAGCGTAAGAGAAATTGACATTCTGCAGATTTGAAAACGCACCAAAAGTCAGTTTACGCAGCGTTAAAAAGAAGAACAGTGGGCATGACATTTCTATAAATCCCATCCACTTTCCTAAAATGCACCAAAAGCTCATTGTAAGAATGTAGCCTTATACTTTTCCTCTGATTGCTCCACTCCTGGTTTTGGCTTACAAATACTGATGCAAAATACTGACCAAATACTGAACGTGTGAACGTGGCCCAAGAAGAGTTATTCTCCAAGAATTGATAAGGAATCTGCAAGAAAATAAAAATGATGTATAATAAATCGCCTGGCTCATTATAAAGACATTCTCCTCTAAAGACCACCATATATTTTTCAAAATCTTAGTGTGAACCCAGGCTTCTCCTTCCCACCAGACACTGATCCGAGTGTCATGCCACCCTTTCCAAACCCAAGACGCCTTCATTTTTATTTTCGCTATCGGGCCTCTTGTCTGCACCAATAAAACAGTATTCTGTCTTGATTATTAGCTTGAAGTATCACTGAGCAGCCCTACTATGATATTGGGTAATAATCTGAAAGGGGTCAACAGGATCTAAAAAAAATTCTAACAGCAATGAATGTGAAAAAATAAAGTAACCAATACTCACTTGTCGTCGCTTCAATACTCTCGATCTGGCAGTTCCTACCTGTCTCTGTATACCCACATGATCAGTGCAGTCACTTCCCTCATGATCCTTGTGCCGTACACACAGGCATCGCCCAGGAGACTAGTGATTGGCTGCAGTGGTCAAATAGATGTATCTGCAAGTGATCACTGCAGGCAGCAAAGTAAACCGAGACCGGTGGAGACCACCTGAATGACCACACAGGAGCAGCAGAAGGATTGAAGGGAATATGTCAGCAGGTAATTGCTACCTCATCTGAGAGCAGCATAATGTAGGAAAAGAGACCCTGATTCCAACAGTGTATTACTTAATTTACTGGGAACAGCTGTTGTGACACAATCAGAATTTTTAGATGTTGCATGAAGCAGAGCTGAGAAAGCTAACCCCACCCACACCACAGCTCTCTGTGTGCACTGTACAGTGACAGTAAACTGCTGATCAGAGGAGGGGGTGTGGTCGGACTAGCAGGCACATAAGCACTAGTCCTGGCAGTGATAATGTCCTGGTGATAAAACCTTCATTGAATGTAAACAACAGCACCCAACCTAATAAGTGACACATCCCTGAATTCAGTGCTTTAGCCCCTACCTCATTCTTCTATCACATTACATAGCTAAAACCTGCTGGAAGATTCCCTTTAAGATGTGAGAATTGCATATTTTCTCACATTCTCTGCTGTTAGAATATATTTTTAGATCCCGGACGACCCTTTTAAAGAATCATGGACTCAAAGTGATCACTTACGGTAGAAGTAGATTTACAAATACGGATTATACAACAACATGACAACCATGAGACTATTAGAACAGCATATAAAAAAAACCAATAAAGGGATCTCTTCAAGGTAGTCGTGTCTTGGATGATATTTGTCTTTTAAATTGCAAATTTCAAAAACCTTTCCTATTCCTTTTTTCCTAGTTCGAAATGGAAGAAGATGAAATGTTATCGACTGTATTGCCCGACTCTAGAGAAGAAAATGACCTTCCCGAGGAGTTTCCCAGAATCGAGGAGTTTGGCACCCTAAGTTCTATAGCCAGAATCCCCTATAAAGATTCCCATCTACTTATAAATCTAGAGAAGCAGAAGTTGGAGATGGAAAGACAACGTTTAACCATTGAAGCCGAGAGACTACAAGTAGAAAAGGAGAGACTGCAAATCGAAAGAGAGCGATTGCGGCACTTAGACATGGAGCACGAGAGACTCCAGCTTGAGAAAGAACGTTTGCAAATTGAACGAGAGAAGCTCAGGCTACAAGTCATGCACGCAGAGAAAGCCAACCTGGAGAATGATTTTGCGCCATCGGAAAAAACTGTATTGCAACCCTTGGACATAGAAGCTGAAAAATTAAAACTGGAAAGGGAACATCTTCAGCTAGAAAAGGAGAGGCTACAGCTCCTAAAGTTCGAGTCTGAGAAGCTTCACATAGAGAAGGAACGTCTTCAGGTTGAGAAAGAACGTCTACGTATTCAACGAGAGGGCCACTTACAATAAAAGTGTGCACCTCAATAGTACGTTACATTAGTTTTACAGTGACTTTGGTCCGCCATCGTCTTTGTTGCTTTGTCTGTAGACTTTGATCTATGTTCTGTCTACCAACAGGGCCTTACGCAGGTATGTTCCTCTGCTGTTTTCGGCAGAGAGGTCAGCGTGCAGCCAAATAGTGAGCCCCTACATTTTGATGTGCCTGCATAAATGGAAATATGTGAGATTTTGTGATCAAGTAAAACTACTCTAGTATTTTAGTGCTAGTAAAATCCAAGACTTAGAATCCTAAATATGATCTAGTTTTCAAAAACCTAGAGCGCTGCTTCTAACTGTATCCATTTTTTTTTTTTGTTTTACTTGAACGGTATAGCTTTCCTGTCCGCCACCATGGATGAAACATGAATGGCTAAAAGTCACAGGTACAAGTAAGAAAATTTTCAAGAAAGACACTGATGGGAAGAAGATCTGTCCACTTTGTAGTCTAGGCATGGGAGAACCTTCGCCTACAATTACTTGCACTAAAAATTTGGTAAAAGTTTGGAGGAAATCAATTTAGACAAATTTTATTATTGGTTTGCGCCATAAAGAACATCAGATATGGCTTTGGACACTGAACAAAAGCTCCAGATTTTAAAATTAGACTGGTCCATTTTTAGGCACAAAATTAATGTCAAATTAAGAGTTGACTTTAAGGCTTTGGACACCTTTGACATGGAAAAATTATTTTTACATACATTAGTGGTTACTGTAAAGGGAACCTATCACGTGCCAAACTTTATTACTATTCAGATATGGAGCTAATCTGCAAGATAATAGCGTTCCATAGCTGTGCGGCCACTGTACTGAAAGGCCGGCTACCGGGAGTAAATTAACTTTATTTTTCCTGGCAGCTTCTGGCTTTCAGTCATTCAGGCATGTCTGGAGCGCCTTCAGTCACTGCTCCGTACACACTGAGCAGCGGCTGTAGGCATGCTCTGTCACATTGACTGACAGCCATTTCAACAGCGTATTAGTGCAGAGATGGCTGTCAGTCATTGCCAGGGCTAGCTTACAGCTGCCGGTGACTGAAGCCACATCTTTTTGACTGAAAGCCTCAGGCTGCCGGGAAGACTAAAGTTCATTTCCTCCAGTAGCCAGGCTTTGAGTGCTGCAGCTGAGCAGCTTTAGAATTATATTAACCTGCAGATTAACACCATATCTGCAGGTAAATAGCGTTTGGAGACATGACAGGTTTCCTTTAAATTAATTCAATTGCGTTAAGTTTCAGATCCCCTGATGTGCAGTTAGTAACCTGATCCAAATTTCAGATTGCTCTATTGTGGGAGTGTCTCTCCCGGTAATATAGGCTGGATGTGAGCTCTTTGTATCCAGGGTGCTGTTGTCTCCACTAGCTCATGATCAGCTCCTATACTGCACTTATTTTCTCTTCATGTGATTTCTTACTTTTATATTAATGTATTTTCTCTGCCCTCCCTGAAGCTGTATATGTTATCTCCCCTATCCACACTGTGGATATCTGTGTGGACATCCCTGCTGCTATTTCTAACCCTGAAAGAAGGGAGAGGGGAGCAGAGGTCTTTTCGGAACAAAGAGCTGAAGCTCTGACAGATTTGTAACTTTAAGCTGGATAATGAAATTGCTAGAACATTTCTAATGAAGACAATTTAGAAAACTGCTTAACTGTGCATTAAGTAAGCAAATTAACTATTTAAAAAATTCTGTGCAAAAATGTACAAAGCCTGTTTTTTTGTGTTACAAAATGCCCCAAGTCTAACACACAGGGTGCACCACTTTCATCTCATAACTATCAGGTTTACGTGTTTATCATTGAATGGCATAGATGAACTAGATTTGTGTTCTTCTGTACAGTATTTTTATATCAGTATCACATATTTTTTATGTCCGTTTTAAAAAAAATGTCTTTTGTTCGCTGGTGCTTTTTAAGAAAAAAAAATTGAAATTAATGTGCTTCCTATTAACAAGCACAATTATCCCATTATCAGGGAAATATCTACAGTATTTCCTGGAAAACAAAGAGGAAAGTTCTCGAGAAGTTTGTAACTGCTCCATAGAATGTAACAGGGTTGTGTTATTGAGGATGTCACGTCCTGTGAGATGACGGGGCTTCCATAGTCGACTTTTATGTGGTTTAGATGTAGAAAAATTCTGTAAAATGAGCATCTAGCCAAATATTGGATGTGTTCCACAAAATCTTGCTTCAGTACCTTTATAATTTATGCGTTTTGAATATTTAAAGAAGTTGTCCACTGCTTGGACAACTCTTTGTCGTACCCCACGCTTGGCCCTGATAAAATAAAAAAGCTTATACTCACGTCCCGTGCTGGTGCCTTTCCCGCGGTGTCGGCGCTCGCTCTCCCTGGGGCTCCCGTGCTGTTGTTGTGACATGTGACGCCAGCTCCCAATCAGCGCTGCCGTCACTGTCCCCGCGTCCTGTCGAATTGAGCAAGAAGAGGAAGTCAGAGATCAGCTGCAGTCCGGACTTCCTCTTCATGTTCAATTCGACAGAAGCCGGGGACAGTGACTCCAGCTCTGATTGGGTGCGTGGCTCACGTGTCACTACAACCGAACGAGAGTCCCAGGACTGCGAGTGCCGACACCGCTGGAACGGCGCCAGCACGGGAGGTGAGTATAAGCTTTTTTATTTTATTGGGGCCAAACACTTAGATCAAGAAGGAGTTGACCTAGTAGTGGACAGGACAACCCCTTTAAGGCCACGTTCCCACGATGAGTATTTGGTGAGTTTTTGATGTTGCAGATTTTCTGCACCTATTATGTAACTTGTGTTTTTTTACATGAGTTTTTACCGTGTTTTGATGCTGCATTTTTTTATCTTTTTGGTGTGTCATGTTTTCAATAAAGCTGTTCTGTTTTTGATACTTCCTAGTATTTGACGTTGACAAAATTTTATTGATAGTCATGTGCGGATCACATATGTTTTTAGTGCCTTTCCGCACATGCGTTTTTTTACCAGTGGATTTTCTGCATCTAACGCAATTCTATAGGGAAAATTCACACATAAAACTCAGCGAAGAGAAATCGACATGTTGCGGATTTCAAACACGCAACACAGTCAATGTAAAAAAAAATGCACAGCGGGTCTGAGATTTCAAGAAATCCCATCCACTTTGCTGGAACCGTAAGTCGCTGCGTTTTTAGCTCAGTGAAAATAAGCAGCATCAAAAACTCATTGTGGTAGTGAACCTTTGAGAACATGTCATGTAAAAACATGCTATTAACTTATTTGATATAGGGTTAATCTGCAGATTAATAGCGTTCTGAGCTTGCCCGGCCGCTATACTGAAAGCCCCGCTGCCAGGAGGAAATGAAACTGTAGCCATGCCGCTATACCCCTATGACTGGCTCTGACTGACAGCCAGCTCTAATGACTGAAGCCGCGCCGGCACCACCCCTATGACTGAAAGCTGGAGGCTGCCGGGGGGAATAAAGTTAATTTCCTACTTGCAGTGGGGCTTTCAGTGCGGGGGCCGAGCAGCTTCAGAACTCTATTAACTCTTCAGAACTCTATTAACTTGCCGATTAACCCCATATCTGCAGGTTAATAGCGTGTTTTTACATGACAGGTTCCCTTTAAGGTGAAAACACATGGATCAGCAGCCGCACGTGAATGAAACCATCACAACGTACGTTGATTGGCTGCTGGACTTTGTCGGTAATACAGAGAAATAACATTATTATTGCATGGTCATGGTTTTGGACGAAAACTGCAGTTTATCTGAAAAAAAGGAAGTATGTCTAATTTAAAAGCTATAAGAAAACCTTGCCCGTGGGTGTGTTGGTGTGAACGGCTGACTAAGGGAGCAGTCAGGCGGCCGTATTACTCGCGCGAGGATAGAATAACAATCCTCGGACTGGATGTCTGCTCACCTGACCTGAGCCGCATAAAAATACCAGCTGTCACATTGCAGTCAGGAGAGCCGACAGCCAGTCCTAGGATTGCGATGCTATCCTCGCGCAAGCAATACGACCGTGTGACTGCGCCCTTATTCTGTGTTCTGACTCTTATCATTGTTCACCTAGCAATGCAAACACAGCGGCCATGCTGGAGATTGGAACTTTAGAATTATCATGTCCTAGTCCAAAACTGCCAAAGTACTAGGAATAGTCAGGGGGCACCAACATGACTTTTAAAGGGAATCTGTCATCAGATTTTTGCAAGCAGCATAATATAGGGGAACAACCCTGATTCCATTGATGTGTTACTTACTGGGCTGCTTGCTGTAGTTTTGATAAAATTATTGTTTTATCAGCAGATTTTCACTGGACTAGTAAACCTGCTGCCGTGTAGTCCTCCATATTCATGAGCTCTGTATAACCTCGCCCCCACTACTAATTGGCAGTTTTTTATCTATGCACAGTGTACACAGAAAGCAACCAATCAGTGGTGTGGGCGTCGTTATACAGAGCTCAGTATTCAGAGAACTGCTAGATGTGCAGCAGAGAAAACAGTGATTTTATCAAAACTACATCAAGTAGCCCAGTGAGTAATGGAGTAGCAAAAACTTGGTGATAGATTCCCCTTAAAGGGTTTTCCAAGATTTAAAAATCCTTCAATGTGGCCTCAAAATTCAGCTTTTGTGACTGTGCCCAATAGTTCGTCAAAGATAAGCCATCTAGTGACTCTAAATAACAAGTTACATATTTGGTACGGTTAAAAAAGACATCTATCAAGTACAAGAAGGGATAACGTTTCAATAGATGTCGTTGGAAAGGATCTAAATGAAAGCTCCGTTTTCTAACATTCAGTCCTCTAGGTTCATTACTGTGGATGGGATTAGAAGCAAATTCTAGCACTTATCCTCTAATGTAATAATATAATATGTAGCATCCTGGATCTTGGCGTTCTATTCTTTGACTCAATTTGTGCCCATTACAATCATAAGGCTAGGACTACACGGCGACATTGGCCACAACACCAGTCGTGGCGCCATAGTTTGCTATGTGTCGCTGCAATACAAGTGGATAGGGTCACATTGCAACCCCTAGAATACTACGATCGCAACAAACCAGTCGATCATAATCTGTCCACTTCGGACTTTTTACATCTTGCTTGTCGCGATCGCAGTACCATCGGGGTCACAATGCGACCCCATTCACTTGTATTGCCCTGCGATGTAGCAGCACCACCGAGAAAACTTTGGCAGCGCGACAGGTGTTGTGGCCAAAGTCGCATTGCAGCCATAGCCTCACAGGAGGTTCTCCAGTTTTAATTTTTACTGATGTCATTATGACATGTGTGGGGTATAAAATTTGGGACACTCAACAATAATTTTTAATTTTAGAATTGAACCTATTTTTTATTAGTATGGACCAAATTAACATTCCCAGAGGAATTATTATTTGACACTGATCTCCCAGATGCAAATTTAGCACTGCAGACAACAAACAACTACCGCTTAAAGTTACTGGGTGGTGCAGCAGAGGTTGGCAGAACAATCTGCACTTATTAGCTGCATCACACAGAATTCCTGATCTTCTCATTTAAGACCACCAACTTCAGCCAATCGCTGCAGAGCAGGAAGTCTATAAGATGCAACTTTAGCCAATCGCTGCAGAGCAGGAAGTCTGGTAGATACAACTTTAGCCAATCATTTCAGAGCATAACGTCTGTAAGATACAACTTCATCCAATTGCTACAGAGCAGGAAGTCTGTTAGATGCAACTTCAGCCAATCACTGCAGAGCAGGAAGTGATGTCAATGAAGAGCATTTAATTGGCAACTTCTACAGTGCAGTCCAGTAACATGCAGCTATTTTGTTACTTACAGTGCCTAAACTGAAACTAGCCAAAATACATGGACATGTGAACAACTCCATAAACAATAATAGGAATGAGTTCAATCTGTAAAAACCACGGATAGAACTTGTTTGAGGAAAACTGACTAAAGTGGTTGAAAGTAATTTGAAAAAGAAAAGGATCAACTTTATTTTTTTCCCCAAAACAGCGCCACACTTGTCCACAGGTAGTGTGTGGTATTGCAAGTAAGACCCCTTTTCTTCTCTGTGTTTCTAAAAAGGATGCAACCATTTTTTACTAATTCTGTACATCCTCTTTTAACCAGCCTCAGTGACATCACTGGATTTTTATGCTTTTCACCCATGTTAGAGGCTGATCAGAGCCGACTGGGATCCCTTCGATGAGGTCTCCGGGCATTTCCTGATCTGTCTACACAACATGTTGGAAAAAATGAAAACTTGAGAAGACTTCATTACGTCCTTTGTGTAGGGACATGTTCAAGTATTATGGTTTCTTATAGAAATGTTGTACACTTTACAGGTACCTGCCCATAAAGTATTGGTGTGCGACCTCACCAAGCAGACGGCCTGAATTTTAATTTAATTTTTAGTTTTTATTAGAGTATTTTTGTTATGAACATCAGACTAATTGGAAAGCTAGATAGATTAGCTTTTGCATTAGTGAATAACTTAACTGGCTAAAACAATATTAAACTGTGTGCTTTGTCTGTTGCTCAATAGATCAGCGTTTTAGCCGAAACATGAAGTCATGTTAAGTGTTTTGCATTCGGTAATAATAAGCTGTTTAGGGTGCAGTATTCCATGTGGTCAATGAAATATATATACAGTATATATATATGTCAACGAGATATACTGAACCTTTCAAATTGTGATTTTGTAGGTATTCTTCTACCTTTCCAAGCTGTGAATGTATCCTTATCTGTAGAATCACATGCAGAGAAGCAAATCAACTCGTACTACCATGGGATGTCCCGTATCTGTGTGTATCTCTCCTCCTTAGAAATAAAGGATAAATTACACATGTCTGAACAGTACTGTCTATGAATCTCTATGAAGACCAATAAAGTTATCATCCTCTTATGTGTTCATTAAGTGTGTCCATGTATACGGAAGAGGGGTCTCATAATTGTGGGTAAGTTGCATGTCTTTTAAAGAAGACCTGTGACCAAATTTTTCATGTTGAGCTGGACATACGAAGTAATGGTGGCTGCAGAGGGGAAGAAAACACTTTTTTGATATTTCTTAATTTCACCTTTCCGTTGCAGAGATATTAGCAATCAAAGTATTTGGTACCTAATGAGTTAACTTTTGTTAACTCTAAGTGGGTGTTATTAGATAGTTTTCACTGTGGGTGGGTACTTCTCTCTGTATGAGAAGCTGTCTGGTGACACCTACTTGGACTTAAAAGGGTTCTCCAGGTTTAGGGTTCAAGTCTGTAGTGTCAAAGGGATACCGCGAAAGAGAGGGGCAAGAAGATCGCAGCGTCTGGTCACACGAAATCCTGCACTGATTAGAATTGCTTCACCATCCTATTAAACAGAGCAAGTTTTCCTTGCTCTGTCAGTGCAAGGGTTAATCAGTTCAGTTGATCTCCTGAAGTTCTCCATCCTGAATTGCCTCAGCTGATCAGTGTTGGCCACTCCCCTCTGGTATACAGTACAGACCAAAAGTTTGGACACACCTTCTCATTTAAAGATTTTTCTGTATTTTCAAGACTATGAAAATTGTACGTTCACACTGAAGGCATCAAAACTATGAATTAACACATGTGGAATTATATACTTAACCAAAAAGTGTGAAACAACTGAAAATATGTCTTATATTCTAGGTTCTTCAAAGTAGCTGTGACGCTCACAGCCCTACCCTGGGAGATGGGGGTACTCGGAGCTGGGTCAGATGTTGAGGGGAAGCAGTCGTGGCCCGGACCCGCTCCGTGCCAAGGGCCGTCACATTAAAAAGGATGTAAGGGCTATCAGGGTTGAGTGGTTGCTATCGACTACGCCACCTGTGGTACCTGGTGAAGGCCACCAGCGCTGCTGCAGTTCTCTGAGGCGTGATGTTGTGGCAGCTGTCATTGATACTACTCCCCACAGGCGGAGCAGGGCCTCAGGGCAGAGAGGCAGGATGGAGGGGGTAGTAGTCTAGGAGGTCTGGTGCTGCGTAGTGCGGTGTAGTGCAGAATAAGAGTCCGGAGGCCATAGGGGTTAATTTCCAGGGTTTTTACTCACGATGTAGAGTACAGCTGCAAGGCTTCTCCCTGCTCCTCGCGGAGTTCTGCGGTCACCAGGAACGGGGGTCCGACAACCTGCGAGTAAGTCAAGTGTTCAATCAGGACCCTGCACCGGAGTGTTCCTAGACTTCAGACCGAGTCCTTTCCTGTCTGTGTGTGTGTAGATAGGCCGGGTCTCCCTCTGAACTTCACTCAGAAAAAGGGTTCGGGTGGCAGCTCCGCTCCTTCCTTTACCCGGTGGGATCCTCAGGGCCCACCGGGCTTCCCTGACCAGGACGTAGAGTAGCAAGGTCAGGTGTCGGGGGCCGGTACCACTCTTGCAGCCGGAATCCCTCTGAATAGATCAGCTAGGCGAGGACAGGTGGCGTATACCGCTCCGTCTGCATCCTCCCCGGGATCCATTTGCGGTGGACCTACACTCCTAAGCTCCGGGCCTTCTTGGCCATGGTCCTTGACCGGGCTGAGACATACATCGTCTGCAGCCTGCCCCTCGACCCAAGGCCAGGGTACGAGGGCTGTGTCCCCATCCTCTGCAGTTCCACACAGGATCCACGCTCAGGGAGGGAGATCACGATAGAGAACAGTCAAAGAGCCATTAAAAAGAACCAAGAACCAAAATGGCTGTGTATTAAATATGAAATATTAAGTGTCACTAAAATGTGAGTCCTCCACCCTCACCCACTAATTGGTTCTCCTCTCTCTTTGTTCCCCTGTCTCCCGAGTGCCAGTAGGGGCAGCACCTAGTGCCTTCTAGCCCCCTCTGGTGGGAGAAGTGTGATGTTGGATGTGGAGGTTGGGTCCTGACCATCACACTGTTCTTACCTCAGAGGAGGAACACTACACTCCATTAAAGAAGTGCAGCATCCCTGTGGCGGTTGAACCCTCAGGGGCACCACATAGCCACCTTTTGCTTTTTGCTTTGATGACTGCTTTGCACACTCTTGGCATTCTCTTGATGAGTTTCAAGAGGTAGTCACCGGAAATGGTCTTCCAACAATCTTGAAGGAGTTCCCAGAGATGCTTAGCACTTGTTGGCCCTTTTGCCTTCACTCTGCGGTCTAGCTCACCCCAAACCATCTTGATTGGGTTCAGGTCTGGTGACTGTGCAGGCCAGGTCATCTGGCGTAGCACCCCATCACTCTCCTTCTTGGTCAAATAGCCCTTACACAGCCTGGAGGTGTGTTTGGGGTCATTGTCCTGTTGAAAAATATATGATGGTCCAACTAAACGCAAACCGGATGGAATAGCATGCCGCTGCAAGATGCTGTGGTAGCCATGCTGGTTCAGTATGACTTCAATTTTAAATAAATCCACAACAGTGTCACCAGCAAAGCACCCCCACACCATCACACCTCCTCCTCCATGCTTCACGGTGGGAACCAGGCATGTAGAGTCCATCCGTTCACCTTTTCTGCGTCACACAAAGACATGGTGGTTGGAACCAAAGATCTCAAATTTGGACTCATCAGACCAAAGCACAGATTTCCACTGGTCTAATGTCCATTCCTTGTGTTCTTTAGCCCAAACAAGTCTCTTCTGCTTGTTGCCTGTCCTTAGAAGTGGTTTCCTAGCAGCTATTTTACCATGAAGGCCTGCTGCACAAAGTATCCTCTTAACAGTTGTTGAAGAGATGTGTCTGCTGCTAGAACTCTGTGTGGCATTGACCTGGTCTCTAATCTGAGCTGCTGTTAACCTGCGATTTCTGAGGCTGGTGACTCGGATAAACTTATCCTCAGAAGCAGAGGTGACTCTTGGTCTTCCTTTCCTGGGGCGGTACTCATGTGAGCCAGTTTCTTTGTAGCGCTTGATGGTTTTTGTAACTGCACTACGGGACACTTTCAAAGTTTTCCCAATTTTTCGGACTGACTGACCTTCATTTCTTAAAGTAATGATGGGCACTCATTTTTCTTTACTTAGCTGCTTTTTTCTTGCCAAAATACAAATTCTAACAGTCTATTCTGTAGGGCTATCAGCTGTGAAGCCACCAGACTTCTGCACAACACAACTGATAGTCCCAACCCCATTTATAAGGCAAGAAATCCCACTTATTAAACCTGACAGGGCACACCTGTGAAGTGAAAACCATTTCCGGTGACTATCTCTTGAAGCTCATCAAGAGAATGCCAAGAGTGTGCAAAGCAGTCATCAAAGCAAAAGGTGGCTACTTTGAAGAACCTAGAATATAAAACAGATTTTCAGTTGTTTCACACTTTTTTGTTAAGTATATAATTCCACATGTGTTAATTCATAGTTTTGATGCCTTCAGTGTGAATGTACAATTTTCATAGTCATGAAAATACAGAAAAATCTTTAAATGAGAAGGTGTGTCCAAACTTTTGGTCTGTACTGTATATGCTCACCACTGGCACTTGGGAGTTGACAGTGATACTTCTACTTCCTGTTTAGGTGTTGGAGGAGAAATTCAGTGTTTGGAGTTATTGGTTGGAGAGCTGTTTCAGGAGATTTCTGTGTGGAGTTGGTGGTTTGCGTGTATCCTTATCCTCTCACATTTGGTTTCTCCTACCTATCCCTCCCCGGTGTTCCACTCTGTTGTTTTGTGAGTATATTTTGCATGATTGTAGTTTTCTTTAATGCCTGTCTTTCCTTGTCTGTCTGGTTAGTGTATTCCTACACACTTTAGCCTCACACCTCCCTGGGTGGGGGAGGGAACAGATAAGGTTTAAGATAGGAGAATAGCAAGGCATGTGACCCCGGCGTCTCCACGTTCTAGGGTAATCCTCTGCCGGCGCCGGGAGCAGGCAAACACGTGAATACAAATATGTGATTTGCATACATGTGGTCACGTGCCAACTAGACATGCTGGCTTCGCCCAATACAAGTGATTTGAGCGAGGCCAGATACATCTGGTCGGAATGTAGCTGCCCGCTCCCGGCACCAGAGAATCCTGATAACGCGCACTGTGAAGATTCACAGTTATGCAGTCTGATAGAGTGACTGCAGAGTTGAACCCTAAGCCTGGAGAACCCCCTTAACAAGTTAACTCTTTAGGTGCTAATTCTTTTATTACTAATATTAAAGAGTCAAAATAAAAATAAAAAAAAAATTTTATTTTGTTCTGCAGCCACTATTACATCATGTGCCCAATATGAAAAACTAGAAAAATTTGGAGACTGTTCCTCTCTAACAATGGCTAAAAAAAAAACTGCCATCTTGTAAATTGCGTGCAATCTGTGGGCAGCATATTATAGAGCAAGAGGAGGTGGACAGACTAATAAATAGGTTGGTGGAAAAGATTCATTGTAATTGTATTGACATATAACTGGTTTAGTGATTGGAGCCAAAGAGTGGTCATAAATGATTGCATATCCAGTTGGAAGAATGTCTCAAGTGGGACACCACAAGGCTCTGTCCTGGACCATGTGTTTAGATGAAGGAATTGAGGGTAAACTGATTAAATTAGCTGATAACACAAAGCTAGGAGGGATAGCTAATACTAGAGAAGAGAAAAAGGATTCAAAAAGATCTAAACAAACAAACTGTGGGCAGCAACTAACAAAATGTTTTTTAACAAGGAGAAATGTAAAGTCTTACTTCAGCACATGTGAAAAAGACTTGGATATACTAATAGATCACAGACTGAACATGAGTCAACAGTGTGATGCAGCAGCAAAAAAGGCAAACACAATTCTGGGTTGCATTAAAAGAAGCATACAGTCTAGATCACGTGAAGTAATTATCCCCCTCTACTCCCCCTTGGTCAGACCTCATCTGGAATACTGTGTCCAGTTCTGGGCACCTCATCTTTAAAAAAGACATGAAAAACTGGAGCAAGCTCAGAGAAGAGTGACCAAAATGGTGACTGGTCCGCAAACAATGTCCTATGAGGAAAGGTTAGAGGATTTGGGAATGTTTAGCTTGCAAAAGAGAAGACTGAGAGGAGACTTAATAGCTGTCTACAAATATCTCAAGGGTGTCACACTGTAGAGGGATTAGCTTTATTCTCATTTGCACAAAGAAACAGTAGAAGCAATGGGTTGAAACTGAGAGGGAGAAGATACAGATTAGATATTAGAAAAAACGTTTTGACAGTGAGGGTGATTAACGAGTGGAACAGGCTATCATGGGAGGTGGTGAGTTCCCCTTCAATGGAAGTCTTCAAACAGAGGCGGGACAGACATCTGTCTGAGATGGTTTAGTGAATCCTGCATTGAGCAGGGGGATGGACACGATGACCCTGGAGGTCCCCTGCAACTCTACCTTTCTATGATTCTATAAAAAATATCTATATACAGTGTGGTCCAAAGGTAGGTGGCCAGAAAATAATAACATTTATTTTGATTTCTATATAAAATGATATTTACTAACACACCATAACATTGACAATTAAATTTTATTCTGAACAATAATACAAAAGCCCTTAAATTTTATCACCGCAGGCGCTCAAACTGTTTTCCATTACAATTTGCACAGCTTTGAAGTCGCCTCTTTCGCTTCGACAAACTTTTTTGCACAAGTCTCTTTGGGTATTAATTTCTTGAAATGCATCTCTTATGTAATTTTTCAAATCACTGACACTTTTTGGTTTTCGACTATAAACTTTGTCCTTGAGTACTCCCCAAAAGAAAAAATCCATTGGGGTCAAGTCTGGTGAGCGTGCCGGCCAATCAAGTGGGCCTCTTCAGCCAAACCATTTATTAGGAAATGTTTCCTCAAGATACTCGCGGACTACTCTTGAATAATGTGGAGGGGCCCCATCTTGTCGAAAATAAAGGTCATTTGAATTAGGCTGTTGCTGTAACTGGGGAACAACTTGATTCATTAGAATTTCGAGATACTTATCTCCTGTGACTGTTCCATCAAAAAATATTGGTCCTAAAACACCAAAACTTGAAATACCTCCCCAAACATTGACACCAGGCTCATTTAGTTGTTGCTCTAATGTTAAATGCATGTTCTCATTATACCAGTAAATACAATTATGTCTGTTAAAACCCTAGAACGCATACCTGGGGCCTCGCAGGCCCGCCCTGTTAATTGTTATCTATTTTCTGCAAGATTTCTTTAGTTAGAATTTTGAAACTCTAGGTATTCCTCAGGTATATAGTTGTTTGTCATTTCCAGTTGGTCATTTATTTATTATTTGCACACGGGCCTAAAAGGCCCCAGGTATGTGAAAGTGTAGATTTTTATGGTCATGCGTTCTAGGGTTAATATGGCCGGATAATTTGAAAGAAGCTTCATCACTCCACATAATGTTATCTACAATTACTGGATTTTCTTCAAGTTCGTTAAGCATAATCTCAGTAAATTGCAGCCGCCTGTCTGGATCATCCTCCAATAAACCATGAAGTAGACGAGGACGATAAGCTTTCCACCCAATAGATTTCAGGATTCGCATGATAGAAGCTCATGAAATTCCCAATTCCATAGAGGCTCTTCTGTGGACTTTTTTGGACTCTGAACAAATGTTTCAGCAACAAGTTGTTTATGATCTTCTGTACAGACTGTTTTGGGTCGACCAGTTTTTGGAGCATTAAGGATTGAGCCAGTGGCATTGAATTTGTCACGAATGTGGTAAATGATTTGTCTCTTTGGGGCTTGAGTACCAAATGTTTCAACCTAATTTGCTCTAACGGTTTCAGCATTTTGAGATTTCCAATACTCTGTTAATATCCATTTTCTTTGATCTGTATTTAAATTATTTGCCATTATGTTTTATCTGAATTATCTGAAAAGAAAACAGATTTGGGGGAGATCTATCTGTGAAAACTAGATCTGTGAAACTGGCTCAGTTGCCCTTAGCAACCAATCAGATTCCACCTTTCATTTTCCAAAGAGTCTGTGAGGAATGAAAAGTGGAATCTGATTGGTTGCTAAGGGCAACTGAGCCAGTTTCACTTTACACCATGTTTGACAAATCTCCCCCTTCATAACCTTATTACACTTTCTGTCCATCTACTTTTGGACCACCCTGTGTGTATATATATATATATATATATATATAGTATCTCATAAAAGTGAGTACACCCCTCACATTTCTGTAAATATTTTATTATATTGTTTCATAAGACAACACTGAAGATATGACACTTTGATATAATGTAATCAGTGTACAGCTTGTATAACAGCCGCTGGCTACAAAAATGAGTACACCCCTAAGTGAAAATGGGCAAATTGTGCCCCGTTAGCCAATTTCCTTCCTCGGTGTCATGTGACTCATTAGTGCTACAATGTCTCAGATGTGAATGGGGATCAGGTGTGGTAAATTTGTTGTTATCGCGCCCACGCTCTCTCATACTGGTCACTGGAAATTCAACGCGTCTTCTCAAGGCAAAAACTCTGAGGATCTGAAAAAAAGAATTGTTGCTGTACTTAAGATGGTCTAGGTTATAAGAAGATTGCCAACACCCTGAAACTGAGCTGCAGCACCGTAGCCAAGACCACAGAGTATTTTTTTTAAGACAGGTTCCACTCAGAACAGGCCTCACGATGGTAGACCAAAGAAGTTGATTGCACGTGCTTCACTTCATATCCAGAGGTTGTCTTTTTAAAAATAGATGTATGAATGCTGCCAGCATTGCTGCAGAGGTTAAAGGGGAAGGGGGGTAAGCCTGTCAGTGCTCCGACCATACGCCGCACACTGCATCCTAGAAGGAAATCTCTTCTAAAGATGATGCACAAGAAAGCCCGCAAACAGTTTGCTGAAGACAAGCAGACTAAGGACATGGATTACTAGAACCATGTCCTGTGGTCTGATGAGACCAAAACAAACTTATTTGGTTCATATGGTGTCAAGCATGTGCAGCGACAACCAGGTGATGAGTACAAAGACAAGTGTGTCTTGCCTATGTAGCACCCTGAGGATTCGGCTGCTACAGGGGTATTGCACCTCAACCCAGAGGTGTGATATTCCACTCCCGGGTAAGGATGGAGTGTGGAACTGAGCTCAGTTAGCTGCATGCACTACACACATCCCATTTCCGGGGAACAGACCGATGGTACTCCCACTAGAGAAATGTGCAGGTACGACAGTGTCTGTTCCTGGCTGGAGTAGGAGGGGGGTGGAACATCCCAGTAGTGTAGGGGCAGATAGGGGGAGCAGCCTGGGTAAAGCTAGGAGCTCATTGGGTGCTGGTCACCTGAGCTCACACATAGAGGGAGTATTTAAGGTGGGCACCATCTTAGATCAGGGTCAGTCTGTGAGACGTCAGTCAGTCTGTCAGTCTTTTGTCAGAGCAGAGCAGAGGAAGAGAGCAGAGGAGAAGAGCAGCTCCAAGGCCCAGAGAGAGAGAGGAGAAAGAAAGACCCAGAGGGGGAGAAAGAAGGAACTCCAAGAGCCCAAATTAGACCAGAGGGTGAAGAGTTGGCAACAGGGTACCGGATCCCAAGCTGGCAGAGGCTACAGCACACCTTAGCCAGGAACCGGAGGTCGTGGGCAGGATCGATCTGCCACGATCACCCACTAAATCCACCCGGAAGGCAGACCAGGAATAGGGTCAGGGAACCCAGAGACAAGGGTTTACCACCAAGAGGCCCGAGGGAGCCGGACATAGGTGGATCCCTGGTGGGGAAGGCCAGAGAAGAGGACAGGACAGAAAGGGAGCTCAGGACCACGCTCCAGAATCACCTGGCGGTTGGCCGAGTCCAGGACCTGGTGGACGCAGCACGGCTCGGGTGTCACTTAAGGCCGGAGTGACCAGAACAACTGCAGTAAGTAAACAAACTCTGAACTGCACAGCCCGACTCTGCGTCTCATTTCCATCCCCGCTGCACCACCACAACCCCCATCCTCTGCAACTGACCCCCTGAGGCTATACCCCTCCCGTTGGGGGTTATACTATCTAAGCTGCACACACATCACCAGCCTCAGTGGACCCTGCTGCAGCGGCGGCCTTTTGACCGCAAATCAACGGGTGGCGTAGTCGACACAAAAGAACATCTAGTAACATCTATAAGGACTGCCACACACTGAGCTTGACACCCTGGGCACGGACCGGGTCACAGCCACTCGGAGACTACAACCCCCATCTGATCCGGCACCGGGTATCCCTAACAACATGGCCCAGGGGGCGCGTCAACTTTGGCGTAGCCGGCAGGATAACGTGCCCGCAACAACCGGGTACTGCGTGCCTGAAGAGAAGTTCACCGTTACCTTAAAAAGAAGTCTCCCGCCGGTTCCGGAGGGTCCCCGCCATCGGGCCCCATCACAGGTCGTTTCCCGCCGGTTGTCCGCCATTTGCAGCTTTTTCCCGCCATCCATGGAGTTTCCCGCCACTGGGAGACGATTCCCGCCATTTCCAAAGATTTCCCGCCTTGGAAGAGCGGACGCCATTATGGGCGTGCCAGAGGGTGGCAAGAGGCCACCTCCCATCGTGGGCCAGGTCGAAGAATGGCGCCAAAAGCGGAAACCGCGCCCACCAACAGAGACTGTGATGCTGGAAGTGTCCATCAGCGTGAGAGAACTGCCCCTGGAACTGAAGTTGCCCCGGGACCACCCTCGATGTGGGCGGAGACAGAAGAAGAGAACAAAGATGGGTGTCGCCTGGAGCAGTCTGGAGAGAGCGCACCCGGAGACAAGACGTCTGGAAGAGAGTCCAGAGAGAGCCTACCCGGAGATGGAGGGAGAGCCAGGCAGCACCGACCCAGCGGTCAGGAGCCTGATGCGGGCCGCCACTCCAGGCAGCACCGACCCAGTGGTCAGGAGCCTGTTGCAGGTCGCCACTCCAGAAGGCCTGCTGGAGATCCTAGCACAGCTCCCCCGAGACCGGGAGTGTGCACAGACCGCGCTGGAGGGCCTCGCACGGAGGATGGCCCGGGTGCAACGAGAGACGTTGGCGGAGTGGAGCCGAGAGATGGCCCAGCAGACCGAGACTCGTCAGCGGAGCACGCCACCCGAGACGAGGAGACAGACCACCTCTGAGGATGGCGCAGGAGGACTGAAGGCCGGAGACGGCGCCGAGAAGGGAGCCGAACGAATGGAGGCAGGTAAAGGGGACGTCACTACCCCGAGCCGGGAAACCGCGTGCCTGCCCCAGCTCCCCGTCGCAGAGCCCGAAGTACCCCCTGCCGTGCCCGTCGCTGCAACGTCACCGCCGCAGACTAGGCCTCAAACGGAAGCCGCGACCCCTGTGACGTCACACGCCTCGACCCCGAGCGTGGCCAAGCAGGAAATACCACCGGCCTGGTCGCAAGGCCTAGTACCCCCGGGCGCCGCAATACCAACAGCGCCCCCTACCTCCGCGGAGCCCCCGGCCTGGTCGCAGGGCCAAGTAACACAGGGCGCCGCCGTTCTTACGGTTCCCTTTACTTTCAAGGTGCCCCAGGCCTGGTCGCAAGGCCTGGTTAACCCGGGCGCCGCTACCACCACGGCGCCCATAACACCTAAAGTACCGCACCTGGGTGATGACCTGTTCGCCCAGCATACGTGCCCGGATGGGCAGCCCTTCGTATGGCCCCAGGAATACATCCAGCTGGAGCTGCAAAAAGCAAGGGCCATGTGCGAATCCCTGATCCCGGCTCCAAAGCCCATGAAGAGGATCTCGCCCCCGCTAGAAGAGACCCAGTTTGAGTGGGATCCCACCGGAGAAGACCTCATGGGGTTCACTCAGGAGACTCGGGCAGCCGCAGCGGAGCGTGCAGAGTGCTGCCGCCAGCAGCTCGAGGTCTTTGAGAGGGAGCGGAGAGAGAGGCGGGTCCGGGAACAACAAGCCCAAATAAGGAGCGCGGAGCAGAAGAGCCGGACCAGGAGAAACCCCCGTGCAGCGCATGGTCCCCGTACCATCGGGACTGTGATAAAGTTCAATCTGCAGCATGGGTGGGGTTTCATCAGGGATCACCGCACCCCAGGCGACGTCTTCGTGACCAGGAGAGACGTTGAGTCCCACCTACCGGAGGGACACAGAGGTCGTGACCTGTATTTAGGGGACGAGGTCACCTTCACCCGGCACAAGTGTGCCAAAGGACCCTACGCCCTCCATGTGCATCGCCTGACGGAGGAGGAGCTGCGGTGTGAGGAGGAGCAAGAGGACCCGGACGGGTCTGAAGAATCTAAAGAAGGAGCAGGAGGACGCCGTCGTTGAAGTACGGTAGAGAGAGACTGTATAAAGTTACCCGTCAGGGTATAAGAACTGTTCTAGTTAAAATATAGTCCCCGTTGGGACCAGTCAAGAGTGAACTGTTAACCCCGTGTGTCCCTATTCCCACTGACCGAGGACTGAGAGCGGTCAATCCTCCCTAATACCTGGCCGAGGACTGAGAGCGGCCATATCCCCTTGTATATAGTTGCGCTTCCTAAAGCGCCCCCTACCGGTTTTATAGAGAACTGTTTTATTCCAAGAGAGACTGTCGCACTTTACCCGGTCACAAGTTGCACCGTGACCGGAGGAACCAGAAACAAGAATGTTATTTATATGAAAAGTTTATTGCTGATATATCTATATGATGTTTTATATGTTTATGTTTATGAAAAAAAAAAAATTGTATGTTTGTGGATGTTTATATCTTGCAGCCCGAGGACGTGCTGTGATTTACCAGGGGGGAATGTAGCACCCTGAGGATTCGGCTGCTACAGGGGTATTGCA
Source organism: Phyllobates terribilis (assembly GCF_046119375.1). Lineage (NCBI taxonomy): Eukaryota > Metazoa > Chordata > Amphibia > Anura > Dendrobatidae > Phyllobates > Phyllobates terribilis. The sequence goes on from NW_027362762.1 coordinate 70,229,946, forward strand.
CCTCAACCCAGAGGTGTGATATTCCACTCCCGGGTAAGGATGGAGTGTGGAACTGAGCTCAGTTAGCTGCATGCACTACACACATCCCATTTCCGGGGAACAGACCGATGGTACTCCCACTAGAGAAATGTGCAGGTACGACAGTGTCTATTCCTGGCTGGAGTGGGAGGGGGGTGGAACATCCCAGTAGTGTAGGGGCAGATAGGGGGAGCAGCCTGGGTAAAGCTAGGAGCTCATTGGGTGCTGGTCACCTGAGCTCACACATAGAGGGAGTATTTAAGGTGGGCACCATCTTAGATCAGGGTCAGTCTGTGAGACGTCAGTCAGTCTGTCAGTCTTTTGTCAGAGCAGAGCAGAGGAAGAGAGCAGAGGAGAAGAGCAGCTCCAAGGCCCAGAGAGAGAGAGGAGAAAGAAAGACCCAGAGGGGGAGAAAGAAGGAACTCCAAGAGCCCAAATTAGACCAGAGGGTGAAGAATTGGCAACAGGGTACCGGATCCCAAGCTGGCAGAGGCTACAGCACACCTTAGCCAGGAACCGGAGGTCGTGGGCAGGATCGATCTGCCACGATCACCCACTAAATCCACCTGGAAGGCAGACCAGGAATAGGGTCAGGGAACCCAGAGACAAGGGTTTACCACCAAGAGGCCCGAGGGAGCCGGACATAGGTGGATCCCTGGTGGGGAAGGCCAGAGAAGAGGACAGGACAGAAAGGGAGCTCAGGACCACGCTCCAGAATCACCTGGGGGTTGGCCGAGTCCAGGACCTGGTGGACGCAGCACGGCTCGGGTGGTCACTTAAGGCCGGAGTGACCAGAACAACTGCAGTAAGTAAACAAACTCTGAACTGCACAGCCCGACTCTGCGTCTCATTTCCATCCCCGCTGCACCACCACAACCCCCATCCTCTGCAACTGACCCCCTGAGGCTATACCCCTCCCGTTGGGGGTTATACTATCTAAGCTGCACACACATCACCAGCCTCAGTGGACCCTGCTGCAGCGGCGGCCTTTTGACCGCAAATCAACGGGTGGCGTAGTCGACACAAAAGAACATCTAGTAACATCTATAAGGACTGCCACACACTGAGCTTGACACCCTGGGCACGGACCGGGTCACAGCCACTCGGAGACTACAACCCCCATCTGATCCGGCACCGGGTATCCCTAACAACATGGCCCAGGGGGCGCGTCACCTACAGTCAAGCATGGTGGTGGGAGTGTCATGGGGGTGACTGTGGGGTGTTAGAGTTCTTTAACCCCTTTCCGACCAGGTCAGTAATAGTACCCACCAGGTCGGAAAGGCCGGTTCAGCGGGGGCTCCGGCGCTGAGCCCGCACTGAAGCGGGCACATGTCAGCTGATTCTTACAGCCATATTGAATGACAATTAAAAAAGTTCTGGCTCTGGGAAGAAGGGGAGCAAAAAATGAAAACACAAAAACAGAAAGACCCAAGGTCGTTAAGAGGTTAAGGAAACCATGAATGCCAACATGTACTGTAACATATTGAAGCAGAGCATGATCCCCTCCCTTCCGGAAATTGGGCCTTAGGTCAGTATTTTAACATGATAACGACCCCAAACACACCTCCAAGATGACCACTGCCTTGCTGAAGAAACTGAGGGTAAAGGTGCTGGACTGGCCAAGCATATCTCCAGACATAAACCCTATTGAGCATCTCTTGGGCATCCTCAAATGGAAGGTGGCGGAGCATAATGTCTCCAACATCCACCAGCTCCGTGATGTCATCATGGAGGAGGAAAGAGGATTTCAGAGGCAACCTGTGAAGCTCTAGTAAACTCCATGACCAAGGCAGTGCTTGAAAATAATGGTGGTGACAGAAAATATTGACACTCATTAGCGGTTTAGATATTAATGGCTGTGTGTTGAGTTAGAGGGAACACCAAATTTACACTGTTTTTACGAGCTGTACACTGACTACTTTATACTGTATCAAAGTGTCATGTCTTCAGTGTTGTCCCATGAAAAGATATAATAAAATATTTACAAAAATGTGAGGGGTTTATTCACTTTTGTGAGACACTGTACAGTGGGTATGGAAAGTATTCAGACCCCTTTACATTTTTCACTCTTTGTTTCATTGCAGCCATTTGGTAAATTCTAAAAAGTTAATTTTTTTTATCTCATTAAAGTACACTCTGAACCACATCTTGACTGAAAAAAACCCAGAAATGTAGAAATTTTTGCAAATTTATTGAAAAAGAACAACTGAAATATCACATGGTCATAAGTATTCAGACCCTTTGCTCAGTATTGAGTAGATGCATCCTTTGAGCTATTACAGCCACGAGTTTTCTTGGGACTGCTGTAACAAGTTTTTCACACCTGGATTTGGGGGTCCTCTCCCATTCTTCCTTGCAGATCCTCTCCAGTTCCGTCAGGTTGGATGGTGAACGTTGGTGGACAGCCATTTTCAGGTCTCTCCAGAGATGCTCAATTGGGTTCAGGTCAGGGCTCTGGCTGGGCCAGTCAAGAATGGTCACAGAGTTGTTCTGAAGCCACTGCTTTGTTATTTTAGCTGTGTGCTTAAGGTCATTATATTGTTGGAAGGTGAACCTTCGGCCAAGTCTGAGGTCCAGAGTACTCTGGAAGAGGTTTTCATCCAGGATATCTCTGCACTTGGCTGCATTCATGCTTCCTTCAATTGCAAACCAGTCATCCTGTCCCTGCAGCTGAAAAACACCCCCATAGCATGATACTGCCACCACCATGTTTCACTGTTGGGATTGTATTGGGCAGGTGATGAGCAGTGCCTGGTTTTCTCCACACATACCGCTTAGAATTATCACCAAAAAGTTCTATCTTCGTCTCATCAGACCAGAGAATCTTATTTCTCATAGTCTGGGAGTCCTTCATGTGTTTTTGAGCAAACTCTATGAGGGCTTTCATATGTCTTGCACTGAGGAGAGGCTTCTGTCGGGCCACTCTGCCATAAAGGCCCGACTGGTGGAGGGCTGCAGTGATAGTTGACTTTGTGGAACTTTCTCCCATCGGCCTACTGCATCTCTGGAGCTCAGCCACAGTGATCTTGGGGTTCTTCTTTACCTCTCTCACCAAGGCTCTTCTCCCACCATTGCTCAGTTTTGCTGGACGACCAGGTCTAGGAAGACTTCTGGTGGTTCCGAACTTCTTCCATTTAAGGATTATGGAGGCCACTGTGCTCTTAGGAACCTTGAGTACTGCAGAAATTCTTTTGTAACCTTGGCCAGATCTGTGCCTTGCCACAATTCTGTCTCTGAGCTCCTTGGGCAGTTCCTTTGAGTCTGACATGCACTGTGAGCTGTGAGGTCTTATATAGACAGGTGTGTGCCTTTCCAAATCAAGTCCGATCAGTTTAATTAAACACAGCTGGACTCCAATGAAGGAGTAGAACCATCTCAAGGAGGATCACAAGGAAATGGACAGCATGTGACTTAAATATGAGTATCTGAGCAAAGGCTCTGAATACTTATGACCATGGGATATTTCAGTTTTTCTTTTTTAATAAATTTACAAAAATTTCTACATTTCTCTTTTTTCAGTCAAGATGGGGTGCAGAGTGTACTTTGATGAGAAAAATATGAACTTTTTAGAATTTACCAAATGGCTGCAATGAAACAAAGAGTGAAAAATTTAAAGGGGCCTGTATCCATGTAAAAATACGGAGGCAGCACACAGAATAGAATGAAGTGATAAGATTTAATAGCCCATGTGGCAACGTTTTGGTCCAAGATTGAGAAGGCTTGAGAAAGGTCCACAATCTTGGACCGAAACGTTGCCACATGGGATATTAAATCTTATCACTTCATTCTATTCTGTGTGCTGCCTCCATATTTTTATATGGATATATATATATATATATATATATATATATATATATATATACAGTACTCCGCATAAATGAGTACTGTATAAATGAGTGAGTATAAGTAACATTTGAATCAATATCTCACTGAACACAAGAACAATTTCCAAGTATTGACAAGTCTGAGTTTCAAAGAATATTTTTAACCCATAAATTGAAAGTAAAGTTAAAAATATAACTTTCATTACAAAATCTTCTATTTTACTCAAATTAGTTGATCACTTCCATGACTTTTAAGGACAGCACCAAGTCTTCTAGACATGGAATGAACCAATTGCAACATCTATTTGTTTTCATTCTTCCAGAACGACCTCTTTCAGAGACTGGATGCTGGATGGAGAGTGATGACAACTTGTCTCTTCAGGATTCCCTATAGGCGTTCAGATCAGGAGACACTTGACCACTGAATAACTTTCACCCAGTTCTTCTTCAGAAATATAACAGATGTGTGTTTTGGATCATTGTCATGTTGTAAAAGCGCACGTCTACCAAGGGCACAGAGTAATGGCGGCATCTTCTCTTTCAATATTCAGCAGTACATCCGTGAATTCATGATACCATCAATTATATGTAGCTCCCCGACACCAGTTGCACTCATGTAGCCCCACATAAGGACACTGCCACCAACAGGTCTCACTGCAGGCACCAAGCATTTTTCTAAATTAATTTTTCTAAATATATAGTGCCTACAGTGAGTCATGGTGGTGGCAGATGTACTGCTCTATATAGAAAGAGAAGATGCTACTGTAGCGCCCCGTGGGTTCGGTCGCTACAGAGGTATTGCACCTCAACCAGAGGTGTGATATCCCACTCCCAGGTAAGGATGGTGTGTGGACCGGGACTCAGCTGCATGCATCACACACACCCCTTTTCCGGGGGACAGCTCAACGGTGCTCCCATTAGTACAGTAATGCAGGCACGACAGAACATGTCCCTGGCTGGAGTGGGGAGGGGGGAGGAAAACCCAGTGATGTAGGAGCAGGAGGGGACGGTTTCTGGGCATAGGTAGGAGCCCATTGGTTGCAAGTCACCTGGGCTCATACACTAGAGGGAGGTATAAGAGGTGGGCACGATCTTAGTTCTGGGTCAGTTCAGGCTGGAGGAGAAGAGAGAGAAGCAGTTCAGCCAGAGAGGGCTGACAGGGAGCTGTGGCTCAGTCTGGGCCCAGCTCCACGAGGCAGGCCTAGGGTGAAGGCCGGAGCCAGAAAGAAAGGAACAGAAACAGAAAGGAACAGCAAAGAAAGAGAAGTACCCAAAGTGTAGAAGGGCTCAGAGACACGAAGGCGGAAGGAACCCTAAGGACCCAGGAGATTACGGGTGACAGGTTGGCAGAACAGGGTACCGGATCCCAAGTTGGTGGAGGTGACGAATCCTTAACCAAGAACCGGTGGTCGTGATCATTTACTGGTGCGACCCCTCACTACACCTACTAGGAAGGCACACCACATAGGGTCAGTGAAGTGGACACCCAGTCCTCCCAGGAGAAGACCCGAGGCAGCTGGACAGAAGTAGTGTCACTGGTGGGGCACGGCTGACGAAAGGATAGAAGGGAGTCCTGTGCCACACTCCGGAATTGCCTGGGGGTTGATCGAGCCCCCTGCCTGGTGGACGCAGCACGGCTCAGGCGGTCCTACCTGTGCACAAGTGACCTGGATGAGAACTGTGAGTAAAGAACCTGAACTGCAACACCTTGTCTCTGTACTTTCTCACCGTGTCAGCACTACTAGTACTGGGACGCCCCGCACCACAACCACCATCATAACTCTACACTGCCCTGAGGCTATACACCTCCCGTGGGGAGTTGTACCACACTCTGCTGCACCCACAACACCAGCCTAAGCGGTCTGGCCTGCAGCGGTGGTTCATCCTGACCGCAATCCACGGGTGGCGTAGTCGGACATTTAATATCATCAAAACCACATAAATAGACTGCCATTGGTTTGACCACCCTGAGCCACGGGACCGGGTCGCCGCCACGGTGACTACAACCCCCAGCATCCCACAAAAGGGCCCGGTTCTGGGTTCCCCGCGCGGCCCAGGGGGCGCGTCACTACCATCACTCCGTGCCTTTGGTACACGTGCACCTTTCCAACATGACAATGATCCAAAACACACATCTGTTGCATCTCTGAAGAAGAATAGGGTGAAAGTGATTAAGTGTACATTTGTCTTCTGATCTGAACCCAACCAAACACCTATGGGGAATTCTGAAGAGAGAATGTGTCATCACTCTCATCATCATTTTGTTTTTTTCTTTTTTGTCTGTGAAATGGCCACAGTGTGAACATGCTCCTACACATTGCATGTATACCAACTTATGATCCGGCTTATTTCTATGGTTTTAATATATACTTGACCTAGTAATGGACATAGCTATAAACGCATTACATGATTGAATAAACCTGAATCAGTACAGATTATGCAATAATTAGATCATAAAATAGAGACCATAATGAGCAACAATAAGGTGCATAGTAAGTACGGGATTACATTATTATAGGAAGGTGACAGGACGAGGGACATTACATGGAGGGTGAGCACATATGTCTTTAGAGGATCTAGAAGGCTACAAGGGCCCATACATCTGACCAACATGAAGGGGAGGCCCCAGGTCCAAATTTTGCACTGGGGCCCATTGAACTCTAGCTATGCCACTGTACATAATTACACATATCATTACTTAAAAAATAATAATAATAATTATTAGAACATTAGAAAAACAAAACCCACAGAAGTCAGAAAAGAGGATAAGAAACAGGAAGAAAATATGAAGGAGAAAAAATAAAAAAGAGAAAAAAAAAAGGAAAATTGAAAGAATTGATGACGTTCTCACCACCACTGATCTCTATAGCGCTAGCAGATTTTTCTTTTATAAGTTTAACCCCTTTATAGACAAAATAACAGAATGTTCGAATCGGCCTGATAGATGACTGCAATCATTTCATTAATTATTTGCTAGCAGTAGAATACTAATTATGGTGAAATGACACGAGAAAAAATAAAGTTGTTTTTCCCAAACAATGTTGTGGCTGTTAAAGGCTAATTAACACCAGGATTAGCATAAAAATCATTAATCTGTTTACTGAACAACAGCAATTTTCCTGTTATTTGCTTTACTGAACTGAAGATTTTAATAATTTGCTTCCATTTAAATGCACACTGCATGAGGAGGCCGAGAGCAAACACTGCATTTAGCCCCGTTGTCTTCTAATCTGTTGGGCAATCGATTGAAATCATTCGCTAAAAAGTGTAATTGAAATTTTTAATTGAGATCCAAACAGATGTGTTTAATCGGTTTAAAAAAAACCCTGAAAATACAAAAACCCACAAGCCCTACAGGGGTGTTCGGGTTTTAAGCAAATGATCATCTATCCACTGGATCGGTAACCAAGCACAGCGCTTGACTGTCTTCTTTAGTGGCATAGACTTTAAACGGCTTATTAGCTATACAGACAGGCTAGGACTGGCCCACGGTTGAACAGGTGAATCCCCCGGTGGGCCGCTGTGCAGGAGTACACCCACCATAACCCTAGATGAGCAGTAGTTAGCACCATACACTTGATTCACTATTTGCAGTCAAAGACAGCATCTCATCATTCATTTAAAAGTCTTCCTTGACCGCAGAATCTATGCAGTTAAATACAGTTAATTGGAGATAACTTTTGGAGGCAAAAGTTTGGACCATTACCCCGACATAATATAGTCCACAAGGATATTTCAGCATGCGAACAAAATAGGGGGTTAAAGTACAGGGCAAATTTACTTACACTTCGCCGTCATATTTTTAATGCATCCTGAATTTATGTTGTTTGCAGGATGACTAATGAGCGGCATCAGGTTTCCCTATCAAGGTTCTTACTGCCAAACCCACAAATTGCTCATCAGTCTCTTACAATTTGCATCTAATGTGTATGATGAGCTTAAGCCCCTGTATGGTACCTGTGTACTGTATTACCGATTATGTCTCACCTTGTGAGGTGGATCCTAAAAGCCCTTGGTCCAGAAGAGAAGTTTGAGCTGCAAAAACAGGAGGCACTGGAGCAGCAGGAGAGAGGAGCGAGTTTTTCAGGAGGTGTTGAGCTGTTGTAGTAGAGCTGGAACAATAATGACTGCTAAAGCAGAGCTTGATTGGTGATAAATGGTATACCAGAGCTGGAACAGTGGTGACTGGTAAAGCAGAGCTGAATTAGTTATGACTGGTAAAGCAAGGAGGACCAGCAATGACAGGTGAAGCAAACGCATTACTACAAAGTACAACCAAAGAAATGAGCAGGTGCATAAGTTGGTATACATGCAACGTATAAGAGCACGTTCACACTGTGACCATTTAACAGACAAAACCTAAGATAGAAAAAAAATGAGCATATACCCTGCAGTAAGTAAATAGTAATAGTCCATGTAAATAACATAGGATACTTATTAAATGCTGTTTTTAACATAAAAATCTTCTCACCGCAACAAGCTGTACCTAATTGGGACGGGCCTATCCTCTAGTATTAAAACTTCACCTTGTGTCAGACGACCTCAATGTAGATGGGGGCCGAGCAGGACCAGGGTTCGACTGGTCAGACACCTGCCTATGGGAAGCTATACAGATGAAATGCCTAGCTAAAAAAAGGGGGAGCCATGTCCTGTTTGTACACAGTACAAGAAACTACAGCAAAACCAAAGAAATGAGCCGGAGCATAACTTAGTATACGTGCAATGTGTAGGAGCACGTTCACACTGTAGACATTTAACACGGGCTCAGATCGGAGGAACAGTCGTGTTCCTGGAGAAAAGTATGCTGATATTTTATTCAGGGCAGTAGGAACATTTGAAAGGGCTTGTCTAATGTTGGACAAACCCTTTAAAAAACTAATTAGGGTAAAAACAGAGTTGGGTAGCTAAAGACAGTACAAATGTTAACAAACGAATGAACAGTCAAACTGAAGGTCTGGAAATTAAGTAGATCAAAAATCAAGTCATGTGATGAGCAAGATATCAGCAAGATAAAGGATGAAGCCACTGTACATGGCTCAAGGAGCAGGCCAGAATAAGACTAGTAAGCAAAACATAAAAGAAAGCATTGGAGTTAGTACTGAATATTGGCTGCCCGGCATTGCAATCCTTCTGCTACAGAGGACCGAGCAGTGGTGGTAAGGGCACGCTTTGCGGGGACATAGACAAGTAAGTTCTTCACATATTCTAAACAAGTAGGTGAGGTCTTATTAAAAAGTTGGAATCCTTTGTATGGTGGAAGGCAGACCCTTTCAGGAAATTGGTTAATATAGTTTTTGGTGACAGAGTGGTTCCCTACTCAGTGATGGCAGAAGGACTGAAGATGCACACAGGCGAACGTTCAACAATTTTACTTACAGGGAGGCAACGAGCTTAAAGAGTTACAGACTTTCTCATGAGGCAATATGTTTTGTGGTTAGAAAATCTCACATTAGACAATAAGGTAGTTGTCTCGCCCAGGGGGGATATGGGGGAAACTCGGTACCCGGGCCTTTACCTCCTTGGGATGTCACGGCAGTCGGCTCCTGGGCCCGTACCCTGGGGTCACTCTTTAAAAGGGATTTTAGTGTACAGTTTGTCTCGTGACGCCACCTCTGGTTTCCGGTAATGGTTACCGGCGCTGCTGCAGACCTCTGGGGGTGATGGGATGGCAGCTGGGATGTTTTCTGCTTCCCACAGGCGGAGCGGGCCCCCGGGGCAGTGTTGATGGATGGGATGCAGGGCGTTGTGGCGTAGAAGGGATGATGGTGCGTCGGCAATAACCGACAGAGACAGTGAGTGCAGTCATCCGATTTTACTCACAGTTCTTTTTAGGTTCCCCGGGTACACTGTACAGGTTACCGCTTCCCGTGCCGCGCTGCGTTCACCAAGCAGGGGTTCAGAAGTCCCTCCGGCAATTCGAGAGTACTTATCGGGACCCCCTTTCTATATGTTCCTTTCCTCAGCCGACTTTCCACGCTGGGTCTCTCCCTCCTGGCCTGCGCCTCACAAACTGAGCCCCAAGATGGAGTCCTCGGATCCTTCAGGGACACCTGGAGTTCCCTGGTCCTACTCGGCTACCTTTCTTGGCTGCTAGAATGCGAGTATGGCAACTGCACCATAAAAGTCAGAAGCCTCCGGTTTCCTAGCCGAGACTTGAAGTGACACGACTAGCCCAGGGAACGGTTCCCTTTTTGCGGCCTGGTCCCTCTGACACTTGACAGATTAGAGTGTATGGGTGGCTTCCTGCCTAGGTCAGGATGGAGTTCTTTATACGTTCCCTTGAGGACCTCTCGAAAGCTCTGGGTGTACTGCATCTTAATATCAAGTTCTTCTCACCATTGTATGGTAGCTAAGACACAGGCCTTTCTGCTGGACTGCACAGCTTATGCTTTCTTTTACCTGTCTGCTCTGTCTTTAGCCAAAAGAATGCGCTTCCAAAAAACCTAAAAAAAAATAATTTTTTTTGTGGCATGATTTTAGTACATGTGGCATTTTTTTCTGCTTCTCTTCCTCTCTGCACTATTGAGGAGGCGTAACTGCTGACATCATGTTGATTGACAGCTGCCCCCCCCCCACTGTGGGGTGTCAACTGTCAATCACCATGATGTCAGTGGTCACGCCCCATCAACAGAGCAGAGCAGAAGAGGAAGAGCTGCTCTGCTAACGTTGAGCAGCTGAATTGCCGGCAGGAGAGGTCAATGACAGTTCTGTGCCGGAGCCGGGTGAAGAAGGCAGGTGGTTAGCAACTACCTATCTGTTAATTCTTAGGACGGTAGTGAAAAAAAATAGTTATGGATAAACTCTGTAATTGAACACACAGTGGAGCTAGTGGCCTCATATGAGGTTCTTAGATCGGGTCAGCAGGCTGACAGTTGGGCCCAGGGGGCTACCTGTACCATTCTTCTGTATCTAGTGAACCAACTAATAATGAAAATTAATTCTGAATTAGAGCACAATATTAGGAGGGAAAAAAAATTGAAAGAGTGATGGATAAGCATTTATATCGTGGGATATTTCCCAAAAGATCAGTGGTTACAAAATATATTCCTTGGATACATTGTTGTATTATCTAAACGATCCTTTTCCAGCATCTCCTGCCTCTAGGCTGCAGACACTGGGAATGTATGTGTGTGATCTCGGCATATTCCCGGACTCTTGGCTTAATTCAATTCACTTAATTGGTCCCGTCAGTTTTATAAATTGCAGTTGTACGTCACAATGAGTAAGCGAGTGACCTGAGCGCTGTGTATTTAGCTAGTGTAATACCATTCATTCCACATGCATCCTACCGTATCATTTCGTTATGTTTCCTACCCTGCAAGTTTTTTGTTTTTTTTGGGGTTTCTTAAAATTAATATGTTTTCCTTCCAAAATTATCTTTGGTTGACTGACTGCCTAGGAAATTGTTCACAAACTGTATGTTATGCATAAAGGGTAATATTTACATATATTGGAGAACAGAGGCGTAAATTGAAGCTCATGAAACTACATGCAAAGTATCTACCATGGATCATGTATATATTAGTGCATTCTTATGTTGCAGACTGCCATGTAAAACCCCTAATAAATTAGTAAAAAATGTTACCTCTGCACTCCCAATAGTTACTCTGCACTCCCATAGTTACTCTGCACTCCCAATAGTTACTCTGCACTCCCATAGTTACTCTGCACTCCCAATAGTTACTCTGCACTCCCATAGTTAGGCTATGTTCACATGTTGCAGCTACGATGGAGTACAAATTTGTAGGCAGATCGGCACAACATGAAAATGATTGCAGCTAAAAGTACTTTTATTATTATTCCATGTAGTTATGCAAGAAAATGGAGAATTCATTTTTTTAAGTGTATTTTTTGCTGTTCCTGTTTTTTTTTTCCGTGGAGATATATATACATGTTTTTTGATCCATGTTACGGATCAAACGCACCCATTCAAATCAATGTGTCTGGTGGACAAAAAAATTGACAGCGCATGGATGCCCATCTGTGTGTCATCCAAGTTTAAAAAGTAAGAGAAGCATGGAAATTAATATTTTTTTTTTTTGCACCAAAGAAAAAGGGATGTTAAAAAAATGACAAAAATTGCTGAAAATTGGATTCAGGACACTGATGAAAAATGTCTCATCACCAGAAGCATGAACTGCGATAAACTCTGGGAGTACAGAAGAAAATGTAGTTGTACATGTAACCACTTGATGGCAGTATCACCACACCGTGTAGGCGTCTACCTAGAATTTACATATCTGTGATAATTTAATTGTTTGATAGCGCTGATCGGTCTTTCGAGGCTAAACCGTAACTTTTGCACTATTGTTCCCGTGAATGATGTTATTGCCAAAACGAGTCAAGCGGCATTATTATATCAGAAGTAATAAACATTATTGTATCAGCTTACATGGAAGATCACAGTATCTACGAACTAGCGCTTGCTCGAGGAAAAGAAAAGCCAATGTTAATATTTACGGACATAGATTATGTATCTCCTAGTCCTTATCACTGTTATGTATTAATTGTAAAATGTTTCTTTAACGTGCAGCCTCTCTAAAAATGTTCATCCCTATGACCTTCAAATGCCCATCATGTCTATAGGAATTCGTTCTCACATTATATCTCCAGTACTTGGGCTGTTATTATGAGGTTTCAGGAATGAAGTGCGTTTTTATATACTTATGGCGTGTAGGTAACTATGTAAATACCGCTCCAAAAAAATAACTGGAAACTTAAATCACACATCCAAGCTCAACAAACAAGAGATTCAAGTTGAGAATCCGTACTGATAGAAATTGTGTAATTCGTTAAGAACAAACTGATGTATCGACGCTCAATGGAATCCAAAATCATCAAACAATGAAGAGTTGGATTCCAAATCACCCCGAAAATTTGCCTGAATTTCATCATGGCCACTCAGTTGTGTTTATGGTCCCCACATGCCTGTGTGCACTTCTGACACCGTCTGGACACACTCATGATGAAACGTTGGAAGGTGTCTTGGGGATCTCCTCCCAGACCTCCAGTGATCTCCTGGAAAGACTATGGGGCTAATCGCCAGCGTTGGATGCCATTGATTCATAAAGTTCCAAAGGTTATCAATTATATTCAGGTCTCAGGAACATGAAGATCAGTCAGTTGCATTAATGACTTTGTCATTCAGGAACTGCCTACACAATCACACAATCTGCTCACAAGAGGCCGAGCATTGTCCTACACCAGGAAGAACCCAGGCCCACCTCACCAGAGTAAGGACTGACAATGGCTCTGAGGATTTCATCCCAGAATTTAATAGAGGTTAGGGTACCATTGGTTATCATGAGGAGGTTTGTATAGCCCAATAATGATACAACTTCTCAGATCATCAATGACCCATCGCGAAACCAGTCCATGCTGGATGATGTTACAGGCAGCATAACATTCACCATGGCGTCTCCAGACTCTTACACAGGTCACATGTGCTTAGTGTGAACCAGCTCTTATCTGTGAAGAGAACAAGACACCAATAAAAAAACCTGTGATTCTACAGGACGTGAGGCCCTCATGCCACCCTCATGGAGCCTGTTTCTGAGAGTTTGGTTAGGGCTGGGGTTATACTCTGGTGTGTAAATATTCCTTTAATTTATTGAGCACTACATATAATATATAAATATATACTATATATATATATAAATATATATATATATATATATATATAAAAAGTACAGACCAAAAGTTTGGACACACCTTCTCATTTAAAGATTTTTCTGTATTTTCATGACTATGAAAATTGTACATTCACACTGAAGTCATCAAAACTATGAATTAACACATGTGGAATTATATACTTAACAAAAAAGTGTGAAACTACTGAAAATATGTCTTATATTCTAGGTTCTTCAAAGTAGCCACCTTTTGCTTTGATGACTGCTTTGCACACTCTTGGCATTCTCTTGATGAGCTTCAAGAGGTAGTCACCGGAAATGGTTTTCACTTCACAGGTGTGCCCTCTCAGGTTTAATAAGTGGGATTTATTGCCTTATAAATGGGGTTGGGACCATCAGTTGTGTTGTGCAGAAGTCTGGTGGATACACAGCTGATAGTCTGACTGAATAGACTGTAGACTTCTTGTATTATGGCAAGAAAAAGCAGCTAAGTAAAGAAAAATGAATGCCCATCATTACTTTAAGAAATGAAGGTCAGTCAGTCCGAAAAATTGGGAAAACTTTGAAAGTGTCCCCAAGTGCAGTTGCAAAAACCATCAAGTGCTACAAAGAATCTGGCTCACATGAGGACCGCCCCAGGAAAGGAAGACCAAGAGTCATCTCTGCTTCTGAGGCTAAGTTTATCCGAGTCACCAGCCTCAGAAATCGCAGGTTAACAGCAGCTCAGATTAGAGACCAGGTCAATGCCACACAGAGTTCTAGCAGCAGACACATCTCTACAACAACTGTTAAGAGGAGACTGTGCAGCAGGCCTTCATGGTAAAATAGCTGCTAGGAAACCACTACTAAGGACAGGCAACAAGCAGAAGAGACTTGTTTGGGCTAAAGAACACAAGGAATGGACATTAGACCAGTGGAAATCTGCACTTTGGTCTGATGAGTCCAAATTTGAGATCTTTGGTTCCAACCACTGTGTCTTTGTGCGAAGCAGAAAAGGTGAATGGATGGACTCTGCATGCCTGGTTCACACCGTGAAGCATGGGCCAACAAGTGCTAAGCATCTCTGGGAACTCCTTCAAGATTGTTGGAAGACCATTTCCGGTGACTACCTCTTGAAGCTCATCAAGAGAATGCCAAGAGTGTGCAAAGCAGTCATCAAAGCAAAAGGTGGCTACTTTGAAGAACCTACAGTATAAGACATATTTTCAGTTGTTTCACACTTTTTTGTTAAGTATATAATTCCACATGTGTTAATTCATAGTTTTGATGCCTTCAGTGTGAATGCACAATTTTCAAAGTCATGTGTAGCGTCGGCGTCCCTGCCTCCTGTTAGGCAGGGACGCTGCTCCCCTCACCTCTTCGCTCCGTGCCCGGCGTCTTCCTCCCGCTCTGCTGGCAGCGCGCGCTGCTTCCCGGCCACGGTGCTTAGGGCGCGCGCGCGCGCTCCCCCTTTCTTAAAGGGGCCGCGCGCGCCGTCCTAAGGAGTCCCCGGCCAATGGCCGGAGGACTTCACCATATATAAGGCACCTCCTCCAAAATGGAGGTGCCCGAGCAATGTTGTTGCAAAGCCTTCACTCTGCTTCAGCCCTCAGGTCCCGTTACCAGTTACCTGCCAGTCACCTGCCAGATTCCTGCTTGTTACCTGCCAGTCACCTGCCAGATTCCTGCCTGTTACCTGCCAGATTCCTGCTTGATACCTGCCTGATATCCGCTTACCTGCTTGCAAGCCTGCGGTCCGACGGTCTGCCTTCCGACACCTGTCAGTCTGTCTATGGACCAGCCTGCCCGCTCACCTGGGAGCGCTCACCTGCTACCTGCCTGCTTGCCTACCTGGAGGCTCTGCCATCACTTGCCGTGACCACCTGCCTGTCCAGAGACTCTTGCCCGCTCACCTGGGAGCGCTCACCTGCTACCTGCCTGCTAGCCTACCTGGAGGCTCTGCCGTCACTTGCCGTGACCACCTGCCTGTCCAGAGACTCTTGCCCGCTCACCTGGGAGCGCTCACCTGCTACCTGCCTACTAGCCTACCTGGAGGCTCTGCCGTCACTTGCCGTGACCACCTGCCTGTCCAGAGACTCTTGCCCGCTCACCTGGGAGCGTCCACCTGCTACCTGTCTGCTAGTCTAACTGGAGGCTCTGCCGTCACTTGCCGTGACCACCTGCCTGTCCAGAGACTCTTGCCCGCTCACCTGGGAGCGCTCACCTGCTACCTGCCTGCTAGCCTACCCAGAGACTGTCCCTGTCGCTTGCCGTGACTACCTGCCCTTCTACCCAGAGACTGTCCCTGTCACTTGCCGTGACTACCTGCCCGTCTTCCCTGGGAGCCACCCGCTTCCTTACAAGGACCGCCCCCTTGTATAGTTGCTCAGAGGTTCCACCTCCCAGACCCGTTACAGTTTGCTCGGGCCATGGAACCCGGTGGCACCCAAGCTCCCTCGCTCTCGGACCTATGTCATGAACTTTCTCGTCAGAGGTCCCAACAGGAGTCCATCCTGAGTCACCTGCGTGGTGTTAACTCCCACCTGGACACATTGACTACCTCTTCGGGAGCTGCCTCCACTCGCACACTTACTACCCCGGCACCGCCGCAGCCCATCAACACCATGGCATCTCTTCCCGGTCCCCGTCTCTCCGCCCCTCCTCGTTTTGGCGGAGATCCCAGCCAGGCACGGGGCTTCATTAACCAGTGCACTCTGCACTTCGAACTGTTGACACACCAGTTTTCCAGCGACCGAGCCAGAGTAGCCTTCATCATGTCCCATCTCACGGGAGAGGCACTGGCTTGGCTAAATCCTCTATGGGAGAGAGGAGACCCCCTGGTGTCCAACCTGCCAGCCTTTCTCACGGCCTTCCGGAAAGTCTTCGACAAACCAGGACTGAAGACCTCATCCGCATCATCTCTGCTACGCCTCCGTCAAGGAAATCTCTCCGTGGGCCAATACGCCATACGGTTCCGTACCCTTGCTTCGGAGCTGGCCTGGGATAACGACGCCCTGGTGTCTGTCTTTTGGGAGGGTCTGTCCGGCCGTTTTAAAGATGAACTCGCCGGTCGGGACATTCCTACCACTCTCGACGACTTAATAACACTTGCCACCCGGATTGACATCCGGTTCCAGGAGCGCGCCAAAGAGGTCACCCGTGAGAGGAGGTTTCCACGTCTAGACCCTACCTTCCAGAAACCTGTCACTTCTCCCGTTACTACCCAGGCGCACTCACCTGAGCCTATGCAGGTCGACCAGACCAAGATGGTCAAAACCCATCAAGAGTTACGCCGAGCTGAGGGGAGCTGCTTCTACTGTGGCCGTAAGGAGCACCGGATCCGTTCCTGCCCGGAGAGGTCGGGAAACGCCTGTGTCTAGGATCGCTCAGAGAGGTCGTCCTAGACAAGAGTAAACCCTCTCCATCTCTGTTGCTGTCGGTCTCTATCATCTGCGGGGAGAACCGTTATTTTGAACTAGCCCAACTTGACTCTGAAGCTGCCGGAAATCTCATTTCTCAGTCTCTAGTAGAGAAATACCGCATTCCCACCAAACCTCTAGCTGTACCCTTATCTGTCGCTGCCGTGGATGGGGGCCTCTTACCACATCCCATCCAACTCATCACCGAATCCATAACCCTGCAGGTGGGAATGCTGCACTCTGAGAGCATCTTCTTTCATGTTCTGCCTGGACTCTCTCACGCCCTCTTACTAGGCCTACCTTGGCTTCAGAGACATGCACCCGTGCTTGATTGGCAGACCGGAGAAGTCCTTCGCTGGGGACAGGACTGCCATAAGACTTGTTTAGTTCCCGTCCATCCTGTCCGTCCTTCTCCTACTCCAGCCAATCTACCTGGTCTTCCGGCTCCTTATTGGTCGTATGCGGACGTCTTTAATAAAAAGGAGGCAGAGACATTACCCCCTCATAGACCATACGACTGCCCAATCGACCTGATGCCCGGCGCTACTCCTCCCCGTGGGCGCATTTACCCTTTGTCCGCTGCTGAGACCCAATCCATGTCAGAATATATTGAGGAGAATCTGGCCCGGGGATTCATCCGGAAATCTACTTCCCCGGCGGGAGCAGGCTTCTTCTTCGTCAAAAAGAAGGACGGCTCACTCCGTCCCTGTATAGACTATAGAGGCCTTAACCAGATCACCGTGAAGAATAAATACCCCCTTCCGCTCATTCCGGAATTATTTGACCGTCTGAGGGGGGCTAGAATCTTCACCAAGCTGGACCTCCGTGGGGCGTATAACCTGGTCCGTATCTGTCAGGGGGATGAATGGAAGACGGCATTCAACAGCCGGGACGGCCACTATGAATACCTGGTAATGCCCTTCGGTCTCTGTAATGCTCCCGCCGTCTTTCAAGAGTTGGTCAATGACATCTTCCGGGACCTTCTCTACTCCTGCGTAGTGGTGTACCTGGACGACATCTTGGTCTTCTCTCCGGATCTCCCCACACACCGGAGGGATGTTCGTCAGGTTCTGCTCAGGCTCAGGCAGAACCACCTCTACGCTAAATATGAGAAGTGCCTCTTTGAGCAGACCTCGCTTCCATTTCTGGGCTACATAATCTCTCAGACCGGCCTACGAATGGATCCTGAGAAACTGTCTGCCATCCAGAAGTGGCCCCGACCAGAGGGGTTGAAAGCTATTCAGCGGTTCCTGGGTTTCGCCAACTACTACCGCCTCTTCATACCGCACTTCTCTTCCCGGACTGCCCCAATCTCTGCGCTCACCCGTAAGGGTACTAATCCCAGAGAATGGCCGCCCGAAGCAGAGGAAGCCTTTCTTTCCTTAAAACAGGCTTTCTCTTCCGCACCGGTGCTGCATCGTCCGGACGGCAACAAACAATTCTTCCTGGAAGTTGACGCCTCCTCCTCGGGAGCCGGAGCGGTACTTACCCAAAAGTCGCCTTCCGGAAGAATGGTAACTTGCGGCTTCTTCTCCAAACTCTTCTCCTCTTCTGAGAGCAATTATTCTATATGAGATCGAGAGTTATTGGCCATTAAGCTGGCACTGGAGGAGTGGCGTTACCTGCTCGAGGGGGCTCTTCACCCGGTAATTATTTACACGGACCACAAGAACTTGGCTTACCTCCAGAGCGCCCAGAGACTTAACCCGCGCCAAGCCCGGTGGTCCTTGTTTTTTGCCCGCTTTGATTTCGTTCTTCATTTTCGCCCGGCAGACAAAAACATCAAAGCTGACGCCTTGTCCCGATCCTTCCTGGTGTCTGATCTAGAGGAGGAACCGAAGCACATCATTGATCCCGCTAGAGTAATGCAGGTGGCTCCCGTGAATCTAAATCGTCTCCCTCCCAGTAAGACGTTCGTAACAGTACCTGATCGGAAGAAGGTCCTACTCTGGGGTCACTCGTCTAAGCTAGCTGGCCACGCTGGTCAGAAAAAGACCCTCCAGCTTATTACCCGGCATTACTGGTGGCCTACCCTGCACAAGGATGTAATAGACTTTGTTTCAGCCTGTGTGTCCTGCGCCCACAACAAAGTTCCGAGACACCTGCCAGCCGGTCGCCTCCTTCCTCTTCCAGGACCTGCTGCCCCGTGGCAGCATATAGCTATGGACTTTATAATGGATCTCCCTGTCTCTGCCGGTTGTACGGTCATTTGGGTGGTCGCTGACCGCTTTTCCAAGATGGCGCACTTCATTCCCCTGCCGGGTCTCCCGTCTGCACCCGAACTGGCTAAAGACTTTATCCGCCACATCTTCCGTCTCCATGGCCTGCCCCTCCACATCGTGTCGGATCGTGGGGTTCAGTTCACCTCACGCTTCTGGAGAGCCACATGTAAGCTGCTTGACGTCACCCTGGAATTCTCCTCCGCTTACCACCCACAGTCCAATGGTCAAGTGGAGCGGATCAATCAGATCCTGACCAGTTACCACCGGCACTTCGTTAATGCCCACCATTCGGACTGGGTGGATCTCCTACCATGGGCCGAATTCTCTTACAATAATCACGAGAGCGAATCTTCCTCCAAATCCCCGTTTTTTGTAGTCTTCGGTCAGCATCCTCGGATCCCATTTCCCGTCTCCACCTCGGTGGACAATCCGGCTGCGGAATCTCTCATTAGCGAATTCTCCTCCATTTGGGAGAGTACCCGATCCGCACTCCTTCAGTCGTCCGAGCGGATGAAAAAACACGCTGACAAAAAACGCCTGGATCCTCCACAATTCCATCCTGGAGATAAAGTCTGGCTCTCGTCCAAGTATGTCCGGCTCAAGATTCCCTCCTACAAGTTAGGGCCTCGGTTCATCGGCCCACTGGAAGTTATCAAACAAATCAATCCGGTGGCCTATAAATTGAAACTCCCGGCCAACTTACGGATCCCTAACTCCTTCCATGTATCTCTCCTCAAACCCGTGGTACTTAACTCTATTTTCAGGTCTACAGGTACGCCTCCTGATCCGGTTTCCGCTGAGAACGAGTTTGAGGTAGAGAACATTCTGGCCACCAAAAGGGTAAGAGGAAAAACCTTTTTTCTGGTAGATTGGAAGGGGTTTGGTCCTGAGGAGAGAACGTGGGAGCCCCGGGAGAATATCCATGCCCCTCTCATCATTGATAAATTTCTCTCTGGCCTAAAAAAGGGGGGGCCTAAAGGGGGGGGTACTGCCTCCTGCTAGGCAGGGACGCTGTTCCCCTCACCTCTCCGCTCCGTGCCCGGCGTCTTCCTCCCGCTCTGCTGGCAGCGCGTGCTGCTTCCCGGCCACGGTGCTTAGGGCGCGCGCGCTCCCCCTCTCTTAAAGAGGCCGCGCGCGCCGTCCTAAGGAGTCCCCGGCCAATGGCCGGAGGACTTCACCATATATAAGGCACCTCCTCCAAAATGGAGGTGCCCGAGCAATGTTGTTGCAAAGCCTTCACTCTGCTTCAGCCCTCAGGTCCCGTTACAAGTTACCTGCCAGTCACCTGCCAGATTCCTGCTTGTTACCTGCCAGTCACCTGCCAGATTCCTGCCTGTTACCTGCCAGTCACCTGCCAGATTCCTGCTTGATACCTGCCTGATATCCGCTTACCTGCTTGCAAGCCTGCGGTCCGACGGTCTGCCTTCCGACAACTGTCAGTCTGTCTATGGACCAGCCTGTCCGCTCACCTGGGAGCGCTCACCTGCTACCTGCCTGCTTGCCTACCTGGAGGCTCTGCCGTCACTTGCCGTGACCACCTGCCTGTCCAGAGACTCTTGCCCGCTCACCTGGGAGCGCTCACCTGCTACCTGCCTGCTAGCCTACCTGGAGGCTCTGCCGTCACTTGCCGTGACCACCTGCCTGTCCAGAGACTCTTGCCCGCTCACCTGGGAGCGCTCACCTGCTACCTGCCTGCTAGCCTACCTGGAGGCTCTGCCGTCACTTGCCGTGACCACCTGCCTGTCCAGAGACTCTTGCCCGCTCACCTGGGAGCGCTCACCTGCTACCTGCCTGCTAGCCTACCTGGAGGCTCTGCCGTCACTTGCCGTGACCACCTGCCTGTCCAGAGACTCTTGCCCGCTCACCTGGGAGCGCTCACCTGCTACCTGCCTGCTAGCCTACCCAGAGACTGTCCCTGTCGCTTGCCGTGACTACCTGCCCTTCTACCCAGAGACTGTCCCTGTCACTTTCCGTGACTACCTGCCCGCTTCCTTACAAGGACCGCCCCCTTGTATAGTTGCTCAGAGGTTCCACCTCCCAGACCCGTTACATCATGAAAATACAGAAAAATCTTTAAATGAGAAGGTGTGTCCAAACTTTTGGTCTGTACTGTATATATATATATATCAGGGGCAGACATCCATGGTTGCCACCTGGGCAGCCACACAGGGGCCAAGAGGTAAGGGGGCCCACCTCCAAAGCAGGAGCTATTGGACTGCAACGGGCCCATGTATTGCTCTTGCACAGGGCCCTCTTATGTCTGTGTCTGGTCTTGATATACAGTGGCATGTAAAAGTTTGTGCACCCCTGGTCAAAACTATTGTTATTGTGAACCGTTAAGCAAGTTAAAGATAAAATGATCTCTAAAAAGCCTAAAGTTAAGATGATAAATTTCCATTGTACTTAAGGCAAAAAATATATATATTTTCATCTTTTACATTTTAAAATGTTAATTTTGACCAGGGGTGCCTAAACTTTTATATGCCAGTGTATATATATATATAGATCACTATCATACTTCATTTACATATTTTCCTCCAGACCAGAAGCCACAGGTGGAAGTAAATGTGATTAAACCCCAACTAACAGTGCGCAGAGTGTCTATGTCTGCTGGACTGAGTGGAAGTTCAGCCTGGAAGTAAAAGCTCTGAAGTATCACTATGAAAAACAAGGACTATTGTTTGAACTTAACCTGTAAAGTTTGAGAAAATTTTGATTTATGTACAAGTGACCATATCTGACATTAAGAACATTTATCTTCTGTATTACTGCTGAACTAAGCTTGTTTTAGTTACTGATTTGTTTTGGTTGCGCATAATAAATCCAAAATGAAAAGTGAACAAATGGGAAATCTAAATGAAATCAACACTTGGTGTGACCACTCTTTGCCTTCAAAACCACATCAATTCTTCTAGATTCACTTGCAAACACTTTTTAAGGGATCTCTACAGGGAGGTCGATCCCAGAGATCTTCTGTGGAAGTCACTTGTGCAAATCCTGTCTCTTCATGTAATACAGCCAAATATATCACATTTTGACTCATCAGTCCAGAGCACCTGCTGCCATTTTTCAGTACCCCAGTGCCTATATTTTGACTTGGACTTGTTAGCATATCGAAGGTATAGTTTTTGGCTGCAATTCTCCCATGAAGACGGCTTGTGGCCAGACTTCTCCGAACAGTAGATGAGTATAGCTGGTTCCCACTGGTTGCTGCCAGTTTGGTTGCTGCAAGTTCTGAGCTGATGACACTGCTGTTCCTTCCGATTTTCCGATCTTCCGATTTCGAAGGGAGGTAAGCATCATGATGTGTCTTTCATCTGTAAGTTTCTTTAGCCAACTACAGCATCTACGGTCCTCAACTTTGCCCCTTTATGTCCTCAATGCTGAGAAATACAGGCAGATTACTGGGTCACGGACGCTCCAGGAAATGACACCAGTGCTTTGCTCCCGTCACAGGAGTTCCTCTTCTTCATCAATGATAATACCATCAGCACCTTCTTTGTCTTCTTTGGGCTGTACAGTCTACAAAAAACATAGCTAATAGAGCTACTGTCAGCAGCGGGATCAATCGTCGACACCTCGTGGGCCTTCATAAGACCTGGTAAACAGTCCATAGTTGCGGCAGAAGTTGCAACTCCGGAGGCACCCATGGTGGTCAGGAGGTTGCTCTCCACTTGTGAGCTACTTTGCACAAATGCTTGGAGTGTGAATTGTACCTCATGCAGTGGGAACATACTGTATTTGCAGTGTTCAGAAAGATTTTAGGCTCTCTTAAAGTGGTAAAATCTACTTTTTTCTCCAGGGGGGTAAGTGCAAATGCTGATACAGTTGAAAGCAATGAGGGAGGAGGGAGCGTCATGTGACACTCCCTCTCCCATAATTCCTCCTCTGCGTCTGACGTAGCGGCGCAATGACGTAACTTCATCGCGCCATGCTTGGTCCGGCAGTGGAGCCTGATGAGAAGCGCTGCAGAGACCGAAGCAGCGGAGGAATGGGGAGCGGTGAGTATTTTATTTTTTTTAAAAATCAGTGAGTATGTGGTGCCCATATTACTGGAGGACTGTGGCTGCACTAAACTCTATGGGGGCTGCACTAATCCCTATGGGGGCTGCACTATACGCTATGGGGGCTGCACTATACCTTATGGGGGCTGCACTATGTCCTATTGGGATTGCACTAAGCCCTATGGGGACTTCACTATGCCCAATGGGGGGTGCATTATATTGCATGGAGGATCATAGGGGGTGCATTTTATTTCATGGAGGACCATAGGGGGTGCATTATATTGCGTGGAGGACCATGTAGGGTACATTATATTGTGTGGAGGACCATGGGGATGCATTATATTGCCTGGAGGACCATGGGGGTGCATTATATTGCATGGAGGACCATGGGGGTAGATTATATTGTGTGGAGGACCATGGGGGTGCAATATATTACCTGGAGGACCATGGGGGTGCATTATATTGCCTGGAGGACCATGGGGTGCATTATATTGCATGCAGGATCATGGGGGGGGTGCATTATATTGCATGGAGGATCATGGGGGGGTGCATTATATTGCATGGAGGATCATGGGGAGAATTATATTGCATGGAGGACCATGGGGGTGCATTATATTGTATGGAGAACCATGGGGCGCATTATATTGCATGGAGGATCATGTGGAGTATGTTATATTGCATGGAGGACCATGGGGGCACATTATATTGCCTGGAGGACCATGGGGGAGCATTATATTGCATGGAGAACCATGGGGGTGCATTATATTGCATGGAGAACCATTAGGAGTACATTATATTAAGAGTTTTTAAGATAAATGTTGAGGTTGGTTTTGAGTCATCATGTTAATAGTGAAGCAATAAGCTGTAGTCACTCCCCCTTCCAAAAAAATAAGTTATTTTGAACATTTCTTTGATTATGTTGTTCAACGACTGTTGTATGCAGAGAGAGCGATGTACTGTAGGTCCCTGCACTCTTTGAAGGGTTCATCAGAGACTATCGGTGAATTTCATACTATGTGTCTAAATATTGAATGCAGAAGCTGACTCGCCCCCTGGGGCGTGGGGCACTCGGAGCCTGGCAATAGGGAGACGATGGGGGTAGTAGTGGCAACTCGGTCCGTGGCTCAGGGTGGTCAGACCAATGGTAGTCTGCTATGTGCTGTTCATGTTGTCCGACTACGCCACCCGTGGATTGTGGTTATTAGGAACCGCCGCTGCAAGGCAATCCCCTGAGCTGATGGTGTACGCAGCTGAGGTTGTTTAACTCCCCACGGGAAGAGTGTAGCTCCAGGGTTGTGCAATGGATGATGGGGGTGATGGTGCAGGGAGTCCCAGTACCGGTAGTGCTGGAGGAGCGAGAAAGTACACAGACAACGTACTGCAATCCAATGGCTTTTACTCACAGTTCATGTGCTCCGGGTCACTTCTGCACAGGTAGTGACCGCCCGAGCCGTGCTGAGTCCACCAGGTGTGGGGCTTGGTCAACTCCCAGGCAGTTCAGAAGTATGGCTCAGGAACCCCTTCTGTCCTCTCTCTGGCCTGCCTCACCAGTGACCCACTTTTGTCCAGCTGCCGCAGATCTGCGCGGGTAAACGTGGGCCCCGTTCCCCGCTGTCCTATATGGTGCCTTCCTAGCAGGTTTGATGAGGTGTCGCACCAATAAATGATCACGACCTCCGGTCTTTGGCTGAGGGTAGTTTCTCCTCCACCAACTTGGGATCCGGTACTCTTAATCTGCCTGACCCTTCACCCGGTATTCTCGTGGGTTCTTAGGGTCCCTTCCACCTTCTTGTTCCTGAGCCCCTCTGTTTCTCTCTCTCTTCTCCTTCTTTCCTGTTCCTTCTTCTCCTCCTTCCTTTGGCCTCTTCTCCAGGCCCACTTCTCCTTCTCCTCTCAGGCTCCGGCCTTTTCTCTAGGCCTGCCTCTGAGCAGAGCTCCTACAGAGCCTCTGCTCCCTGTCTTCTCTCACTGAACAGAACCTAGATCTAAGATGGTGCCCATCTTTTATACTCCCCTCTAAAACATGAGCCCAGGTGACCAGCAACCAATGGGCTCCTTCCTACGCTCAGGAACCGTCCCCTTCTGCTCCTACATCACTGGGAATTCCTCCCCCCTCCCCAATCCAGCCAGGGACATGGTCTGTCGTGCCTGCATTTCTGTCTAATGGGAGCACCGTTGAATTGTCCCTCGGAAATGGGGTGAGTGTGCTGTATGCAGCTAACTGAGCCCTGGTCCATACTCCATCCTTACCTGGGAGTGGAATATCACACCTCTGGAAGAGGTGCAATACCCCTGTAGCGGCCGAACCCTCGGGGCGCTACATAACCTCACCACTTTTCTAATGTACTTCAATAAAAAAAACTTCCTACCGTTCCCTCCCTACTCTTATTTGCTGACTGCGTTTATTTTTTTTGTTTCCGATGATGATTCATTTGAGTCTCCCATGCATTGGGAATTCTCAATGGATTGTCATCAGCGGGCTGTGGCTCCTGTCGCTTCCGCTGCTTCCTTTTCCACCCTAAAATTAAGTGTCACTGGGGCAGTGCTGAGGTCACTTACCAAAGCTTCTGTCGCCACCACCCACATGACATCCTGTTCCAGTAGCCATGATGGAGAAGTAACTACAGCGTCTATCACCTCCTGTCTGTCACGCCACCACACTTTTACTGTTCCCATCACCCTGCATCTTCAGTCCCCACTGCCACTCTTCTGTACCTGCCATCCCGCATCTTCAGTCCCCACTGCCACACTTCTTTTATCCCTGCCGCCCCGCATCATCAGTCCCCACTGCCCCTCATCTTCAGTCCCCACTGCCACACTTCTTACCCTGGCGCCCCGCATCTTCAGTCCCTACTGCCACATTTCATCTGACCCTGCCGCCCCGCATCTTCAGTTCCCACTTCCACATTTCTTTTAACCCTGCTGCCCCACATCTTCAGTCCCCACTGCCACACTTCTTCTGTCCCCGCCACCCTGCATCTTCAGTCCCCACTGCAACACTTCTTCTGACCCTGCTACCCCGGATCTTCAGTCCCCGCTGCCACACATCTGCTGTCCTCGCCGCCCTGCATCTTCAGTCCCCACTGCCACACTTCTTCTGACCCTGCTGCCCCGGATCTTCTGTCCCCACTGCCACACATCTGCTTTCCTCGCCGCCCTGCATTTTCAGTCTCCACTGCCACACTATTTCTGTCCCTGCTGCCTCACATCTTCAGTCCCCACTGCCACACTTCTTCTGTCCCTGCCACCCCGTATCTTCAGTCCCCACTGCCACACTTCTTCTGTCCCCGCCACCCCGTATCTTCAGTCCCCACTACCACACTTCTTCTGACCCTGCTGCCCTGCATCTTCAGTCCCCACTGCCACACATCTGCTGTCCTCGCCACCCCGCATTTTCAGTCCACACTGCCACACTTTTTCTGTCCCCGCCCCCTCATCTTCAGTCCCCACTGCCACACTTCTTCTGTCCCCGCCACCCCGTATCTTCAGTCCCCACTACCACACTTCTTCTGACCCTGCTGCCCTGCATCTTCAGTCCCCACTGCCACACATCTGCTGTCCTCGCCACCCCGCATTTTCAGTCCACACTGCCACACTTTTTCTGTCCCCGCCCCCTCATCTTCAGTCCCCACTGCCACACTTCTTCTGTCACGCCACCTTGCTCACTGCAATGAGACATAATCATGGTACGGCGATAGATGCAGGGTGAGTGACAGCAGTGCCCCCCTACCCCTTCTGTCACCGATCTGAAACAAATCGCCATCAGAGGGTGGTGCAGCTGTCACTCACCCTGCTTCTATCACCCCCCTGATTACATCTCGTTTCTGTGAATGAAGTGGCAGAGACAGAAGCAGTGTGGATTGAAGAGGTAGTGTGGTGTGAGAAAAGCTGCATCTCCATCACCGCTACGGAAGCAGGATGCCATCAGAGGACAGCGATGAAAAAAATTGTGGTAAGTGACCGCAGAGCTTCCCCCTGATAACACTTTATTTCAGGGGGAAAGGGAAGCAGTTAGAGTGACATCAGTCCCAGAACCCTGATGGTGATCTGTTTGAGAATTCCCAGTGCATGCTAGGAGACTCAAACTAATTGTCATGGAAAGTAAGAAATAAAAACACAGACGGGAAGTTAGAGTAGAGAGAGAAGGGTAGAGAATTTTTAATTGAAGTACAATCGGACAGTTTAAAGGAGTTTTCTCATGTTCTTCTTTTCAGGAGCAAACTGCTCCTTGGCCTCCTGGCATCCTGCTTGCCAAAGGTGGCGGGGGTGCAATCTAGAAGATTGACAGTTTAGACAAGTGACATGGTTGAGCCATTGGCCTGAACTGCACACTCTGCAGCATTGGAGGAGCACAAGGCTCTGAAGCTGGTCAGAACAAGCAAAATGGTTAGCTGTAGAGCAGCGCTTACAAGCCCTGAAGCAAAGACATGCGAGACATGCAGCAAACATATTTTTCATGCACGCCAAAGATACTCTATTAGCACCTATTTGCGCATCACTAAAGAACATACAAGCATCCACTCCTTGCCTAGAAAAATGACAACCTTTGATGGACTTCAGAGTTGACTGGTGACCTATGCGACTTGCACAAAACTATAGAATTAAAAGTCCTTCCATTTTAGAGAAGAGGTAAATTGCAAAGTTGTTTTTACAAGCACCTTACAATTTGACCCATATAATAAGAGGAAACATCCACTGTAATAAATCACCCCCCCCCACACACCCTGCACCAGATGGTTCGATATTCTTTTTTGTAATGTTAATATATTAATAATTAATAAAGGTAAACTAACATTTTGCACTACATAGATATGAGAAAGATAAATATATTTGATAGATAAACACGAGAGAGATAGATACTGTAGATAAATGTGGGATAGATATAATGAGATACATGTGGGCATGCTTGGACTGGCCCACAGGGGAACAGGTGAATCCCCCGGTGGGCCTCTCTGGAGGAGTAAATCTCCCAGTCCTTTATATGAGCAGTTGTTGGCACAAAAGACCTGATTCACTATGTACAAACCAAGCCAGCATCTCATCATACATTCATTAGACTGGCCAGTTTATAATTTTATAAAAGCAGAGGTAAATTTGTGATTGAGGGTAGTGTTATATCTGCATGAATCTGAGCAATGTGCCCCAGAGCCAATGTCACTGGTGGGCTCCTGACACCCCAGTCTGACAGTGGTCATGTGGGATAGATAAATATACAGACAGATAAATAGATATGAGATAGCGACATAGCAGAGACGAGTTTGTTACCTGTTTCTCTTGTGCAGGCTGATAACTTTCCGCCATCGATACTGTCTTGTTTCCTATTTATATTCTGCTTTGATGCTCTATGCGGTAAGCTCAGCTATAATCCCCTGCAGAGACGCTCGCTGGAAGGTAAAGACATATTGTCCATTCATTTTACATTATCGATTTGTTATTTTGAGATCATTTCACATGATGGCAAATAACCCAACAGATGATAGTGATAAACCTCAATAATATCTTCTTAAAATTAGGTCCTGGAAATATTTAACGAGACCCATGAATCAAAAAGTATTGATCATAGCAGCCTGTCATAGAGTTGGGGACTGGAGCTTCCTAACGATGCACTGGAAACGCTCTATACTTTGGTTGACGCTTAGTTTAGATCATGAAGATGTGAAAACTGTAGGATTCAGTTTAAGTGTGTTATATTGCGTTAGTATCCTGATAACTTTTAAAAGTTCCAAGACCCAATACAAAGTATGTAACAGGAGCTCACAACTATCACATATAGTGTTGAGTGGACCCGAGGATGTTCGGCTTCGTAGGGTTCGACCGAATTTTAGTCCACCCGAACTTGAACCCGATCACCATAGAAGTCAATTGGGATGCAAACTTTGGTGCTGTAAAATGGTCATAGTAAGAGCTAGGAGACTGCTAAAGGAATCATAGTACCCCCACAGAGTCTCTCTCTCTCTAAAAAGGATGTGATCAGAGTTCCGGGAGAAGTCTGTGTTCAGAGTTCAGCACCAGACACCAGGTGTCCGGTACGAACCCCAAATTTTACAGTTCGTGTTCGCTCATCTCTAATCACATATAGTTTTTATTGTGCTGCTTTTTGGCTATCACACCAATATCTACATCCAATCTTTGCTCTAGCAATAACAGCCTACTCTCTACCACTGAGTTCACCTCCTTAATGTTGCATACTTTACAGTTATTACATTTTTTATTGCTTCTGATGCAACTTCTCCAGCTTGACATCTGACCCAACTTGCTAACGTTTTTGCTATTTAATCATATGGATAATTATTGGGCTTCACCCTAAACTTTGTTACCTGGTTTTGACCCAGCTGAACCATTCCCCTGCCAACTCACACCACCGGCTAGCAACTACTCTGAGCAGTGTCCTGCTGCACCGCCTGTCAGACACAACCACACTTCCCAGAGAGAAGATAGACATACAAAACAAAGGCTACAGAAGGGAAATGGAGCAAAATTGTTAAAAGCTCAACTGCAGAAATTATTTTAGCCTAAAATGCATGCATTAAAGTACAACCTCAATTCTAAAAAAGTTGTGACACTCTGTAAAATGTAAAGAAAACAAGAATACAATGATTTTGAAAATCTCCTATAGACATACAGTGGGTACGGAAAGTATTCAGACCCCTTTAAATTTTTCACTTTTTGTTTCATTGCAGCCATTTGGTAAATTCTAAAAAGTTCTTTTTTTCTCATTAAAGTACACTCTGCACCACATCTTGACTGAAAAAAACAAATGTAGAATTTTTTGCAAATTTATTAAAAAAGAAAAACTGAAATATCACATGGTCATAAGTATTCAGACCCTTTGGTCAGACACTCATATTTAAGTCACATGGTGTCCATTTCCTTGTGATCCTCCTTGAGATGGTTCTACTCCTTCATTGGAGTCCAGCTGTGCTTAATTAAACTGATAGGACTTGATTTGGAAAGTCACACACCTGTCTTAATAAGACCTCACAGTGTATGTCAGACCAAATGAGAATCATGAGCTCAAAGGAACTGCCCAAGGAGCTCAGAGATAGAATTGTGGAAGGCACAGATCTGGCCAAGGTTATAAAATAATTTCTGCATTACTCTAGGTTCCTAAGAGCACAGTGGCCTCCATAATCCTTAAATGGAAGAAGTTTGGGAACACCAGAAGTCTTCCTAGACCTGGCCGTCCAGCCGAACTGAGCAATCGTGGGAGAAGAGCCTTGGTGAGAGAGGTAAAGAAGAGCCCCAAGATCACTGTGGCTGAGCTGCAGCCCTCCACCAGTCGGGCCTTTATGGCAAAGTGGCCCAACGGAAGCCTCTCCTCAGTGCAAGACATATGAAAGCCCGCATAGAGTTTGCTCAAAAACACATGAAGGACTCCCAGACTATGAGAAATAAGATTCTCTGGTCTGATGAGACGAAGATAGAACTTTTTGGTGATAACTCTAAGCGGTATGTGTAGAGAAAACCAGGCACTGCTCATCGCCTGCCCAATGTAATCCCAACAGTGAAACATGGTGGTGGAAGCATCATGCTATGGGGGTGTTTTTCAGCTGCAGGGACAGGACGACTGGTTGCAATTGAAGGAAACATGAATGCGGCCAAGTACGGAGACATCCTGGATGAAAACCTCTTCCAGAGTGCTCTGGACCTCAGAATTGGCCAAAGGTTCACCTTCCAACAAGACAATGACCCTAAGCACACAGCTAAAATAACAAAGGAGTGGCTTCAGAACAACTCTGTGACCATTCTTGACTGGCCCAGCCAGAGCCCTGACCTAAACCCAATTGAGCATCTCTGGAGAGACCTGAAAATGGCTGTCCACCAACATTCACCATCCAACCTGACGGAACTGGAGAGGATCTGCAAGGAAGAATGGCAGAGGATCCCCAAATCCAGGTGTGAAAAACTTGTTGCATCATTCCCAAGAAGACTCATGGATGTACTAGCTCAAAAGGGGGCTTCTACTCAATACTGAGCAAAGGGTCTGAATACTTATGACCATGTGATATTTCAGATTTTCTTTTTTAATAAATTTGCAAAAATTTCTACATTTCTGTTTTTTTTCAGCCAAGATGGGGTGCAGAGTGGACTTTAATGAGAAAAAAAAATGAACTTTTTAGAATTGACCAAATGGCTGCAATGAAACAAAGAGTGAAAAATTAAAAAGGTCTGAATATTTTCCATACCCACTGCAAATTATTCACAACAGATCATAGAACAGATCAGAAGGTGAAAGCTGGATATTTTTCCATTTCATTTGAAAAAAAAATTACTCATTTAGAAAACTGATGGCAGCAACATCTCTCATCAAAATTAGGATTGGGCAATGTCCACTATTGTGAAGCATCCCCTCTTCTATGTACATCAGTCTGGGAAGAGAGGAGACCAAATACTGGAGTTTTGGGAGAGGAATGTTGTCCCATCCTTCTCTGATGTAGGATTCTCGTTGCTCCACAGTCTGGGATCTTTTCTGAATTTTTCATATCATAATGCACCAAATGTTTTCTATTGGTGAAAGGTCCGGAGTGCAGTTCATCACCTGAACTCTTCTTCTGCGTAGCATGTTGTGAAGGATGCAGTATGTAGTTTAGCATTGTCTTGCCGAAATATACATGGTCTTCCCTGAAATAGACGTCTGGATTGAGCAAATGTTCTAAAACCTCTATATAATGCTCTGCATTGATGATGACTCGCCCCCTGGGCCGTGGGGCACGCGGTTCCGGGCTGTAGGGAAACTATGGGGGTAGTAGTGGCGGCCCGGTCCCGCGGCTCAGGGTGGTCAGACCAATGGTAGTCTGCTACTATACTTTAGATAATGTCCGACTACGCCACCCGTGGATTGCGGTTTTTAGGAACCGCCGCTGCATGCAGACCGCTGGGGCTGATGAGGTGTGCAGCTGGGGTAGTGTGACTCCCCACGGGAAGAGTGCAGCCCCAGGGCAGTATAATGGATGGTGGGAGTGATGGTGGTGAGAGTCCCAGTACCGTTAGTGCTGGAGGAGCAAAAGAGCACACAGACAACGTACTGCAGTCCAATGCCTTTTACTCACAGTTCATATGCTCCGGGTCACTTCTGCGCAAGCAGTGACCACCCAAGCCGTGCGGTGTCCACCAGGTGAGGGGCTCGGTCAACCCCCAGGCAGTTCAGGAGCATGGCACAGGACCCCCTTCAATCCTTTCTCTGGCCTTCCTCACCAGTGACCCACTTTTGTCCAGCTGCCGCGGACCTGCGCGGGTAAACGTGGGCCCCGTCCTCCGCTGTCCTATATGGTGCCTTCCTAGCAGGTTTGATGAGGTGTCGCACCAATAGGTGATCACGACCCCCGGTCTTTGGCTGAGGGTAGTTTCTCCTCCACCAACTTGGGATCCGGTACCCTTAATCTGCCTGACCCTTCACCCTGTATTCTCGTGGGTTCTTAGGGTCCCTTCCACCTTCTTGTTCCTGAGCCCTTCTGTTTCTCTCTCTCTCTTCTCCTTCTTTCCTGTTCTGTCTTCTCCTCCTTCCCTTGGCCTCTTCTCCAGGCCCACTTCTCCTTCTCCTCTCAGGCTCCGGCCTTTTCTCTAGGCCCGCCTCTGAGCAGAGCTCCTACAGAGCCTCTACTCCCTGTCTTCTTCTCTCTGGACAGACTGAAGTGAACTAAGATGGTGCCCACCTTTTATACCTCCCTCTAGCCATGAGCCCAGGTGACCAGCAACCAATGGGCTCCTTCCTACGCTCAGGAACCAACCCCTATCTGCCCCTACAGCACTGGGTGTTCCACCCCCCTCCCCACTCCAGCCAGGGACAGATGCTGTCGTGCCTGCACTTCTGTCTAGTGGGAGCACCGTTGAGCTGTCCCTCGGAAATGGGGTGTGTGTGCTGTATGCAGCTAACTGAGCCCTGGTCCATACTCCATCCTTACCCGGGAGTGGAATATCACACCTCTGGTCTGAGGTGCAATACCCCTGTAGCGGCCGAACCCTCGGGGCGCTACAATGGCACCTTTCAAGATGTGCATCACCTGCCAATGCCATAGGTACTAATGCAGCCTCATACCATCAGAGATCATAGAATCATAGAATCATGGAATCCTAGAATGTTAGAGTTGGAAGGGACGTCCAGAGTCATCGTGTCCATCCCCCTGCTCAATGCAGGATTCACTAAACCATCTCAGACAGATATCTGTCCAGCTTCTGTTTGAAGGCTTCCATTGAAGGAGAATTCACCACCTCTCATGGCCGCCTGTTCCACTCATTGATCACCCTCACTGTCAAAAAGGTTTTTCTAATATCTATCTGTATCTTCTCCCTTTCAGTTGCATCCCATTGCGTCTTGTGTTTCCATGTGCAAATGACAATAAGGATGATCCCTCTAAACTGATGCAGGAACTATACGCTGATAACAAACTGGATGGTCCCTTTCCCCATTTGAAATCATGTCCATAGTTTCCATAAAGATTTTCAAATTTTGATTCATCTGACCACAGACCAATTTTCCTCTTTTCCTCACATTCACCTGTCCTATTAATATCCTTGAACAGGTTTCTGCTAGTGTAACAAGCCAACGGTCATTTTAATGTTCTATATTGATTATCTCCTTATATAAAAAAAGTATTCTTTGCTAATTATAAAGTACTTAGGAATTCAGTTATTATGACATTTCCTCTGGTTATTTTATTTTTTTCTCTTCCCTCAGACCCTTTAAATGATTCCTTTAACAATTGTTATTTGTGTGAACTTCTGCTTCTAAAGTTTAATCTGTGATCTTCTGCATATTCCATTTAGATAAATGTGCCCTATAGCACTGAACCATTCAAATAATAATTTCATGCATTCTTCAAACAGCGCCATTTTCTGATCTCCATTAATTAATGTTAACATGGGTAATTTCACAAACGAATTGTTTATAGGCAAGAACATAAAGCAGCTTCTATTGTACTCAGATGCATAAATCTAGCCTTGTTAGAGGGGAATTAAGTGAATAATGCTTGCTAAAGTGCAAATACTGTATATATCAAATACATTTTTGTCTCACAGCAGATGGAAATTATTCATAGATGGGCATCAAACTATTTGCCATTTTTTGGGTTATAGTTGACTGTATTGGAAAGACTGGTCTTCTGCAATCCAAAGATTCCTGCTCTCCATCTCCAAACCCCACACCTCCAAAAAAGCATTGCGCTCTTTACATAGAGACATCCTGATGGGTAAAGTCCTATCCCCTGTTCTCAGCAGACGCTATTGTGTCACCCTGGCCTGGATGCCACAAAATGTATTAAAGCTGTGTCTGAGAGCAAGGGGGAGGTTCTCTAGTCAGGGGAACATTAGCATGCAGTACCTCCTGTCTCAGGCCAGTAGGGGGAGCAGGCTGCCCCTATAAAAGCTGGTGCTGGGGGCAGGGTTAGAGAGAACTTGAAGGCCTGTCTCAGGACTGAGACTTGTCCCAGAGCAGAGCAGGGACAGAAAGTTGTATTGCACCTAAGAGGAAGTGTGGCAGGAGGAGAGCCACAAGCCAGAGACAAGAGGCGAAGTGAGCCTGTCTTGGCAGATAAAAGACTTACTTTACCAGACTTTGGTGTGTGAGGCTGGGAGGATTCTACATCCTCCAGCAGATAACCAGTCCGCAAGGGACTGTATATTCCTTGGCCTAAGAAGCCTGGAGGCCCTGCCACAACCGAAGGGACCAGTAAAGCCGTACAGGGCTGGGAGCAGAAAGGAACCCACGTCGCAGGCCATACAGGCGAGAATACACGGAGAGCTCGGAAACGTGGGCTGTTACCCTATAAGGAGGAGATAGCCAGAAGGAGCACAGAAAGCACGGTAGGCCTACACCCTCACCCTGACCAGGGCCAATTTCCCCGTTGCTCTCAGACATCCAGGTCCCCTCCTAGCTGGGACTGTTTGTGGGTCAATTTACCTGTTCTAGTAAAGACCCTGGACTGCAACCTGTTGTCTGCGTGCTCCTTGCTCCTCCAGCACTATCAGCACTGGGACTCTCACTACCATCACTCCCAACATCTACTACACTGCCCTGGGGCCGCACTCTTCCCGTGGGGAGTCACACCATCCCAGCTGCATACATCATCAGCCCCAGCGGTCTGCCTTGCAGCGGCGGTTCCTAATGACCGCAAATCCACGGGTGGCGTAGTCGGACATAAACATCAGCACATAACGGACTACCACTGGCCTGACCACCCTGAGCCACGGAACCGGGTTGCCACTACTACTCCCATCGTTTCCCTACCGCCCGGATCCGAGTGCCCCACGGCCCAGGGGGCGAGTCACTATTATACTGTATATGGAGCTTTACTGTTCCGTAACGTAGACCATTTAAATCCAACAGCCGCTAAAGTTGATAAAAGCTGATCTGTAGGGGTGCCCACCATCCTAAAGGTTCGTGCACATGGCCATATTTTCGATCCGAGTGCAATCAAACAAAACATCGCATTGCACTATGATCGTAGCATGCCCAAGTTTGATCTGATAATCGGCCATACAAGTAAAGGATGACATCTGCGTGCAGTCTGATTTCCACACACTGACAGAATGGAGAAGATGGAGAATTTTTTTTTTCCTCATCAAAGAGTATTGGATCACACATAGTGACGCGCCCCCTGGGGCCGTGGGGTACTCGGTAGCCGGGCCGGTCCTTTTCTGGGGTAGTCATGGTGGCAGTGACCCGGTCTTTGGTCCCGGGCAGTCAAATAATTAAAGAAAAGGGGAATAAGTTTTTGGGGATAATGTTCGTGACCCCACCCGTGGTATGTGGCTATATGGGGCCGCCGCTGTGGTGCAGATCCACTGGAGCTGATGGTGACACAGCAGAGTTGGTTCAGCTCTCCACAGGCAGAGCTAAGCTCCAGGGCAGTATATGAAGAATTGTGGAGGTAGATGTTGTTGGTGCGGTGTAGTGCAGGGCTGGTGACTCAGTAATTAATCAAGAACACAGTAGGGTGCAGTTTTCAGGCTTTACTCACAGTTCTTAGGCAGTTCCAGGTTACCGCTGCAGCCGGTTATATCTGCCCACGTTGTCTTGTGTCCTCCGGGAAAGTGATCCAGCAAGCTCTCAGGTATCTCAGGAGCACTTGAACCCCTTTCTGTGTACCTCTCCAGGTCGTCTCACTGCACTGGCTCTCGCCCTCCTGCCCTGCACCTCACACCCAGTGTCCCAAGCCAGTGTCCGCGGGCCTTGTCGGGTGATGTCCTCTCTCTCCCCTTGGTCCTCTGGTCACCTTTTTGGCGATTAAGTGTGTAGTGTGGCTACAGCACCTGAAATGCTGCAACCTCCAGTTTGCTAGCTGAGACCTAAAGTACTCCATTAGGCTGGGGCCGGTCCCCTACAGCGGCCTGATCCCTCCATGTCAGCGTGAATTCGGGCGCATGGGTGGCTTCCCGCACTCGCTGTGCCCCTGGGGTCCCTTCTGTTTCTCTGGAGCCTTTCTCACTCCTGCTGTCTTCTCTCCTCACTTTGCTCCTGGGCCTTTCTGACTGGGCCTGACTCCTCTCTCTCTCTCCTTCCTTGCTCTCCTGAGCAGAGCTCTTCCTGATCTCCCAACTCCTCCTAGACTCCACTCCTTCTAGAACTTTCTAAACTTCTTTTTATACTTCTACTCTCTCTGTGCTCCACTGAACTACTTCCTCCACCTACACCCACTACATGGTTCCCTCTCTTTTGGTTCCCCCCTTCCAGCCAGGGACAGGGCTCAGCAGTGACCAAGTGCATCTTGCCCCGCCTGCTGGTCTGGAGTGGTGTAGTGTTGGATGTAGGTGTGTGGGTCCCGGGTAGTACTCCCTCCTTACCTGAGAGTGGGGTACCACACCTCTGGGTGAGATGCAGTACCTCTGTGGCTACTGGACCCGCAGGGGCGCTACGATAGCATAATTAACCCGATTCTCTTAGATGAGAGAATATATACGCTTGTGTGACCCTAGCCTAATAGTTGGTCATCAATATCAATTAAGTGGGAAGTCCCTTTAATCTGTTATAGTCATTAAATACACGGGTCAGATCATCAATAAAATATATTAGGTTATTGTGATCATCCATTATGAAATAAACCATCCAATTGAGGTTGTCTGCTTGATCATTGTTGCACTCTTGTTTTGACGCCGTTTACACTGTGTCTCCCGCGTGAGTCCTGTGAATTTTCCCTAGAACACTGAGTTGCATCTGTGGCACCCCAGGGGTCTGGTTTTCCACAGTAATGTAATGTTATGTCTGAGAGCAGGTGGGAGGTCCTTTGGTCAGGGATCCTGTGCATGCCACACCTCCTGCCCAGACTTGGGAGGGGAAGAACTTCCCCTGTATAAACCCTGGGCTGAGGCAGGGTTAGTCAGTCAAGGAGAGTAGAGACAGAGAAGCAGCATAGGAAGAAACAGCAGAAGCTCAGTGGGAGCAATATTACTACGAGTCAGGGGCTGGCAGCTGCAGAGCTCGCCCTGACTGAGAAGCTTTCTTACCGGACCCGGCGTCCGAGGCTGTGGGGACTAACTCTTACCCAGCAGCAGAAGCCGACCGGCAGGGGATTTCAGGTCCTCAGGCCCAGAAACCCGAAGGCACGGTCACACGCGTGGGACCAGCACCGCCATCGTGGAGCGGAAGCCATTAGAAGGCCCCGAGTCACCGGCCATACGGGTGAGCACCACACGGTACACTCAGGGACGTGGGCTACTTATATCCGCTTCTAGCAAGGTAGCCAGAAGAGTACAGTCAGTTTGGGAGGCCTACAACTCCGCCTGGCCAGGGGAGATCCCATCTGCTCAAGGACTGACCAGGCCCCGTTCACTAGCAAGTGCTCGGGGAGGGTCTATCGTTGTTACCAGTAAAGACCCTGAATTACACCGCACCGTCTCTGAGTGGTTCCTGCTACCCCCATCATCCACATCTGCTGCCCTGAGGCCATACCCCTCCCGTTGGGGGTTATACCATCTACGCTGCACCATCCATCCACCGGCCTCAGCGGACTGTCCTGCAGCGGCAGCTCCATAGCTGCATTCAACGGGTGGCGTAGTCGTCCTGC
Source organism: Phyllobates terribilis (assembly GCF_046119375.1). NCBI lineage: Eukaryota > Metazoa > Chordata > Amphibia > Anura > Dendrobatidae > Phyllobates > Phyllobates terribilis. The sequence continues at coordinate 70,268,040 of NW_027362762.1, forward strand.
ATCTACCGCTGTTACATCGCCGCTCAGTTTGACTCCCTGGGCACGGACCGGGTCACCGCCACGAGACTACAACCCTCAAGAGATCGGGCTCCGGGTAAGCTCCCGCGTGCGCAACGCAGCGCGACACAGGCCCAGGGGCGCGTCAACTTTGGCGTAGTCGGCAGGATTTCGTGCCCGCAACCACCGGGTACTGCGTGCCTGAAAAAGAGACTTTTCAAACTTACCTGTGGTGAAGATTCCCGCCATCCGGCGCCATCTTCAGCCTTCTTCCCGCCATCGGTGAAATTTCCCGCCATCCGGCGCCATCTTCTGCCTTCTTCCCGCCATCCGTGGAGTTTTCCCGCCATTGGACGCCATCTTGAGGACGCCGCGCGGGAAGAAGAGGGGCGTGGACTCCGAAAGCGCGCGAGAACTGAAGCCCCGCCTCACGTCCGGACGTTGCGTAAGGTCCTGGAAGGAGCCCAGCAGACGCCGACGTCACAGGAGCGCGACGGAAGGTCCTTAACCCTGACGATCCACTGCGGAGCCGCGGCCTACGGAAGAGGATCATCGCAAGGTAGGCCACGGTCCACTAGGGGGGAGGAAGATGTCGGATACGGAGGAGAGCTTCACTGCCTCAACCCCCGCCAGCGCTACCGCTGCTGCAGTTATGCCCTTCACCATGCCCTATATCCCGGGAGCAGCTTGGCTACCCCAGTACTCAGGGGAGTCACATACCCTGCATGACTTTAGAGAAAAGCTGGATAGCCTCTTCCAGGTGTACCCCCTCACAGAAGAGCAAAAAGTGAGCATCCTGGTGGCCCAACTAACCGGGGCAGCCAAAAGGGAAGTAAAATCCTGGCCACCTGGGAGGAAGACTGTCGCAGGGATACTAACCCGGCTGAAGGACACCTTTGATACCCGTGTGACACCCCAGGGGTCTGGTTGCCACAGTGATAGAGATATTACGTCTGAGAGCAGGTGGGAGGTCTCTTGGTCAGGGATCCTATGCATGCCACACCTCCTGCCCAGTCCTGGGAGGGGAAGAACTTCCCCTATATAAACCTGGGGCTGAGGCAGGGTTAGTGAGTAGAGAAGAAGCAGAGAAAAGAAGCAAATATAGGAAGAAACAACAGGAGCTCTGTGGGAGCAGTGTTACAAGGAGTCAGGGGCTGGCAGCTGCAGAGCTCGCCCTGACTGAGAAGATTTCTTACCGGACCCGGAGTCCGAGGCTGTGGGGACTAACTCCTACCCAGCAGCAGAATCCGTCAGGCAGGGGATTCCAGGTCCTCTGGCCAAGAAACCTGAAGGCACGGTCACACGCATGGGACCAGCACCGCCATCGTGGAGCGGAAGCTACTAGAAGGCCCCGAGTCACCGGCCATACGGGTGAGCACCACACGGCACACTCAGGGACGTGGGCTACTTTTACCCGCCTCTAGCAAGGTAGCCAGAGGAGTACAGTTAGTTTGGGAGGCCTACAACTCCGCCTGGCCAGGGGAGATCCCATCTGCTCAAGGACTGACCAGGCCCCAATCGTTAGCCAGTACTCCGGGAGGGTCTATCTTTGTCACCAGTAAAGACCCTGAACTACACAGTACCGTCTCCGAGTGGTTCCTGCTACCCCCATCATCCACGTCGGCTGCCCTGAGGCCATACCCCTCCCGTTGGGGGTTATACTATCACGCTGCACAATCCTACCACCGGCCTCAGCGGTCTGCCCTGCAGCAGCAGCTCCCTGGCTGCACTCAACGGGTGGCGTAGTCATCTAACATCTACTGCTAAAACATCGCCACTTAGTCTGACTCCCTGGGCACGGACCGGATCACCGCCACGAGACTACAACCCTCAACAGATCCGGCTCCAGGTAAGCTCCCGCGTGCGCAACGCAGCGCGACACAGGCCCAGGGGCGCGTCAACTTTTGGCGTAGTCGGCAGGATTTCATGCCCGCAACCACCGGGTACTGCGTGCCTGAAAAAGAGACTTTTAAAACTTACCTGTGGTGAAGATTCCCGCCATCCGGCGCCATTTTCAGCCTTCTTCCTGCCTTCCGTGGAGTTTTCCCGCCATCCGGCGCCATCTTCAGCCTTCTTCCCGCCATCCGTGGAGTTTTCCCGCCGTTGGACGCCATCTTGGGGACGCCGCGCGGGAAGAAGAGGGGCGTGGACTCTGAAAACGCGCGAGAACTGAAGCCCTGCCTCACGTCCGGACGTCGCGTAAGGTCCTGGAAGGAGCCCAGCAGACGCCGACGTCACAGGAGCGCGACGGAAGGTCCTCAACCCTGACGATCCACTGCGGAGCCGCGGCCTACGGAAGAGGATCATCGCAAGGTAGGCCACGGTCCACTAGGGGGGAGAAGGATGTCGGATACGGAGGAGAGCTTCACCGCTCCAACCCCCGCCAGCGCCACCGCTGTCGCGGTCATGCCTTTCACCATGCCCTATATCCCGGGGGCAGCCTGGCTACCCCAGTACTCAGGGGAGTCACATACCCTGCAGGACTTTAGAGAAAAACTGGATAGCCTCTTCCAGGTGTACCCCCTCACAGAAGAGCAAAAAGTAAGCATCCTGGTGGCCCAATTAACCGGGGCAGCCCAAAGGGAGGTAAAGTCCTGGCCACCTGGGGGGAGGACTGTCGCAGGAATACTAACCCGGCTGAGGGACACCTTTGATACCCGCACCTCAGCCGAGATCAAGCTTAGATTCTACGGGTGCAAACAGCGGGCACATGAGAGTATAAGGGACTATGCCCTGAACCTACAAGAGGTCCTGAGAGCCATTAAGCAGACCGACCCTGACGGCGTGGGAGACGAGGACAGGCTGTTAACTGAACAATTTATAGAGGGTTTATATTGCAATGCCCACCGAACCCAGTTGCGGGCAATGGCCTTACAGGACCCTCATCTGGGATTTGCACAGTTCAAGGACAGAGCCATCCGGGTGCTCCGAGAACCGGCACCAGGTGGCGTTGTGACCCACAGACGCCCCACTACCACCTACCACCAGGAGGCGGCGCCCTTGTCGGCAGGGCCTGTGGGAGCTGATGCGCAGGCTTTGAACAATGGCTCGGCTCCAGACCTGCACCATCAGGTCCAAGAGCTAGCTAAAAGCGTTGCTGCGCTAACCCGAACTGTGCAGTCTTTACAGGTTTCCACTCCAGGGAAGATCCAGCTGGCATCCGGACCGGAGGACATCCCGTGGCGTCGACCAAGGAGGACCCCACCGGCCAGAGGAAGACCCAGCGACCGATACAACGAGGACGGACAACCCATCTGCCGCCGCTGCAATCAACCCGGACATATGGCAAGGTACTGTCCTTTAAACTGGCACAACCTAGGGTAGAGGGCCAACCCCTAGGAAAAAGATCATCAGGCCCATCGAACTGGCGCGACAAATATGTGGGAGGACGTCCAGTCTTACCAGTGGTACTGGATGGCATTCCTATGAGTGCCCTACTGGACACCGGGTCACAGGTCACCACCATCCCGTACGTGCTCTTCAAGCAGTACTGGAATGACTCGGATATTACCCGCTACCCTGACGACGACTTGAGTATCATCGCCAGCAATGGTCAGCCCGTGCCACAGATCGGATTTAAAGAGGTGACCATTAAAATTGGTAGAGTTGAACTGGCAGCACAGGGACTGATCATTGTAGACATTGACAAACACGAGAGTCACCCAAAGATAACTCTAGGAACTAATGTAATTGAAAATTGTCTTGCAGAGGTGATTTTCCTTTTACAGCAGGTTGCCAAGAACGCCAGCTCCGGCGAGCAGCGAGTGCTCCAAAAAGAGATCCGGGCACTGATGCGACGGCAACAGGTGGAACTCTCCGGCGGTGAGATTGGTAGCGTGAGAATGTGTGACCCTTTCCCTATTGCCATGCCCCCAAAAAGTGAAATGATGATTTGGTGCCGGGCAGCTATTGGTCTGAGGGGTAGAGATTACCAGGCAATGGTAGAACCAGTTTACTCAGACAGTAGGCCCACCATCTTGACAGCACGGGGGGTGGTTAATGTACGCCATGGGAGGGTGCCCGTTCGCATAATCAATATCGGGAAGAGGGAAGTGTACCTGCCCCGGTATGCCACGCTAGCCAAATTATATACCATTAACCAAAATGCTATACAATCTGTGGAACCCTTGCCTCCATCTCACCCGGAGGAAGGTAACGGCTCTAAGAAAACAATGGAGGACTGGTGTCAGCAACTACATTTGGGTACTGACTCCACTCCCTCACACCAGAAACAGGGAGTCTATCGGGTGGTTCAAGAGTACGAGAGAGTGTTTAGTAAACACCCGTTAGACTTCGGGCGAGTCAAGGGGGTAGAACACCACATCCCCACGGGAGACCATCCTCCCATAAAAGAGAGGTATCGACCCGTACCCCCTGCACACTACCAACACGCCAAGGGGATGCTTAGAGACATGAAGGAGGCTGGGGTGATCAGGGATAGCTGTAGCCCCTGGGCAGCTCCACTAGTCTTAGTCAAAAAGAAAGACAACACCATGAGGATGTGTGTAGATTACCGGAAAATCAACCGTATCACACACAAGGATGCGTACCCCTTACCAAGGATAGAGGAGTCTTTGGCTGCTTTAAGATCTGCTAACTTCTTCTCTACCTTGGATCTCACTAGTGGGTACTGGCAGGTTCCTGTAGCAGAGGCGGACCGGGAGAAGACCGCATTCACCACCCCGATGGGACTTAGCGAGTTTACCTGCATGCCGTTCGGACTCTGCAACGCACCAGGAACCTTCCAACGATTAATGGAGTGCTGTCTGGGCCACAGAAACTTCGAGACGGTCCTGTTGTACCTGGACGATGTCATCGTATATTCCAAGACTTATGAGGACCACCTGAAACACCTGGCGGAAGTGTTCGAAGCTCTGGCAAGCTACGGCCTAAAGGTGAAACCCTCCAAGTGTCACCTCCTGAAACCAAAGGTGCAGTACCTGGGACACGTGGTGAGCGCTGACGGAGTGGCTCCCGACCCTGATAAGATCACCGTAATTAAGGAATGGCCAAGTCCCTCCAGTGTAAAGGAAGTGCGGCAGTTCCTCGGGTTGGTAGGCTACTACCGCAGGTTCATCCCCGGTTTCACCAAAAAGGCAGCTCCTATGCAGGACCTCCTGATAGGCCAGTCCCGGAAGGCCAAGAACCAGAAGACGCCCTTCAGATGGGAGAAGTTGGAAGAAGAGTCCTTCCGCCAGCTGAAGATGGCCCTCACGGGGGATGAAATCCTGGCGTACCCGGATTACAACCAGCCCTTTATCCTCTACACTGACGCAAGTAACATCGGGCTAGGAGCCGTGCTGTCCCAGATCCAGCAGGGGAAAGAACGAGTAATCGCTTACGCCAGCCGAAAACTGCGACCCACCGAGAGAAACCCTGAGAATTACAGCTCATTTAAGCTAGAGTTCCTGGCAGTGGTGTGGGCAGTCGCCGAACGCTTTAAGCACTACCTCGCTTCTTCCCGGTTCGTCGTGTACACGGATAACAACCCGTTGACACACCTGGACACGGCAAGACTCGGTGCCCTAGAGCAGAGATGGATGGCCCGCCTGTCCAACTACGAGTTCACCATCAAATACCGGGCAGGACGCTCCAATACCAACGCGGACGCCCTGTCCAGGATGCCAAACCTACCGGACGTAGGAGAAGATCCAGAGGGACTGGAAGAAGTCGAACTCCCCGCGTTTCACCGTCATGGGACTATCCAGTATTCCCATCGGGTAAGGAGTAAGCAAGGCGCTACGCTTAACCCCTTACCTCACTACAACTGGGCGGAAACGCAAGACAGTGACCCTGCCGTCCGGCTGGTGAAGGAGATGCTGACTCGGCCAGAGGCTCGCCTTGACCCAGACGCTCCGGAGGAAGCCAAGCAACTGTGGGCTGAGAAGAGTCGACTGTTCCTTTACAAGGGGAAGTTGTGCCGCAGAATGGTTAACTCCCGGACGCATGAACTAATCTGGCAAGTAGTGGTGCCACGAAGAGACGCAGCCATGGTGATGGAGGCATACCACGACGGGGCTGGACACTTCGGATGGAAGAAGCTGGAGTTCCTGCTGCGCGAGCGGTTCCACTGGGTAGGCATGAGGGGAACCATCGAGAGATGGTGCAGAGACTGTGGCCCGTGCAACCTAAGAAGGAAGGACCGTGCCAGCCAGAAGACTCCCCTGCAGTCCATCGTCACCTGGCAGCCGTTGGAACTGGTAGCCTTGGATCATGTAAAACTGACCCCAAGCAGAAGTGGCTACGTCTACGCACTAACCATCGTGGATCACTACTCCCGGTTCTTGGTTGTCGTCCCCGTCAAGGACTTAACAGCTCGAACAGCAGCGAGAGCCTTCCAGCAGCATTTCTGCCATCCACACGGGTACCCGGACCAAGTGTTGACAGACCAGGGACCTGCCTTTGAAGCGGAGGTCTTCCAAGAATTCTGCACTCTGTATGGCTGCCGGAAGATAAGGACGACACCCTATCATCCGCAAACTAATGGACTTTGTGAGAAAATGAACCAGGTGGTAATGGATCTTCTGAAAACGTTGCCCCTGGAAGAACGCGGTCTGTGGCCTGAGAAGCTGCCCGATCTGGTGGACCTATACAACCACATCCCGGTAGGTTCCACCAACTGTACCCCGGCTTACCTAATGAGGGCGAGACCTGGTAAGTTACCTGTTGACCTGGAAATGGGAGTCCTGACACCCGAGGACACTTCACCAGAAGCAGACTGGGACACAGAGAGGCAGCAGCAGTACCGGAGAGTACAGGAGAGCGTGGAGCGAAGTCTCTGTCAGGCTAGGGAAAGACAAGAGAAAACTTACAACCAGTATGCTCCCGCTGTTCCCCTGGTACCCGGAGAGCAGGTCTTGAAGAGAAAAAGACGGCTCCACAAGTTGGACGACCAGTGGGAGTAGGACCCGTACACCGTACTGCCCTCAAGCCACGACAACCCAAAGGTCTGTACCATCAGTAAAGACGGAGGGGAAACCACAACCATTGTATCCCGGGATCACCTGAAGAAGTGTCCCGAACAGCTACGGAACCCTGAAGAGGAACAAGAAGACCCTCGACCCGTAGAGGAAAGGGAAGACATGGTTAGTACTGTGCTCGGAGACTTCCCTCGGTCTTGGACTCAAGTCAATGGCGCAGTTGTGGTACCCGTACTCACCTTCCTCCAACCAGCATCCCAAGCACCTACGGAGCGACAGGTAGAGCTGGAAGAGCAGCCGGTCCAGGAGGCAGAAGACTCCACACAAGCAGAACAGGAGGATCAACCCTCTGCTTATAGTGAGCCTGCCGTACCCCTAGTGAGCCAAAGAGCCGGTAGACAGCTGCCCAGTTTACCCTTGACAGCTCCTACACCCTGTAGTTCAGGGCTAGACAGTCAGCTCCGTAGGTCCACTAGGGCCACTAGAGGCCAGTTACCCGCACGTTGGAGGATTTGAAATGTATAAATTGTTTTATTTGTGGTTACCTGTTTTTCTTGTTGCTTGTGTATAATTTTGTGTTTCTAGTTATTTGTAGGAGTCTTTGGTGGATTTACCGGGAATCCTTTGTACATAGTTGGAGCGTAACTCAGGACGGACTAAAGACTGTTAAGGACTCGGGGCAGGACAGACCCCTACCTGGTTACGTCTCCCTGTTTTGGTGAAATGGACACCTTTGTTTTCTTCAAAACTGCACCCGGTTGCGGACACGCCGTAACCATCTTTATGTGTTTTTCTTATTGTATTATTATTGTTTATACCTTGTTATGTTTTTCTAAAAATATGTTTAGTCCCGGAGTACTAAATTTCACTAGGGGGGAATGTGACACCCCAGGGGTCTGGTTGCCACAGTGATAGAGATATTACGTCTGAGAGCAGGTGGGAGGTCTCTTGGTCAGGGATCCTATGCATGCCACACCTCCTGCCCAGTCCTGGGAGGGGAAGAACTTCCCCTATATAAACCTGGGGCTGAGGCAGGGTTAGTGAGTAGAGAAGAAGCAGAGAAAAGAAGCAAATATAGGAAGAAACAACAGGAGCTCTGTGGGAGCAGTGTTACAAGGAGTCAGGGGCTGGCAGCTGCAGAGCTCGCCCTGACTGAGAAGATTTCTTACCGGACCCGGAGTCCGAGGCTGTGGGGACTAACTCCTACCCAGCAGCAGAATCCGTCAGGCAGGGGATTCCAGGTCCTCTGGCCAAGAAACCTGAAGGCACGGTCACACGCATGGGACCAGCACCGCCATCGTGGAGCGGAAGCTACTAGAAGGCCCCGAGTCACCGGCCATACGGGTGAGCACCACACGGCACACTCAGGGACGTGGGCTACTTTTACCCGCCTCTAGCAAGGTAGCCAGAAGAGTACAGTTAGTTTGGGAGGCCTACAACTCCGCCTGGCCAGGGGAGATCCCATCTGCTCAAGGACTGACCAGGCCCCAATCGTTAGCCAGTACTCCGGGAGGGTCTATCTTTGTCACCAGTAAAGACCCTGAACTACACAGTACCGTCTCCGAGTGGTTCCTGCTACCCCCATCATCCACGTCGGCTGCCCTGAGGCCATACCCCTCCCGTTGGGGGTTATACTATCACGCTGCACAATCCTACCACCGGCCTCAGCGGTCTGCCCTGCAGCAGCAGCTCCCTGGCTGCACTCAACGGGTGGCGTAGTCATCTAACATCTACTGCTAAAACATCGCCACGTAGTCTGACTCCCTGGGCACGGACCGGATCACCGCCACGAGACTACAACCCTCAACAGATCCGGCTCCAGGTAAGCTCCCGCGTGCGCAACGCAGCGCGACACAGGCCCAGGGGCGCGTCACCCGCACCTCAGCCGAGATTAAGCTTAGATTCTACGGGTGCAAGCAGCGAGCGCATGAGAGTATAAGGGACTATGCACTAAACCTACAAGAGGCCCTGAGGGCCATTAAGCAGACCGACCCTGATGGAGTGGGAAACGAGGACAGGCTGTTGACCGAACAGTTTATAGAGGGACTGTATTGTAATACCCACCGAACCCAGTTGCGGGCAATGGCCTTACAGGATCCCCATCTGGGCTTTGCACAGTTCAAGGACAGAGCCATCCGGGTGCTCCGAGAACCGGCACCGGGTGGCGTTGTGACCCACAAGCGCCCTGCTATCACTTACCACCAGGAGGCGGCGCCCTTGTCGGCAGGGCCTGTGGGAGCTGATGCGCAGGCTTTGGACAATGACCCGGCTCCAGACCTACACCATCAGGTCCAAGAGCTAGCTAAGAGCGTTGCTGCGCTAACCCAAACTGTGCAGTCTTTACAGGCTTCCACCCCAGGGAAGATCCAGCTGGCATCCGGACCGGAGGACATCCCGTGGCGTCGACCAAGGAGGACCCCACCGGCCAGAGGAAGACCCAGTGACCGATACAGCGAGGACGGACGACCCATCTGCCACCGCTGCAATCAACCTGGACATATGGCAAGGTACTGTTCTTTAAACGGGCACAACCTGGGGTAGAGGGCCAACCCCCAGGAAAAAGATCACCAGGCCCATCGAACTGGCGCGACAGATATGTGGGAGGACGTCCAGTCTTGCCTGTGGTACTGGATGGCATTCCCATGAGTGCCCTACTGGACACCGGGTCACAGGTCACCACCATCCCGTACGTGCTCTTTAAGCAGTACTGGAATGACTCGGATATTACCCGCTACCCTGACGACGACTTGAGTATCATCGCCAGCAATGGCCAGCCCGTGCCACAGATCGGATTTAAAGAGGTGACCATCAAAATCGGTAGAGTCGAACTGGCAGCACAGGGACTGATCATTGTAGATATTGACAAACATGAGAGTCACCCAAAAATAACTCTAGGAACTAATGTAATTGAAAATTGTCTTGCAGAGGTGATTTTCCTTTTACAGCAGGTTGCCAAGAACGCCAGCTCCGGCGAGCAGCGGGTGCTCCAGAAAGAGATCCGGGCACTGATGCGACGGCAACAGGTGGAACTCTCCGGCGGTGAGATTGGTAGCGTAAGAATGTGTGACCCTTTTCCTATTGCCATGCCCCCAAAAAGTGAAATGATGATTTGGTGCCGGGCAGCTATTGGTCTGAGAGGTAGAGATTACCAGGCAATGGTAGAACCAGTTTACTCAGACAGTAGGCCCACCATTTTGACAGCACGGGGGGTGGTCAATGTACGCCATGGGAGGGTGCCCGTTCGCATAATCAATATCGGGGAGAGGGAAGTGTACCTGCCCCGGTATGCCACGCTAGCCAAATTATATACCATTAACCAAAATGCTATACAATCTGTGGAACCCTTGCCTCCATCTCACCCGGAGGAAGGTAACGGCTCTAAGAAAACAAAGGAGGACTGGTGTCAGCAACTACATTTGGGTACTGACTCCACTCCCTCACATCAGAAACAGGGAGTCTATCGGGTGGTTCAAGAGTACGAGAGAGTGTTTAGTAAACACCCGTTAGACTTCGGGCGAGTCAAGGGGGTAGAACACCACATCCCCACGGGAGACCATCCTCCCATAAAAGAGAGGTATCGACCCGTACCCCCTGCACACTACCAACACGCCAAGGGGATGCTTAGAGACATGAAGGAGGCTGGGGTGATCAGGGATAGCTGTAGCCCTGGGCAGCTCCACTAGTCTTAGTCCGAAAGAAAGACAACACCATGAGGATGTGTGTAGATTACCGGAAAATCAATCGTATCACACACAAGGATGCGTACCCCTTACCAAGGATAGAGGAGTCATTGGCTGCTTTAAGATCTGCTAATTTCTTCTCTACCTTGGATCTCACTAGCGGGTACTGGCAGGTTCCTGTAGCAGAGGCGGACCGGGAGAAGACCGCATTCACCACCCCGATGGGACTTAGCGAGTTCACCTGCATGCCGTTCGGACTCTGCAACGCACCGGGAACCTTCCAACGACTAATGGAGTGTTGTCTGGGCCACAGAAACTTCGAGACGGTCCTGTTGTACCTGGACGATGTCATCGTATATTCCAAGACGTATGAGGACCACCTGAAACACCTGGCGGAAGTGTTCGAAGCTCTGGCAAGTTACGGCCTAAAGGTGAAACCCTCCAAGTGTCAACTCCTGAAACCAAAGGTGCAGTACCTGGGACACGTGGTGAGCGCTGACGGAGTGGCTCCCGACCCTGATAAGATCACCGCAATTAAGGAATGGCCAAGCCCCTCCAGCGTAAAAGAAGTGCGGCAGTTCCTCGGGTTGGTAGGCTACTACCGAAGGTTTATTCCCGGTTTCACCAAAAAGGCAGCACCTATGCAGGACCTCCTGATAGGCCAGTCCCGGAAGGCCAAGAACCAGAAGCCGCCCTTCAAATGGGAGGAGCTGGAAGAAGAGTCCTTCCGCCAGCTGAAGATGGCCCTCACGGGGGACGAAATCCTGGCGTACCCGGATTATAGCCAGCCCTTTATCCTCTACACCGACGCCAGTAACATCGGGCTAGGAGCCGTACTGTCCCAGATCCAGCAGGGGAAGGAACGAGTAATCGCCTACGCCAGCCGAAAACTGCGACCTGTTAGAACCTTGCTGTTAGGTTTTTTTTCCTTTGCTGGTCACATGACCTTGTTGGCCTATTTAGTCCTCCTCCGCCCTTCTGGCTTTGCTGGACTTCATTGTATATCTACTTTCTAGCTAGCCTGTGCTCTGTATCTAACTCTGTTAGTTTGCTTGGTCTACGGACCTCTATGTTCTATCTATTTTGTTTGTTCGTCTGTCTGCTACTATTTCTGTTAGGAGGTGTCCCATATTCCTCCCAGTCCTTGGTACTTGTAGGGATTCCCTCCCCACATCTATAGGTCTTCGTACAGACTAGATTAGGACTTTAGCAGGTCTGATCGCAGGATCAGGTTCCCTGTTACATCGTAGGGATTCAGCTGAGTCTCATAGTAGGGACAGATCTCCTCTCTTTCCTTAGCTTTGGTAGCAGAACTTAACAGTAAGTCCAGCCTGCAAATTCTCTAAGGAAAGATTTTTCTGTTCCATCATGGTGTCGGTTCAGGATTTGGCTCATCGCCTGCAGGGGCTCTCTCTGGAGGTGGCCGAGCTCCGTCAGCACGTGAGTAACTGTCCTGGAGCACATTTCTTGGAGCCTAAGGTATGTTTGCCGGATTTGTTTTTTGGTGAACACCGAGAATTTTTTTCATTTAAAAATGCTTGCTTATTGTATTTTCGTTTGAGACCTAAGTCCTCTGGGGATGAATCCCAGCGCGTAGGGTTCATAATGTCACTTTTGCGCAAAGAGCCTCAGGAGTGGGCCTTTTCTTTGCAACCTAGTGATTCATGCTTCAGATCAGTGGATAGTTTTTTTCTGCTTTGGGACTATTATATGATGATCCTGACCGTGTCGCATCAGCTGAGACTGAGTTGAGACGTCTAAAACAAGGATCGGGTAATGTGGAAAAATATTGTACACATTTTCGTCGTTGGTCCACTCAAACAGGGTGGAACGATTCTGCTCTGAAAAGTCTATTTCTTGCTGGGCTCAGTGAAAGGGTTAAAGACCTGCTAATTGCTTATCCTACACCTGAAGATTTGCAACAGGCTATGCAATTAGCTATACGGGTGGATAGAAGACTGCGTGCTAGGGTTAATGAGAGCAAATCCTCTGCTATGTCAGTTTCTGGTTATGATAATGTGTGTACTAACAGTGGTGAACCGATGGAGATTGGATCGGTGGCACCTCCCTCTCAAGAAAAAGACCGTCGTTTTTCGCAAGGCTTGTGTTTCTACTGCGGAAAATCTGGTCATTTGATTAAAGGCTGTGAGCTTCGTATGAAGAAAGAAAAAAAAATGATCAGTCACGCCCGTATTGCCTGTTTAAATTCCAAGGGTATATTTTTAGCTGCTTCCACGATTGCTCAGGAAAAATTAATGGAATTTCGGGTGTTTGTTGATTGCGGGTCTACACTGAATGTAATTGATGGGGGATTCATGGAAAAACTCAATTTAAAACCTGAACCTTTGTCATCCCCCATTGCTGTGGTTTCTGTGGATGGCTCCCCTTTGAAGAATATTACTCTCAAGGTCAGTGAATTTCCTCTCACTATTAATGGTGTTCACCATGAGAAATTGGATTTGGTAGTGTTGAATAACTTGCCTTCTCCAGTAATATTGGGTTTGCCCTGGTTAAAATTTCACAATCCTGTACTGGATTGGTCTACCAGTGAAATTAAATCCTGGAGCCATAAATGTTATGACAAGTGTTGTAACGGGCGTATTGCAGCTTTGGATAGGGGAGAATTGCCTGTTCCTATTCAGGATTTTTGGAGAGTTTTTTCTGAGAAGGAATCGCAGGTTTTGCCTACCCAAAAGAGACTATGATTGTTCTATTGAATTTGTCCCTGGAGCGACTCTTCCTAAGAGTCGTTTATTTAACCTTACTATTCCTGAGAGGAAGGCTTTGGAGGAATACATACAGACAAGCTTGGCCGCCGGTCACATTAGGCCCTCTAAGTCTCCTGTGGCGGTTGGATTTTTTTTTGTAAAAAAAAAGGACGGCGGTTTACGTCCTTGTCTGGATTTTCGTGAGATTAACAAAATTACGGTACGCAATCCTTACCCACTGCCATTGATTCCTGATCTGTTTAACCAGTTATTGGGGGCCAAGTGGTTCTCTAAAATTGACCTTAAGAGGGCATACAATCTGTTGCGCATGAAGGAGGGTGATGAATGGAAGACTGCTTTTAACACTCCTGTGGGTCATTTTGAGAATCTGGTTATGCCTTTTGGTCTCACTAATGCTCCTGCATTTTTTCAGAATCTGATTAATGACATCCTTAGACCTTTGATCGGTAAAAATGTGGTTGTGTATTTGGATGACATTTTGATTTATTCGCCAGATCTGGAGTCTCATTGGCGGAGCGTGCGTGAGGTATTACAGTTATTAATGGACAATTCGCTTTTTGCTAAGCTGGAGAAATGTGAGTTCGCTGTACAGAGAATTAGTTTTTTGGGCTACATTATCTCCAGCAAAGGTTTTGAGATGGATCCGGTTAAGGTTCAGGCTGTGCAGGAATGGCCTAGGCCTATTGGTTTGAAATCGATACAGAGGTTTTTGGGTTTCGCCAATTACTATAGAAAGTTCATAAAAAATTTTTCTAGTATTGTCAAACCTCTGACTGATCTCACCAGGAAAGGTGCTGATGCGGTTCAGTGGTCTTCTGAGGCCATTGAAGCTTTTGTGTATCTCAAGGAGAGGTTCACCTCTGCTCCCATCCTTATGCAGCCTGATGTTACTAGGCCGTTTTTGGTTGAGGTTGATGCTTCCTCTGTGGGGGTTGGCACAGTATTGTCTCAGGATAACGGGGATGGATTACATCCCTGTGCCTTTTTTTCAAAAAAATTTTCGGAGACTGAATTGAATTACGATATTGGTAATCGGGAATTATTGGCTATTAAACTCGCATTTGAACACTGGCGCCACTTCTTGGAAGGTGCGGAATTTCCCGTTCAGGTTCTTACGGATCATAAAAATCTGATATATCTTGATGCTGCCAAGCGCCTGAATGCCCGTCAGGCTAGGTGGGCACTGTTTTTCTCGCGGTTTAATTTCTCCGTTACTTACATCCCTGATACTAAGAATGTTAAGGCGGATGCCTTGTCTCGCAGTTTTTCTCCCATAGTCGGTGCTGAGAAAGAGGAAAACATTTTACAAGAAGGTGTTGTGATAGCTGCTTTAGACTCCGTTTTGGAAGATGAGATTCTTAAAGCTCAGGAGAATGCCCCATCTAACACTCCTCATGGGAGGTTGTTTGTGCCTGAGACCTTTAGGAGAGATTTGTTTGTTGAGTGTCACGAATCTCGGTTGGCAGGTCATCCCGGAATCTCTGAGACCAAGAGACTGGTGGGTCGCAGTTTTTGGTGGCCTGGATGGCAGAAGGAAGTCATTAAGTGGGTGCGCCAATGTACTATATGTGCTAGATCTAAGTCCTCACATACTCCTGCTGCGGGGTTGCTTTGTCCTTTGGAGGTCCCCAGTGCTCCTTGGACACATTTGGCTATGGACTTTATAACTGACCTTCCCCCCTCTGAGGGTTTTACTGTCATCTGGGTGGTCGTGGACCGCTTTAGCAAGATGTGTCACTTGGTTCCCTTCGTCAAACTGCCCTGCGCTAAAACTCTCGCTAAGGCCTTTGTCAAGGAAATTGTCAGACTTCATGGCGTTCCTACTGACATTGTTTCTGATAGGGGTCCTCAGTTCGTGGCTCGTTTTTGGCGTGCCTTTTGTGACAGGTTGGGAATTCATTTGTCGTTTTCGTCCGGATATCATCCTGAATCTAATGGCCAGACAGAAAGGAAAAACCAGGATGTTGAGCAGTTCTTGCGTTGTTTTGTGGCAGACAATCAAGAGGGGTGGTCTGAGTTTCTGCCACTTGCCGAATTTGCTCTGAACAATCATACATCTTCTTCTGCTGGTTGTTCGCCTTTCTTTTGTTGTTCTGGGAGACATCCGTCGTTTGGGTCGTTCTCCAAGTTGGGATCTGCCGTGCCTGAGGAGGAGAATTTTTCCGGTGATTTGGAAAGAGTTTGGACGGATGTGCGTGGTAATCTTCAGGAGGCCAACAGAAAATCTAAAGACTACTTTGATAGGAAACGACAGGAGATTTTGTTCGCTGTTGGTGACATGGTTTGGTTGTCCTCTAGGAATCTGCGGTTGAGGATTCCTTCTAAGAAATTGGGTCCCAAGTTTGTAGGGCCCTTTAAGGTGCTTCAGGTTGTCAACCAATCTGCTGTTAGGTTGGAGGTTCCTACCTCCTGGAGAATTAATCCGGTCTTTCATGTCTCTCTGTTAAAAAAAGCTGTTGTGTCGGATGGTGACGCCTCTGCCTCTGTTCCTCCGGTGGTGGAGGACGGGGAATATGAAATTTCTCGCATCCTTGACTCTAGACGGTATAGAGGTAGTTTGCAGTATCTTGTGGCCTGGAAAGGTTTCGGACCCGAGGATAACTCTTGGGTGAGGTCAGATGATGTTTCCGCGTCCAGACTTATCAGAGCGTTTCACAGGAGATTTCCTGATAAGCCTGGTCCTAGGGGATCCGGAGGATCCTCTTAGAAGGGGGGGTACTGTTAGAACCTTGCTGTTAGGTTTTTTTTCCTTTGCTGGTCACATGACCTTGTTGGCCTATTTAGTCCTGCTCCGCCCTTCTGGCTTTGCTGGACTTCATTGTATATCTACTTTCTAGCTAGCCTGTGCTCTGTATCTAACTCTGTTAGTTTGCTTGGTCTACGGACCTCTATGTTCTATCTATTTTGTTTGTTCGTCTGTCTGCTACTATTTCTGTTAGGAGGTGTCCCATATTCCTCCCAGTCCTTGGTACTTGTAGGGATTCCCTCCCCACATCTATAGGTCTTCGTACAGACTAGATTAGGACTTTAGCAGGTCTGATCGCAGGATCAGGTTCCCTGTTACATCATAGGGATTCAGCTGAGTCTCATAGTAGGGACAGATCTCCTCTCTTTCCTTAGCTTTGGTAGCAGAACTTAACACGACCCACCGAAAGGAACCCTGAGAATTACAGCTCATTTAAGCTAGAGTTCCTGGCCGTAGTATGGGCAGTCACCGAGCGCTTTAAGCATTACCTCGCTTCTTCCCGGTTCACCGTGTACACGGATAACAACCCGTTGACACACCTGGACACGGCAAGACTCGGTGCCCTGGAGCAGAGGTGGATGGCCCGTCTGTCCAACTACGAGTTCACAATCAAATACCGGGCAGGACGCTCCAATACCAACGCGGACGCCCTGTCCAGGATGCCCAACCTACCGGACGGAGGAGAAGATCCGGAGGGACTGGAAGAAGTTGAACTCCCTGCGTTCCACCGTCATGGGACTATTCAGTATTCCCACCAGGTAAGGAGTAAGCAGACTGCTACGTTGAACCCCTTACCCCACTACAACTGGGTGGAAACGCAAGACAGCGACCCTGCCGTCCGACTGGTGAAGGAGATGCTGACTCGGCCGGAGGCTCGCCTTGAACCAGACGCTCCGGAGGAAGCCAAACAACTATGGGCAGAGAAGAGTCGACTGTTCCTTTACAAAGGGAAGTTGTGCCGCAGAATGGTTAACTCCCGGACGCATGAATTACTCTGGCAAGTAGTGGTGCCACGAAGGGACGCAGCCATGGTGATGGAGGCATACCACGACGGAGCTGGGCACTTCGGGTGGAAGAAGCTGGAGTTCCTGCTGCGCGAGCGGTTCCACTGGGTAGGCATGAGGGGAACCATTGAGAAGTGGTGCAGAGACTGTGGCCCGTGCAACCTGAGAAGGAAGGACCGTGCCAGCCAGAAGACTCCCCTGCAGTCCATCGTCACCCGGCAACCGTTGGAACTGGTAGCCTTGGATCATGTAAAACTGACCCCAAGCAGAAGTGGCTACGTCTACGCGTTAACCATCGTGGATCATTACTCCCGGTTTCTGGTTGTCGTCCCCGTCAAGGACTTAACGGCTCAAACAGCAGCTAG
The DNA here is from genome assembly GCF_046119375.1 of Phyllobates terribilis. Taxonomy (NCBI): domain Eukaryota; kingdom Metazoa; phylum Chordata; class Amphibia; order Anura; family Dendrobatidae; genus Phyllobates; species Phyllobates terribilis. The sequence continues at coordinate 70,285,481 of NW_027362762.1, forward strand.
AGCCTTCCAGCAGCACTTTTGCCGTCCACACGGGTACCCGGACCAAGTGCTGACGGACCAGGGACCTGCCTTTGAAGCGGAGGTCTTCCAGGAATTCTGCAATCTGTATGGCTGCCGGAAGATAAGGACGACACCCTACCATCCGCAAACTAATGGACTTTGTGAGAAAATGAACCAGGTGGTAATGGATCTTCTAAAAACGTTGCCCCTGGAAGAACGCAGTCTGTGGCCCGAGAAGTTGCCCGATCTGGTGGACCTATACAACCACATCCCGGTGGGTTCCACCAGCTGTACCCCGGCTTACCTAATGAGGGCAAGACCTGGTAAGTTACCTGTTGACCTGGAAATGGGAGTCCTGACACCCGAGGACACTTCACCAGAAACAGACTGGGACACAGAGAGGCAGCAGCAGTACCGGAGAGTACAGGAAAGCGTGGAGCGAAGTCTCTGTCAGGCTAGGGAAAGACAAGAGAAAACTTACAACCAGTATGCTCCCGCTGTTCCCCTGGTACCCGGAGAGCAGGTCTTGAAGAGGAAGAGACGGCTCCACAAGTTGGATGACCAGTGGGAGAAGGACCCGTACACCGTACTGCCCTCAAGCCACGAGAACCCGAAGGTTTGTACCATCAGTAAAGACGGAGGGGAAACCACCGCCATTGTATCCCGGGACCACCTGAAGAAGTGTCCCGAACAACTGAGGAACCCTGAAGAGGAACAAGAAGACCATCGACCCGTAGAGGAAAGGGAAGATATGGTTAGTACTGTGCTCGGGGACTTCCCTCGGTCTTGGACTCAAGTCAATGGTGCAGTTGTGGTACCCGTACTCACCTTCCTCCAACCAGCATCCCAAGCACCTACGGAGCAACAGGTAGAGCTGGAAGAACAGCCGGTCCAGGAGGCAGAAGACTCCACACAAGCAGAACAGGAGGATCAACCCTCTGCTTATAGTGAGCCTGCCGTACCCCTAGTGAGACAAAGAGCCGGTAGACAGCTGCCCAGTTTACCCTTGACAGCTCCTACACCCTGTAGTTCAGGGCCAGACAGTCAGCTCCGTAGGTCCACTAGGGCCACTAGAGGCCAGTTACCCGCACGCTGGAGGATTTGAAGTGTATAAATTGTTTTATTTATGTTTATCTGTGTATTGTTGCTTGTGTATAATTTTGTGTTTCCAGTTATTTTTAGGAATCCTTGGTGGATCTACCGGGAATCCTTGTACAATTAGTTGGAGCGTAACCCAGGATGGACTAGAGACTGTTAAGGACTCGGGGTAGGACAGACCCTTACCTGGTTACATCTCCCTGTTTTGGTGAAATGGACACCTTGCTTTTCTTCAAAGACTGCACCCGGTTACGGACATGCCGTGACCACCTTTATGTGTTTCTTCTTATTGTACTGTTATTGTTGTTATATCTTGTTATGTTTTTCTAAAATATGTTTAGTCCCGGAGTACTAAATTTCACTAGGGGGGAATGTGGCACCCCAGGGGTCTGGTTTTCCACAGTAATGTAATGTTATGTCTGAGAGCAGGTGGGAGGTCCTTTGGTCAGGGATCCTGTGCATGCCACACCTCCTGCCTAGTCTTGGGAGGGGAAGAACTTCCCCTGTATAAACCCTGGGCTGAGGCAGGGTTAGTCAGTCAAGGAGAGTAGAGACAGAGAAGCAGCATAGGAAGAAACAGCAGAAGCTCAGTGGGAGCAATATTACTACGAGTCAGGGGCTGGCAGCTGCAGAGCTCGCCCTGACTGAGAAGCTTTCTTACCGGACCCGGCGTCCGAGGCTGTGGGGACTAACTCTTACCCAGCAGCAGAAGCCGACCGGCAGGGGATTTCAGGTCCTCAGGCCCAGAAACCCGAAGGCACGGTCACACGCGTGGGACCAGCACCGCCATCGTGGAGCGGAAGCCATTAGAAGGCCCCGAGTCACCGGCCATACGGGTGAGCACCACACGGTACACTCAGGGACGTGGGCTACTTATATCCGCTTCTAGCAAGGTAGCCAGAAGAGTACAGTCAGTTTGGGAGGCCTACAACTCCGCCTGGCCAGGGGAGATCCCATCTGCTCAAGGACTGACCAGGCCCCGTTCACTAGCAAGTACTCCGGGAGGGTCTATCGTTGTTACCAGTAAAGACCCTGAATTACACCGCACCGTCTCTGAGTGGTTCTTGCTACCCCCATCATCCACATCTGCTGCCCTGAGGCCATACCCCTCCCGTTGGGGGTTATACCATCTACGCTGCACCATCCATCCACCGGCCTCAGCGGACTGTCCTGCAGCGGCAGCTCCATAGCTGCATTCAACGGGTGGCGTAGTCGTCCTGCATCTACCGCTGTTACATCGCCGCTCAGTTTGACTCCCTGGGCACGGACCGGGTCACCGCCACGAGACTACAACCCTCAAGAGATCCGGCTCCGGGTAAGCTCCCGCGTGCGCAACGCAGCGCGACACAGGCCCAGGGGCGCGTCACATCCATCCAATGAAACACTTGGTGTGAGGGGGCTCAATGCTCGGCCGTCATATCCATTACAGACTTACTGCACAAGAAGGTTAAAAATTGGATTAATGGTCATGAAAAGGTTGTAGATGTGGAAACAAACACCAGGTTCTGTTGTCCCGGATGGCGAGACCCTACATGAAGGTAGGAATGATTTCATATTTGCTATTGGGACCCTTATCTCCTATGTAAATCACTGACCAGTGAAACCCTTGCAACATGGAAAAAAAGAACATTTTAGGCTTGTTTACCTCTGCACTGGAGGCTCCATTAGAGTTTAGCCTAAAATGCTAAACATATTAGCACATGTAGTAAGTGGTGGCACCATGATTAGGAGGACGACCAATTTTATTTTTGTTATGGGGCCCTGTATCTTCAATGTAAATCACTGATCTCCTTTGTGGACCAGCAGATGGAAAATTAACATTTTAGGCTTGTTCACATCTATGTTGGTGGCTCCGTTACAGTAAAACTAGAAACACAGAATATATTAGCGCAGGTGTCAAACCCTGGCACCATAAGAGGAGGAGGAACAATTTGATCTTGCTATGGTACCCTCTCTCGCTCTGTTATGTACATATGAACATCACTGATCTTCTTGAACTAAGTTGGACTAGTGGAACCTTTTCAACAAGGATATATTGGACATTTTAGGCTGTGTTCACATCTGAATTAGAGACTCTTCTACAGATTAGCCAAAAATAAAAACAAAACAACACAATAGGCAACATGTAGCACCATACGGGTGAATCTTGTACTATGCTGGACAAGAGGAACACACCAATGAAAACTGAAGTTTTAGGCTGTGTTCACATCTGGGTTGGAGGCTCCATTACGGATCAGCCAAAAATGCAGAACTCTATAGCAAAGGTGGCAAGACCTGGCACCATAAGGTAAGGGGGACCAACTTAATCTTTGCTATTGGACCCTCTCTCTTTTATGTTCTTCAACTCTTCTGGAACGGTGAAAAAAATGAACATTTTAGGCTGTGGAGAGCTCCAAGCTGGCCTAGGGAGACTTACAGGCCATGCAATGCTCCCTTGGGAATTTAAATATGAAAGTAGCCTCTTTAGAGAGGAGGACAGGAAATCTATTGGAAGTAGCAATCCTAAAAGTCAATATCGACCCTTTAACAGACTCCCCATCTCACCCAGTCAAACCAGTTCTTCCGCGATGCACTGATGAGGGGCCACCACCATGAAACACATGTCCTCTAGTTTGGCTTCTTATCATGTTGAAAGCCCCTAGAATTTTACTTCCAATTGGTGGCATTATATTTCCTGTCCTCCTCCTTTCTGGAGAGGCTGATTATGTTTTAGGCTGTGTTCACATTTGTGTTGGAGGCTCTGTTACAAATCTGCCAAAATGTTGAACAAGAGATACAGCAAAAACCTGACAGACTCCATTGTAGTGTTTTGTTTTACAAAATGTAGGGTACAGCTAGAACAGAACAGCTGAATTGAAAAAATGCTGATGAACAGAGCCTTATGCAGGTTATATTGATATATACATGTACACGTATTTTATATTCTCTCGTCAATGGTTCAATTTTCCCTTATACTGTTCTCCCTCATTGAAAATTCTTCCTTCCTTCAGAAGTGCTGAGAGCATCATCTGAATGTTGTTCTACCTTGCAAACTTTCAGAAATCCAAATCCTGAGGGAGTTTCTATTTGCAAACCAAATCAATACTGCTACAATTCAAGCTGTCCTTATTAATTAAGCTGTACGGTTCATTGAAAGTCAAATAGCCACAAGGTGCAATGTAAAAGTTACTTGTACTTCGGAGATTCGTTGGGAAATATATTCATAAATCAAATCTGCTATCAAGGGGAGAATGTTTCTTTTTTAGGTCATTGTGTACTAAAGATTTCCATTATTGCTTTATATTCGTCCAGACGTTTCTATGCTGAAGATATTGTTTTCCATTAGTTGTTTGCATTAATATTAATACCCACGAGCTGATCTATCTGCCGTATTATGCAGAACTAATACGAGGCCGCTCATATTCTCACCACCATGCGTTATCCTGAGACAGGTTACTAATGATCACTTGAAAGATATCGCTCAGAATGTTGGATGGTGATAAAAATCTTGGGGCTCATAGAAAAATGTGTGCTTGGTTCCATAGGAGTTTGTGTTTTTTACTATATACGGTTAGGTCCATATATAAAGCAAAGAAGTGGAATATTCTTGAATGGCCAAGTCAGTCACCTGATCTCAACCCAATTGAGCATGCATTTCACTTGTTAAAGACTATAAACCTCAGACAGAAAGGCCCACAAACAAACAGCAACTGAAAACCACCAAAGTGAAGGCCTGGCAGAGCATCAAAAAGGAGGAAACACAGCGTCTGGTGATTTCCATGAGTTGAAGACTTCAGGCAGTCATTGCCAACAAAGGGTTTTCAACCAAGTACTAGAAATGAACATTTTATTTACAATTATTTAATCTGTCCAATTACTTTTGGTCCCTTTAAAAACAGGGTGGCACATGTTAAGGAGCTGAAACTCCTAAACCCTTCATCCAATTTTAATGTGGATACCCTCAAATGAAAGTTGGAAGTCTGAACTTCAACTGCATCTGAATTGTTTTGTTTAAAATTCATTGTGGTAATGTCTATAACCAAAATTAGAAAAATGTTGTCTCTGTCCAAATATATATGGACCTAACTGTACTTGTCACAAGTGTATCAGGTTTGACACACAGTCATTCTGGATCCAACTGTAGAAAATCGCTGCTCTTGGTCTTACAGACACCTTCTTGATCCTTTTATCATTCCTCCCTCTCTAGGATCCAGCGGTGATCTCCACTTTCTTCTACTAATTAACACACCCTTGCTGGATCTTTAAATACCCTCAGTTTCTCCAGAGAATCGCTGGTGATAGAGTAAATTCCTCGGTTCAGGTCTGGAGTTCTAGCAGTCGGATAGATTCTTCTTGGATTTCCTTTGTGGATTATAGCCGTGATCTCTCTGGTGTCTTCTCAAGTGTATTCCTTTATCTGTTTCCCTCGTTTGTCTTTAGTTGCAGTAGAGCTGACTAGTGCTCACCCCTCCTCCTCCCTTCCTAGGGCCTAGCTCTAGGGACAGCCAGGGCTAAGGTATCCTGCTCGGCGATAAGTGCAGAACCTATTTAGGGACGATAGGGGAGTTAGGGTGTTTTTATATCTGCCTAGGGGTCTCCACTCTCCCTTTCCCTAGTTGCTGGGCTTCCCCCTTTTCCCGTCGTTGTACGCTGGGTCCTTCCCATACCTAGCATGACAATACTTCAATAATGATGTATTGCAGTATCCAGTACAAGTGATCAAATGATCTCAGGTTCAAGTCCCTAAGTGGTAGAACAAAAAAATAAAGTGAAAGAAGAAAAAAAAAGTTTTAAACACTTTTTAAATAAATAAAAGTTTGAATCACCCTCTTTTCTCCATGCATAGTCTGATCTATGAATATATTTATTTAATCGAAACCCCTGAAATGACATTGTTCAGTCGACTCCATTCCTCCAAAAAAATGCAACACAAAGCAATCAAAATGTTCCATGTACCCCAAAATGGTATTAATAAAAGATAAAGCTTGGCATGGAAATAAACTTTCATATAAAATAAAAATTACAGGTCTTGGAAAATGGCGAAACAAACCAATTTATCTTTTTACAACATTAAGAATGTTTTAAGCCACTAAAATATAACAGAAATACAGTTTTGATAGTGTTGTAATTTTCCTGATCTGAAAAATCATGCTGTCCTTTAATTCTCCCCCAACAGCTAATATCATAAAAATGAAGCCAAAAACAATTGTAAAATTGCGTTGTTTTTTTTCATTATTTCACTACAATTAGAATTCTTTTCTCATTATTCAGTACATTATGTGGTATATTGAATGGTGTTGTTTAAAACTACAATTCGTTCTGCAAAAGGTAAACCCTCATATGGCTATGCATATAGGAAAAGAAAAAAGTTATGACTCGAGGAAGAAGAGAAGAAAAAAATCAAAGTATAAAAATAAAACTGGCTTCATCCTTAAAGGGTTTGTCCATTTTCAGGAATGTGGGCCCTAAACTCTGTAAACTACCAACTTAGCAGATACTCACCCTTCCTTGGTCCAGCACCGCCTCCCCGTCAATGCTCCAGTCTCAGTGTTTGACTGCAGCGTCATGTCAACAGTGTGAGTTACCGCACTAGCTAATCATTGAGGTAGAGCAGTATCTCGCGCTGTTGACATGACGTCACTGCTGCAGCCAAAATACTGAGACTGGAAGAGCGTTGGGAAGCCGTCACTCACTTCTGAACTCAGTGTTAGAGCAGTATCTCGCGATGTTGACATGACGTCACTGCTGCAGCCAAAATACTGAGACTGGAAGAGCGTTGGGAAGCCGGCACTCACTTCTGAACTCAGTGCCAGAGCGGTATCTCGCCCTGTTGACATGATGTCAATGCTGCAGCCAAAACATTGAGACTGGAAGAGCGTTGGGAAGCCTACACTCACTTCTGAACTCAGTGCCAGAGCGGTATCTCGTGATATTGACATGATGTCCATGCTGCAGCCAAAACATTGAGACTGAAACAGCAGTGGGAAGCCTACACTCATTTCTTAACTCAGTGCTAGATCGGTATCTCGCGCTGTTAACATGATGTCCATGCTGCAGCCAAAACACTGAGACTGGAGCAGTGTTGGGAAGCCGGCACTCACTTCTGAACTCAGTGCTAGAGCAGTATCTCACGCTGTGGACATGACGTCACCACTGCAGCCAAACCACTGAGACTAGAGCAGTGTTGGGAAGCCGGCACTCACTTCTGAACTCAGTGCTAGAGCAGTATCTCACACTGTTGACATGACGTCACCGCTGCAGACAAACCACTGAGACTGGAGCAGTGTTGGGAAGCCGGCACTCACTTCTGAACTCAGTGCTAGAGCAGTATCTCACACTGTTGATATGACGTCACCACTGCAGCCAAACCACTGAGACTAGAGCAGTGTTGGGAAGCCGGCACTCACTTCTGAATTCAGTGCTAGAGCAGTATCTCGCGCTGTTGATATGACGTCACCACTGCAGCCAAACCACTGAGACTAGAGCAGCGTTGGGAAGCCGGCACTCACTTCTGAACTCAGTGCTAGAGCAGTATCTCGCGCTGTTGATATGACGTCACCACTGCAGCCAAACCACTGAGACTAGAGCAGTGTTGGGAAGCTGGCACTCACTTCTGAACTCAGTGCTAGAGCAGTATCTCACACTGTTGACATGACGTCACCGCTGCAGACAAACCACTGAGACTGGAGCAGCGTTGGGAAGTCGTCACTGGACCAAAGGAGGATGAGTTCCTGGTAAGTTTGGGCTTCACCAATCTGAAAGTGGACAACCATTTTAACGGAAATTGGTTACTCTGACATAATCGATCAGTCTTATATAATTGTAATTTATTGACAACACCTGTTATCGGTTGTGTCGCCGATCGAGCTCTCTTCATACACCAAATGTAGGTCACAGACTGCCGTAATTACTACTTCACACAAAGTTTGTAGAGAGGAAAAGATGAAAAACAAAATGTAGTTCACATTTTCCAACTTGTTATCTTATTGGTAGTATTAACATCCAATTCATTAGGGTTCAGGACCTTGGATGTTTTTCTGATATAATTGCCTAGAGGAATAAACTGGCTTTGTTATTCTTAAACCTCATGTTTGATGTTATTTGAGCAATGAGAATGGACAAACGAGAAGAACTGGATGATAAGAGACCCTCTCCGGCAGTAAATACAGTGTGATGTACCCACAAAGTGACAGATGCATTTGCATGAAAATCTGCAGAACATTTGGAAGTCATTTTATATATATATATATATATATATATATATATATATATATATATATATATATAGTATATTATATTTTAACCAACACCAGATTGACCGATGTGCTAAATCAATGTAACAGGGATGTAACATATGCAAATATATATATGTTATCTGTAGCTCAAGGAACCTCAATGAAGAATGACACCAAAAACTGCTGCTAAAACTGCAAGTGTGATTGTAACCTTATACAGCTGTGTTAATGGCCATTCAGAAAAAAAAAAATCCTTCTCTTTTTTTCGGGGTGGGATGGTGTAATTAAATGGAGGAAGCACATAGCAAAAGCATATACTAAGCCAATGGATAACATATTCTACAAAACTCCTGAGCAGGTGTGGAAAAAATGCTGCATGCAGACGTACGTATGTGTTACATTTATGTTTTTCACAACCCATTGTAGTCTATGGGGCTGTTCACATGAACGAGATTATTTATGGACCGAGCGGCTGCAAAAAAAATCATGGATACATGTCCATTTTTTATTCAACTGAAAGATCAACATTTTCCATACATACCCATCTAAGAGTCCGTGAAAATCATGCGTAGCACACGGATGGTTTCAGTGAACACTTCGGTTGTTGTCCATGGTTAACATTGTAGTGGTTAGGAGAAGCTTTAGGCTGTGTTCACATGTTGTGTAAATGCTGTGTTTTTTTTCCCGCAGGCAAAACCTGCTCTCTTGGCAGGAAAGAAACAGCTTAAAAAAAGCAGGTTTTGCTGAGTTTTTGCTGCGTTTTTTTGCTGCGTATTTGCTGCATTTTTTTGCTGCATTTTTATTGTCTCTTGTGCATGCTGATAAAGTTTAGTGCCCCCCCAAAAAAGACGATGCAACTTTCTGGCACCAAAAACGCAGCAAAACCTAATACCTGCATTTTTTGCTTAGTTTTTGCACTTACCCATTGTTTTCTATGGGTGAGAAAACGCTGCAAAAACGCTGAAAGAAGTGACATGCTGCAGTTTGCAAAAATGCAACAGTTTTCCAAATCAGTCAGGAAAAAATACCAATGTGTGTGCATGAGATTTCTGAATTCTCATAGCTTTTGCTGGTACCGTAAAACGCAGCTTAAAATTTGCGTAAAAAAACGCAGCAAAAATGCAGCTTGTGAACATAGCTTTAGAGTTTATTTTTTCATCAGAGAAAATCGCTGATGAAAAACTGATGGTAAAAACTGACACACAGATCAAACACTGAATCTGGTTGAAAACACTGATTAACAACGGTCTGTGGTTTTACATATGAGGTAAATCACGTACGTTTTAATGAGGCCTTAAATGGAATCCATCAGCCGGTTTTTGCTATACAATCTAAGGACAGCATGAAATATGGGCTGAGACAAAGATTTCAGTGATGTGTCACTTATTAGGCTGTTGTTTCCATACAATGAATGTTGTATCACCAGGAGATTATCATTGACTGGACCACAGCTCATGTGAGCCCTAGTCCGACCAAGGAAACTAAGTGATACATTGCTGGAATAAGGGTCTTTCCTTCTACATCATCCTGCTCTCAGATGAGGTAGCAAAAGTCTGGCAACAGATTCCCATTAATAGTTGATTTTTATCAATTAACAAAATGCAGTGAGTTAACAAAACAGAAATTTAATCAAATCAATATTTAGTGTGACTTCCTTTTGAAGGTAAGGAGGTTGTTCCAAACATCTTGAAGAACTAACCACAGATCTTCTGTGTATGAGGCTTGTACAAATCCTTCTGTGTCTTCATGTGATCCCAGACAGACCGGATGATGTTGAGATTAGGGCTCTGTAGTGGGGGTATCATCACTTCCAGGACTCCTTGTTCATCTTTACGCTGAGGATGATTTTTAATGAAATTGTTTGTATATTTAGAGATGTTGTCCTGTTGCTGAAAAAATTTAGGGCCAATCAGACGTTTCTCTGATGGTGTTGGATGATGGATAAGCATCTATCTGTATTTCTCAGCATTGATGACACCATTAATCTTGACCAAATCCCCAACTCCATTTTCTAAAATGCATCCCCACACTTGCTAGGACCCTCCACCATGCTTCACTGGGGCTTACAGACACTCATCATTGTACCTCTCACCAGCCTTTCAGCTGAAATCAGTGATGAGAAATACAGACAGATACTTATCCATCATGTAATACCATCAGAGAGGCGTCTGATTAGCTCCAAATTTATTCTGCAGCAGGACAATGACCCAAACATACAGCCAACATCATTAAGAACGATCTTCAGTGTAAAGAACAAGGAGTCCTGGAAGTGATGATCCGGCCCCACAAAGAACTGATATTCACTTTATTGAGAATCTGTCTTGGATTACAAGAAGGGATAGAAGGATTTGAGCAAGCCGATAGCTACAGAAAATCTGTGGTTAGTTCTCCAAGATGTTTGGAACAACCTCCCTGCCGAGTTCCTTCAAAAACAAGTGTACGTATAGGAATTGATGATTTGATGCTGTTTTGAAGGTAAAGAGCGGTCACACCAAATATTAATGATTTATATTTCTATTTTGTCCTTCACTTTGCATTTTTCTAATTGATAATAAATTATTAACACTTTTTAAAAGGTATTCATACACTCTCCACACCTGCCTAATAATTTTGCGCAGTACCGTGCATATAATCTGTGTATAATCAGAGACACAATCCAACTTTTGAATATGGGATTGTGCAGGGATGTAGCAAGGGGAAGAGCAACTGGGACACCCCCCCCCCCCTAGCAGCTAGTAATGAGATGAGAAGGAAGCACACAAAGATTTAATATAGTTTCCTCTGCAAATTGCAATCAAAATCTGCAAAACTACTTTGTGCAAATTTGTCCTAGACTTTCAAACATAGGGTGACATGACTTTATCAGGGCAGAGCAGGAAATTGCATCAGAGGGGGATAGTGTAAGCTGCTAAGTGTATGGGAGTCTGGTTTAGGTTCTGTAGTTTTGGTATTCTGGTTTGGGGTCTACAGTTTTGGGATCAAACAAGGATGTGTACTCGCCCCGACCCTGTTCAGTGCCAGCACAGAGCAGCACATGAAGCATGGAACGGACTGTTTTTCACAAACTTGTGACAACTTCAGTCTTGTTATCAATATCACTAGAAAGACTTAAGTTATGTACCAACCTGATCCAGGAAAACCATACCAGCAGCCACGCCGGTGAAGGAGCACAACCTCAAAGTAGTTGACAACTTCACCTACCTGGGCAGCACACTCTTCCGCGTAGTGACCATAGACGCTGAGGTCATCTACAGAATTTCCAAAGCCAGCACCGCCTTCGGGAGACTGCGTAAGAATGTCTGGGAATGAAGGGGACTCAGCCTTACCACTAAGCTGAAGGTCTACTGAGCAGGGGTTTTTACCGCACTTCTCTATGCCAGCGAGACCAGGACTGTCTTCAGCCGACATGCCAAACAGCGCAATCACTTTCACCTGAGCTGTCTACACAGACTTCTGCACAATAAGTAGCAAGACAAAGTCACAGCAATCCTGGAACAAGCTGGGCTCTGCATCGTCTACACTGTCCCGCTGAAAGCCCAAGCCCGGTGGGCTGGACATGTGGTCAGAATGCCATACAGCCGAATGCCTAAACAACTGCTGTACTTGGAACTGTGTCAGGGAAAGTGAGCAGTCAAGGGGCAGATGAAACATTACAAAGACTGCCTTAAAGGGTCTCTCAAAAAGCTGGGAGTTGATATCAACGAATTGGAGAAGATTGCCCTGGACCGTCCAGCTTGGCGAGGTCAGAGCTTACACTCTACAGGAGAGAGAAAGGGCCCTGCTGACCATAAGAGCATACACTCTACAGGAGAGAGAGAGGACCTCGCTGACCATAAGAGCTTACACTCTACAGGACAGAGAGAGGACCCTACTGACCATAAGAGCTTACACTCTACAGGAGAGAAAGAGGACCCTACTGACCATAAGAGCTTACACTCTACAGGAGAGAAAGGACCCCGCTGACCATAAGAGCTTATACTATACAGTAAAGAGAGAGGACCCCACTGACCATAAGAGCTTACACTCTACAGGAGAGAGAGGACCCCACTGATCATAAAAGCTTACACTGTACAGGAGAGAGAGGACCCTGCTGACCACAAGAGCTTACACTCTACAGAAAAGAGAGAGGACCCTGCTGACCATAAGAGCTTACACTTAACAGGAGAGAGACAGAGGACCTCACTGACCATAAGAGCTTACACTCTACAGGAGAGAGAGGACCCCTCTGACCATAAGAGCTAACACTCTACAGGAGAGAGAGGACCCCACTGATCATAAGAGCTTATGACTCGCCCCCTGGGCCGTGGGGCACGCGGATCCGGGCAATAGGGAAACGCTGGTGATGGTGGTTGCAGCCCGGTCCTGCGGCTCAGGGTGGTCAGACCAGTGGTAGTCTGCTATGCGCTGTTGATAATGTCCGACTACACCACCCGTGGATTGCGGTTAATAAGAACCGCCGCTGCAATGCAGTCCCCTGAGGTTGATGGTGTGCGCAGCTGAGATTGTATAACTCCCCACGGGAAGAGTGTAACCCCAGGGCAGTGCAGTGGATGGTGGGGGTGATGGTGTAGGGCGTCCCAGTGCCATTAGTGCTGGAGGAGCGAAAGAGTACACAGACAACGTACTGCAGTCCAATGTCTTTACTCACAGTTCTTGTGCTCCGGGTCACCTCTGTACAGGTAGTGACCGCCTGAGCCGTGCTGCGTCCACCAGGTGTGGGGCTTGGTCAACTCCCAGGTAGCTCAGAAGTATGGCTCAGGACCCCCTTCAATCCTTTCTCTGGCCTGCCTCACCAGTGACCCACTTTTGTCCAGCTGCCGCGAACTTGTGCGGGTAAACGTGGATCCCGTTCCCCGCTGTCCTATATGGTGCCTTCCTAGCAGGTTTGATGAGGTGTCGCACCAATAAATGATCACGACCTCCGGTCTTTGGCTGAGGGTTGTTTCTCCTCCACCAACTTGGGATCCGGTACCCTTAATCTGCCTGACCCTTCACCTTGGATTCTCGTTGGTTCTTAGGGTCCCTTCTGCCTTCTTGTTCCTGAGCCCTTCTGTTCCTCTCTCTCTCTTTCTCTTCTGTCCCTTGCTGTTTCTGTTCCTTTCTGTCCTTGTTCCTTTCTGTTCTTGTTCCTTTCTGTTCCCGGCCTTCACCCTAGGCCTGCCTCATGGAGCTGGGCCCAGACTGAGCCACAGCTCACTGTCATATCTCCACTCTGCTTCTTCTCTGACTGAACTGTCCAGACTGACCCAGAACTAAGATGGTGCCCACCTTATATACCTTCCCCTAGTACATGAGCCCAGGTGACCAGCAACCAATGGGCTCCTACCTATGCCCAGAGACCGTCCCCTCCTGCTCCTACATCACTGGGTTTTCCTCCCCCCTCCCCACTCCAGACAGGGACATGGTCTGTCGTGCCTGCATTTCTGTCTAATGGGAGCACCGTTGAGCTGTCCCTCGGAAATGGGGTGAGTGTGCTGTATGCAGCTAACTGAGCCCTGGTCCATACTCCATCCTTACCCGGGAGTGGAATATCACACCTCTGGCAGAGGTGCAATACCCCTGTAGCGGCCGAACCCTCGGGGCGCTACACTTACATTCTACAGGGGAGAGAGGACCCCTCTGACCATAAGAGCTTACACTCTACATGAGAGAAAGGACACTGCTTACCATAAGAGCTTACACTCTACAGGAGAGAGAGAGAGGACCCCACTGACCATAAGAGCTTACACTCTACAGGAGAGAGAGGACCCGGGTGACCCTAAGAGCTTACACTCTACACAATAAAGAACACTGCTGATCATAATACCTTTCACTCTACAGGAAAGGGACTCACTCAGTGACTCTAGAGATGGAAAATGACTTAGCTGTATAAACTGTGCTCCACTGGGAATCCCTGATCTGCGATGGCCCAGGTACTGACCACCACTGTAGAAGGTGTGACAATCTGTAAGATGTCATAGCAATAGGGCATTATGGGGATGTCCGTGTGGCAACACAAAAACACATTAGCCCTCTCCCTGATGCTTCAGCATTGTGGGAAATGATGCCAGGCAAGGTTTTTTTTTTTTTCTATGAATTGAATCTCAAAGTGTTTGAATTTGCGTAAAACTGTGAATTTCAGGGAATTCGACTATAACTCTATCCTTCGCCAATCAATCTGCTCATCTCTAGTTTGGATTAATTTAGGTTTCTGCTCTTGGGTTTCAATTTATTTAGGGATCTAGTCTAGGGTGTGAAATAATTTGAGGACGTGAAGTCTGGATTATCTGCATTGCTATTGAGCCTGGGCATGCATGGCTACAGAGGTGAGGAGTCAAATATGTCTCAGCAGCAAGCTCAGCAAAGGTCTGGAGAAGTCACCATGGTGGTCTAAACTAGACAGAGAATAAGTGGAAAGAAAATGTGTACCACCAGAAAATGTCCTTGTGGGTCACTAGATTTTTCAAAAGTATACAAAAAATATTGAGTAGCTCTGCCTTATTTGACAACAGGGAGTTACCATTTCACTTGTAAAGATGATGTCAATGGCTGATTGGGTCGGCAATGTTTGGTAATTGCCAGGACATACTATTTAACAAATAGTATCGTAGCTATGTAAGAGGGTGCGCAGTACTCAAGAAGACGTTGTGGCAAGTAGATTGAATAGGATACAAAGTGTTTTGTTTGGAGATGTTATTTATATATAAAATGTATTTTATCCTTATGGCCGGTTTGTGTTTGGTTTCCTGGAGGTCTAACCTAAAGGCCATCCCCAGGAAGTGGGAGGGGTGTCCAATAGGGAAACCAGTGAAGGCTATAGGGATATAGTTAGTAGCACTCAGGGTAAGATACAGTTAAATGGTTTTGGAGATGCCCACATACTGGGAGGGGTTATAGCGGTAAGATACAGTTAAATGGTTCGGGAGAAGCCCACATACTGGGAGGGGTTATAGCAAACAAAAAGGGAAGCACTTCCTGAAAAGAGAGTCTCAGACAGTGTTAGTGCACGAATCAAGTTTATGTACAAGCTGGGATTGGTCCTAACAGTACTAAGTCTCTACACAGCATGAGGACACATCTGAAGTTTCGAGCAAATCCCTGGGCGGTCCAGGGCTGAGGGCCCGGAATAAGCATAGGATGCCATGTCTCATTTTCTCCTAAATGGAAGTGGCTGGTCGGGAGAGGGAAAGATGGTGGGCCCCAGAAAATCTGTATTGCCAGAAGAGAAGTCCCTAGTGCCAGCAGAAGCTGTTGAGGTAGGGGAAGTTTGGGCAGAATGGAGGTAAGAACTTGTAGCATACTATGCAACGGGAAGGGGACTCTATCTGATTCTGTATGCCGCAACTTAATGTATCCGAACTGTACAGTAAAACCAAACCTGTCGAACCAGACCCAAGGTCTGCTGGTGTGTGTGACAATAATGAGGTCATCATATAGTCTGATGGGCTTAGGGGCATCAGGTTACATTAATTCTTTTTTAAGGGCACTCAATATTAAATGTTAAGTAGCCATTTAAGAGGCCTTATTGCATTTCAGAGGCACTTAGTATATTGTAACTGTCAAAGGGGCACATAGGAGGCATTATTGCTTTCTGGAGGGCTAAATTGGGGCACTCTTACTATTTAGGGTACTTACAGATTACATTGATTTTTTTAGGGGACAATTTGACCAGCTAAAGGGCACCAGGGGAAATTTCATTGTGTAAAGGGCATAGTGTCGGGCATTATTATGTGGGGCAGTAAGCGGAATGCTGTTATTGTACCAAACAACAGGTGTAGTAATAAGGACAATACATTAGCAGAAGGATTAGCATTGGGGTATCAGAAGGATGAGAAGTTTGTGCAGGTTAGGAATAGATGGGGACAGTGCTGGAAATGTGAGAAGTCAAATGTGTCTTTGTTGCAATCTCTGCAGACGGGTCCTTGGTGGAGAAGTTGTCATGTCGGTCTGGGCAAAATGCAAAAGTGAACGACTTCATCATAAAAAAAGTCAGCTGTAAGTCACTATCTATAACTGTGCTGTTATCTCTTATATGTTATGCAGGACTGGCATCTACCACTTTATGGTCACCAAATGGTGGTAATATCAATGTTTGTGTAGTAATTTTCTCAGTAACATCTACTGAGGTTCCACTTTACCCACTATGATCTGGGTGCGCCACCATAGTTGTAAACATGGCTACTTAGGTTAGGAGCCCTCTACTTTGTGCCCTCCCCTGTGCTCAACCTTTAATTACGCCTCTGTTCACATGGGAAATAGTAATGGCTAGTGGTCAAATCTAGCACAGAAAGGTGGTGTTGACTAGAAACATGTCAAGGAAGAATAGCATTTGGGAAGGAGCAGCCCAGGCTTGTTGTCTACGTCTATCCAGGCTCCCTGACATTTAGTTTGGGGAAGCTGTGGCCAGCTAGGAATTTCCCCTGTAGCAAAATGTGTTACTACAATCTGGGTGCAGCTACGACATTTGTTAAGTGGAAAACCTGGGAGCGGAGCCAAACGCTACTGATTGGCCTCATAACAGCGCTAGTAATCCCAAATTACCAGTTCAGATCATGTGACCTGAGACCAGGACAGGTTAATTTATGAATGAAATTGGAGGCAAATTTTCTATTGGTTACTTGTACCCATGTGACCTACTGTAGAATTACATCTGCATTGGAACCTCTGTATTGGAGCATTCTGGTCATGTGATTGCTACTTTTACTTTTTTTTTTAACTAATAAACATTTTTTTTTCTATAATTATTATTACTATTTAATCCCTTAACAACATGTGCCATATATGTATGGCACAAGTTGGTAGCGGGTGTATGGAGCAGGCTCACGCGGTGAGCTCGCCGCCATACCCAACAGGTAATGGCTGAGTATTACAGCCAGAAGTTTCCTCTAACAGCTGTTGGTGCCCTAGAGCTCCGCCAGCGATTGATAACCGGTTAAATGCCGCTGTCAATCTCTGACAGTGGCATTAACAGCATTCCGGTGTGGTCACTGCATTCTGAGTCTTCTATCCTTTGCATTACGAGCTCGGAGAGATTGAGACACAGGACAGGAGGTATGTCAAACAAGCTCTAAACTTTATTACAAAGCATGGGATTTATATTCACCCTGAAGGCAGGAAACGGATTTACATACATGGTTTGATTATACAATTTTAGCACACAAAGACTGATTTCTATTCTCGTGCTTGTGTTGAAACATTCAATCGGACACATTTGATTAGACACATTTAATAAGATACATTCTGATGACTAGCAAGGATGCATTATTGATTCAAGAAGGAACATTCACAGCTGGTGTTTTTCTTTGACCTAAAGTAACTTTCAGACTTATATAGCATAGATGGGGTCTTTGAATTTAAGGGGCCTCATCTTCTGCTATAACACCGGCATTGGGAGTGCATCATTCCACGTGCCCGTTGGCGTCCCCTTGATGTGATCGCGAGTCGCCGATGTCTTCCTATGACAGCCGGAGGTCTGCTGAAGACCTCTGTGCCTGTCATTACACAAGCAATCGGACAATCGAAGATTATAGTCCCCTCATGGGGACTAATAAGAACAGCTAAAAGTAAAAAAAAAAGTTTTAAAAAATATTTTAAAAAAATTAAGTTCAAATTCCACCCCTTTACCCCCATTAAAAATAAAGATAATAAAAATGGTGACACGATAAAAAAAAAGAAATTTCAAAGTTCTGAGTTTTTTTCCACCACTAAATCAATAAAAAAACTTAAGTTTGGAATCGCTGTAATTGTACTGATGAGCAGAATCATATTACCAGGTCATTTTTACTACACAATGTACACCGTAAAATCAATTGCCAAAAAACAATGTCTGAATTGTATTTTTCGTAATTTCACCGAGCTTGGAATTTTGTTTTTCCCATTTTACTGCGTAGTAAAAAGAATGATGTGATGGAAAAAAAAAACAAATCATCACACAAAAAAAGAAGCCCTCATACGTCTATGTGGACTGAAAAATAAAAAAAAAATATGGCTCTTGGAAGAAGGGAAGGAAAAAACGAAACAAAAGGAACTTGGCCGCACGGGAAAGGATTAATATTTTTATTCATATAGTGCCAGCATAACAAAAAAAGTATAAGTTCGATATCGCCATAATCATACTGACCTGAAGAATCATGCTGTTAGGTCAAGAGAAAAAAAAACTGGAAGAATTGCATTTTTTTACCATTTCACCCTACTTGGAATTTTTTTCCTGTTTTCCAGCACATTAAATGGCAAAATGAACGGTGTCAAGCGAAACTACAACTCATCCAGTTAAAAGCAATCTCTTATGTGACTGTGAAAAAAATAAAAATGTTATGGCTCTTGGAAACAGGGCCGAAAAAAAAAACTAACAATTGCATCAAAACGGAAAAATATTTGGTCATGAAGGGATTAAAGGGTTGTCACGTGAAAAAGCGCTATTAGCGCAGGTCAATAGCGTTCTGAACCCACCCGGCCTCCGCACTTACCCGAATGCTATGGGGAGAACATTAACTTTATTCCACCCGGCAGCCTTTGAATTTCAGTCATAGGGGTGGCGGTGCGGGATCACTCTGTGAATAGAAAGCGGTGGCTATAACTATGCCCCCACCACTGACTGACAGTAGGCTCAGCATTAGCACCGGCTGTCGGTCATTGCTGGGGGCGCGCGTCAGCAACGCCCCAATGACTGAAACCTGAACACTACCGGAATAAAGTTAATTTTCTCCCAGCAATGGGGCTCCAAGTGCGGGCATCGGGGGGCAGGATCAAAACTCTGTTAACCTGCAGATTAACCCCATATCTGCAGATTAATAGTGTTTTTTCACTTGGCAGGTTCCCTTTAAACCATGTCATCTATTAGATAAAAAGTTTGGAGACCAGTCCACTAATAGATTACTGACACAGCACATTAAACAACCAGATCAGGGTTGTAGTTAGCGGTGGAGGTGGCAGGGTAAATGCCTTGGTACTGTAGGAGCCATTCAGCCATCTGCAGAGTAATTGGATACCTGGTTAAAGGGGTTGTCCAGTTTTTTGCTAAAAGTCTGCAGTCACTCTATGTAACTGCAGACTTTTGAGTTCTCACAGTGTGCATACTGCACAATGTCAGGATTCTCCGGTATCTTGCATTGAGCAAGGCTGTGCCCGTCTAGTTGGACTGTGGCTGCAAGTATGTATATCGTACACTTGCGGTAATATGAGCACATGCTTTTACAGCCAACACTGGAGAATCCTGACAGTGTGCAGTGAACATGCTGCAAGGATTCAAAAGTCTGCAGTCACATAGAGTGACTGCATATTTTTAGCAAAAGACCAACAACAACCCCTTTAAGGCAGGGAACTGAATCTTTGCATTGAGTGAAGGAGGGCAGAATATGACTTTTTCCCATTAATGTAGCTAACCGCTATTTATTATCCTTCTGGCATGGTAATACAACACTTTCTACTGGATATTTCTCAACCTCAACCATACGGTCTAGTCCTAGAACCAGTGGTGTACTGCCAATGGCGACAGGCCACGTGGCCGCTATGGGCTTCCCCACCCATCATCACATGTTCAACTGTATCGGCATCCTGAATGCATCCTTCCTCCTCCATCATTCTTCCTCGGCATCTGATGCCTCAATGCAGCAGCTGTGATGACGTCACTACATTGAGCCCAATGCGCTGAGGTATGAGGCGCTTCAGAACGCTCACTGCAGAGACCGGAGCAGTGGGGGAATGAGGAGGAGAGGTGAGCATTCTATTTCTTTTTTAAATTGTGGTGGTCATAAGGCTGTATGGAGGATTCTGGGGAGTGCAGTATACTGCATGGAGGACTCTGGGGAGTGCATTATACTGTATGTCGGACTATGAGGAGTGCATTATACTGTATGTCGGACTATGAGGAGTGCAGTATACTGTATGTTGGACTATGAGGAGTGCATTATACTGTATGGAGGACTATGAGGAGTGCAGTATACTCTATGGCGGACTATGAGGAGTGCATTATACCGTATGGAGGACTATGGGGAGTGCATTATACTATATGGAGGACTATGAGGAGTGCATTATACTGTATGGCGGACTATGAGGAGAGCATTATACTGTATGGAGGACTATGGGGAGAGCATTATACTATATGGAAGACTATGAGGAGTGCATTATACTGTATGGAGGACTATGAGGAGTGCAGTATTCTGTATGGCGGACTATGAGGAGTGTATTATACTGTATGGAGGACTATGGGGAATGCATTATACTATATGGAGAACTATGAGGAGTGCATTATACTGTATGGCGGACTATGAGGAGAGCATTATACTGTATGGAGGACTATGCGGAGAGCATTATACTATATGGAAGACTATGAGGAGTGCATTATACTGTATGGAGGACTATGAGGAGTGCAGTATACTGTATGGTGGACTATGAGGAGTGCATTATACTGTATGGAAGACTATGGGGAATGCATTATACTATATGGAGGACTATGAGGAGTGCATTATACTATATGGAGGACTATGAGGAGTGCATTATACTATATGGAGGACTATGAGGAGTGCATTATACTGTATGGAGGACAATGAGGAGTGCATTATACTGTATGGAGGACTATGAGGAATGCATTATATTGTATGTAGGACTTTGGGGAGAGCAGTATATTGTATGGAGGACTATGGGGAGTGCAGTATACTGTATGGAGGACTATGGGGAAAGCAGTATACCATATGGAGGACTATGGGGATGTGTGTATACTGTATGAAGGACTATGGGGAGAGCAGTATACTGTATGGAAGACTATGAGGAGTGCAGTATACTATATGGAAGACTATGAAATACCCAGTATACGGTATGGAGAACTATTGGGAGTGCAATATATGGAAGACTATGGGGTACCCAGTATACGGTATGGAGGACTATGGGGTGCCCAGTATACTGTATGAAGGACTACAGGGTGCTCAGTATAGTGTATGGAGGACTATGAGGTACCTAGTATACTGTATGGAGGGCTATGAGGTACCCAGTATACTGTATGGAGAGCTATGGGGTGCTTAGTATACGGTATGGAGTTCTATGGGGTGCTCATTATACTATATGGAGGGCTATGTGGGGGTCATTATAATATTTGGAGGGGTATGTGGAAGCAGTTATACAGTGTGAAGGTTTGTGTGGGGGCGATTATACTGTTTGGAGGGATAGTGCGGGCAATTATACAGTTTGGGGTGATTATACTGTATGTAGGCCCATTACACTGCATGGAGGGCTGTGTGGGGGTCACAGTTGGGATCATACTGTGTTGGGGTCACCATACCTTTCCAGGGGATTTGAGGGGAGGGGTACAGTAGGGTCATCATACTGCGTGTGTAGAGGGTACAGTGGAGGAATTCACTGTGGGGGAAATCATACAGTGTTTGTGAGGTACTTTTGTTGGCATCATGCTGGGAGCAATGAAAGGGAAATTACTTTGTAAATTTTGCAAAGCTGTGAGATATGCTCTTCTGTGACCCCGCCAAATATTAATTTTTTTTTTTTTGGGGGGGAAGGGGGCAATTAGAACTTCTGCCGTGGGGCCTCATGAATTCTATGTACGCTGAATTGAAAAAAAAGTTACATTGTGTTTTTTGACACGAGATCCGAGGACAAAGTGCTCAGTTGGGTCAGCTCAACGGCTATGTAAAAATGAAATATGGAAACCCAGTCTTGCAGATACGTGTAGCGGTACGGGGCTATCATTTTTTAAGTGTGGGGACCCCAAGTATGAAAAAATTATCTCAGTCGTTGGGAAGGAACTGTGAAATGAAGGTCAAACTGTCAAATGAATAATGGATCAATTACCCTACAGGCCATTTAAGATTTCATGAATATGATGGTCACCTAATGCCTTGTTCCCTGGATTACCCGTCGTCCATGCCTTGATGAAACTAAGCATAGTGACATTTCAATGTAGAATGGAAGTGCACAAAGTTACAACGTATAAAATGACATCTATAGAAGCAAAAATGAAACAAATACATTATGTTATGTAGGAAGTGAGGGCTTTTATTTGGTGTAATGTTTGATTACATGAATATATTCAATTTATCCACAGTTTCGAGTTCCAGTGGCCATCAAAATTTAGTCAATGATATCTCAAAGTCATAGCGAAATTACAAAGTATTTTTTTTTTTTTTGTCTCAATATTTTTATTAAGGGAAATTTTACATAATGGGGAATAAAAACAAAAAGGGGATAAAATACATAGGAATAATGAAGAAAACCAAACAAAGGAAGAATATTAGCTAGGAAATGAGAAAAACAATCTATACCTTAACCTATCTAAACGAAAGAAAAAGGTAACGAAAGGGAGAGGAGAAGAGGAAGGAAAAAAGAGGAAAGGAGGGGAGAGGAAAAGGGGTAGGGAAGGGAAGGAAAATAGAAAAGGAAAGGGGGACGGAAAAGAGGAGAAATAATAGGGGGAGAGGTTAAATAAGGAAAGAATAAACTGGGAAGGGAGAAGGAATGAAAGGAGCGGGAGAACAGAGTAATTATCTGAGAAGTGCTTAACACAAATAGTGCAATGTACATTATAGTATACCTAAAACACATTTCATGATTACAGAGTATTTTTGATCAACACATCTCCTTGTCAAGATGTTAAGGAATCTGTCGGTTTTTCTCAGTTAAAATTAGGGCCGTAATCACTTATTTTATAAAATCTCTGGAGTTGTAGACAGGAGACTTGTAAAGTTGTGTTAGGTATCAACATTCAGAAAACCAACAATATTTCAAATCCCAGAAGAAAAAAACAAAGCATAAAATTTCTAACAAAGCAACTTTTCACAAAAAAAATTAAAAGATATTCAATTGTTTCCCTATAATATAAATCACAAAGTATGAATGTTATTACAGCGAACAATTGTTTAGTTAAGCAGTATTTTTGTATTTTCTCTAGGGCACAATAATCACGTTAAAAAGCAATGACAATACAGTAGTTACCCAGTATCGACATATTAAAGGGGTTGTCCTACCATAGGCTACAAGTCTGCCGTCACTCTATGTGACTGCAGACTTATGAGTCCTCACTGCGCGCAGTGCATGCTGTGAGGATTCTCTGGTGCTGGGTGGTCATGTGACCGCAAGTATACGATATGCCACATTCCGACTAGACGTGTCGCGCCTCGCTCAATACATCTGCATTGAGTGAGGCTAAACACACTTCTAGTTGGCATGTGACCACATGTATTCAAATCCCATACTTGCAGTCACGCGCCTGCTCGCTTACGGCACTGGAGAATCTTCAAAGTGTGCAGTGCGTTCACTGTGTGGATTCACAAGTCTGCAGTAACAAAATAACTGCAGATTTGTAGCCTAAGGCTACAGCCCTACTATCAGTATTTGGTCAGTATTTTTTCTCAGGAGTGGGAGCCAAAACCAGGTGAGGAACAATCAGAGAAAAGGTATAATAGAAACAAGTCACCAATTCTGCATTTATCACCCACTCCTGAGGAAAAATATTATAGTGACCGAATACTGATAGTGGGGCCGTGGACAAAAGCTGGAAACCCGCTATAAAGCTTGTTGTTTCTTTCCTAGAACAGCGCCGCTCTTTTCCATAGGCTGTGCCTGGACTTGCAGCTCTGCTCATTACATAGGCCTCAGCCATAATACCAGACACAACCTACAGACAAGAGTGTTGCTTTCTTCTGGAAAAAAAAGCAAACCCCTTTTTTAATCACATGGAACTTTAATTTTATAGATACCCTAAACTTATCTATTAAACATCCTAATTGTGACTTGTGTGACGCTCATACTATGGTTTAAATTGACCACACACTTGACAGCCCCAAGCTATCGACATTCAGATAATTTGGCCAATATGACCGGTACACAGCCATTGTACCGATCACTGGTACATCAATGGTACATATCAGTGTTCCCAACCCATGACTCTCCTGTTTAGAGAATGAGAAGAAGTTTATGAGATTCTCCACTTTGGACAATTTTTATTTGTTAAAAAGTTTCCCGACAATCAGGTATTCCAAAATGTCATTCTGATAGGACCCCCATTGATTATTTTAATCTTGTTGTGTTAAATTTTCTCTATAGTGCTACAACAGGAGAATTAGGCATTACACATTGTCCATCCACATCAATGTGTTGTCTGTAGAGATGAGCAGATCGATTCGTAGCAAATCGAAATAGTTGCAAATTTTTCCATAATTTTTTTCACGATTCAAAAATGAGTCAGCCAGGTTTGTCTTCTTTCTTCTCTCTGCTGTTTCCAAGCCTCCGATGCGGCCATTCTGCACTATGCCCCACACCGTCACATGGAGCGTGATCCACATCATTGACATTAATGACACGTGTCACATCCCAATGATGGCTTGGGGAAAAATGAAGAATGGCAGTGCCTGAAGTATGAAAACTGCAGAAGATAAAGAGACATAAGAGAGAAGACAGAGGATCTGCAGTGGCAGGAGAGGTATGGGGAAGGCTGAGGAGAAGTGAATATAAGATTTTTTTATCCCCTTAAATTTGCACCAAATTTTTTCAATCCAGATCGAATGTCCATTCCAAATTTGAACAAATCGGGCAAAATCAAATTTATATATGAAAATGGATTTCCTAAATTAGAGAACCCCCTTAAATGTAATGGTGAGAGCATGATCAGAGTTGCAGTTCAGCAATAGCTATGAGCCACAGGTTGGGGAACACTGGTATACAATCAATAATGAACACTTAAAATCTTGTACTGAAAAATCTATTAGACATGCATAAAAAAAATTCTACAATGATAATTTACAAAACATGTAGAATGCAGTAAAACAAAACTGCACATTATTTTTCAGAATTATTTGGACACTATCACAACATTACGTGAAAAAGGCAAACAAATTCCAATATCTTTAGCAACAATTAAAAAACAAATAATTTTTGAACAGATGTATATGATAATTTTTAGACTTCACCTGAAACAATAAAGGATTTTTTTTTCTAAATTGAATAATGGAACAGAAATGTTGAAAAAAAATGAAAAAAGCCTTGATCAATGTGTGGTTGCAGTGGTCACATGAATGATTCACGTGACGGCGTTGCTTTGCGGAGACAATTGTGGGGGATTGAACAGATAAGGAATGCTTATTTAAATTTTTTATACCATTTCCTGAACTTAGACTAATTTTGGCAAACCCCTGACAAACACTTAAAACAAACAAAGACAATAAAAAAAATAGAAAATCAACACTGTAAGAATGAACATTTACAAAATCGGATCAGTAATCTTACAGTAGACTAAATTTAATTATTGTAAAAATATAAATAAAAATCATAATGGATTAAACATCAAAAAAATACAGATTTGGCAATTTTCAAACCAATAAAATCAATGTAGACTAGAAAATGTGTCTCAAAAAACACAGAAAACACATTGAAGGGGAACTAATTAAGGCAAAAAATCTTGCACACAATAAAAAAAGTACAAAATTTTGCTATTTTAGACCGTTCTTAACATTTTTTAAAAGTGGGTAGAAAGCGGGAGTGGTTAACTATGCGAAAAAAGATTTATAAATTGTGACTTTTGTAAAAAGTCACAATGATAACACCAGTAGGAAGGGGGGGTAGGTGAAATAAAAAGTGGAAAAAACAGCTTAAGACAGAAGTTTTATGTTTAAAAATGTCCCAAATTTATCAAACAGCCTGTGACACTTTGATAAACTTGGGGCAAATAATGGCAAAGCAGCCACAAGCAAAAACGGACTTTAAAAATGATAACTTTCCCCCACTAAACTTAGAAGCTAAATAATCTTGTCTATAAAAGAACAGATAAAGATCAATTTTTAATATCTTTTGCCCTGTTCCCTCATGTATACTATTATAGTCACTTGCTAAGTTTCTACCTGCATTTTCAGTCTTTCATTTTTTTTAAATGTTTTGTCGGGGCTTGAGGATTCTCGGGGCCAGTGGCGGACGCATGACCACAAGTATGTGATATACAAACTCCAGGCCACATCCCAACTAGACTTGCATTGAGCGAATACAGAACAGTCTAGTCGAAATGTGGTCGGGAGTATGCACATATAATACGGCCCACTCCCAGCGCCGGCACCGAAAATCCTCACAGCACACATGATGTGAGGATTCACAAGTCTGCAGTCACATAGAGTGACTATGAGAGTATGACATAGAGCAACTGCAGACTTTTAGTTTAAGCCTAGACAATCCCTTTAAGGTGTTCACCCAGAGGTGGCTTTTGTGATCCCTGTGCTTCTATATAAAAAAAATAAAACATACAATATGTGGTTTACATTTTTTGCACTAAACCAAACAGTTGTTCTGTAAATGTTGGGTTTGTTCCTATGCCAAATACAGAACATAATCCAATAGGCGAAAACTGGAAGACAATAGCGCAAAACAGGCTTTTACCCAGATAGAGGATAAGAGAACGATAGGTGCAGGTATGTGCTCACCCAGCAGGGTTGTGGGATAAGAGAACGATAGGTGCCGGGATGTGCTCACCCAGCAGGGTTGTGGGATAAGAGAACGATAGGTGCCGGGATGTGCTCACCCAGCAGGGTTGTGGGATAAGAGAACGATAGGTGCCGGGATGTGCTCACCCAGCAGGGTTGTGGGATAAGAGAACGATAGGTGCCGGGATGTGCTCACCCAGCAGGGTTGTGGGATAAGAGAACGATAGGTGCCGGGATGTGCTCACCCAGCAGGGTTGTGGGACCACAACACCCTAGACCAATGATTTGCAAAAAGAAAAAGAAGAAATGTCTTATTTTGACCCAATTTGCAGATCAAATTTGCCCATTCAAGAGAAAACGTGCGTGAAACAAATGGATAGCACTCGAGTGCTCTCTCTTTTGAACTGAGCAGTTGATAAGAGCATCTTTGGGTTTTTTTTAGACAAGAAAAAACGGATGACACACGAATTGTAGGATCAGTAGGGTCATCAATCAAATATTTCGCATTGCTAGCTCTGTGATCTTTTTTTTTTTTGCATTCAGGTTTAAATGTGATCAAATGTAGGATAAATAAAAAATGGATTTTGTTTACTATTATTGAAACTAATTGGAAGTTTTTTAGACTTTAGTAAAGTTGTGAATAATCACGAGAAGATATCGATGTAAGCTATTGTAGATGTCCACCATACAATTCCAACTTTTTTTTTTTGTTACTATACTAACCATTTGTATTGAAACCATTTTTAAAAACTAGGTTGCAGGACATATCTATAAACAATACATTTTACACTAGGTATTTCATAAATACTTTTTTTTAAGTATTTGGACACATATTGACCCTCCTGAACATATTATTTAAAAAAAATAGATTTTTATATAGAAACCTCTCAGTAACAAAATATTTAACATATTTATGGATATTTTATTTTACTTTTTGTGCTGCGTGATTGCTTCCTAAATTTCTACTTTGCAAATATAATATATTTCAGATTTAAAGAAACTTTTAAAATAGAGCCTGCATGTTTAGAACAATTGCAACTTAGTAGAGAAGTGCAGAAAGTTAGCTTAAGGCCACGTTCACACGTTCAGTATTTGGTCAATATTTTGCATCAGTATTTGTAAGCCAAAACCAGGAGTGGAACAATCAGAGGAAAAGTATAATAGAAACACGTGACTACTTCTGTATTTATCACCCACTCCTGGTTTTGGCTTACAAATACTGATGTAAAATACTGACCAAATACTGAACGTGTGAACATGGCCTTAATGAAAGTGTTTGGGTACTGGGCTGTGGTGCAATGTGTCCTTTTGGCTCCTAGGATGAGCTTCACTAAAGACACATCTCATGTCGTCATTTGTAGGGGTCTGACCATCTTGAACCTTATATTTTGGCAGATTTGTGCACACTTTAGACCTCCTCATTCGGACTTCAGTTTTTCTCTTACAAGTGCTGTGTTTTTCACGGATAGAACTTGTACCTCTGACAGTCTATGGGGTAGTTCACGTGTCCGAATTTTTCCTAGGACTGAGTGATCTGTGCAAAATCACGGTGACATGTCCGATATTGATCCGAATGTCATGTCAAAATTGGCAATGGAAGTCTATAGGTCTGTGAAAAAAATTGGATAGCACTCGGATGGTATCCGTGGTATGTCCATTTTTCATTGGCTGGCAAATAGAAGGTGGAGAAACTTTTTATTATCACTAATGATCTGTTCACATTTTCAGTATTTGGTCAGTATTTTACATCAGTATTTGTAAACCAAACTCAGGAGTGGAACAGTGAATTGTTCACCCACGCCTGGTTTGCTACCTCCTCTCTTTGTCCCCTAACCTATAATTCTGGATCAGTCTGTCTCCTTATCTCAGTCTCTTGCCTTCTTCTTATCACCTCTTCTTCATTGTTGTTTGATCTTTCTTTGCTGGACAGTGCAGATCCTGAAGATGGCAGAGAGAGTTGTGCGCCAGGCCAAGTGTCAGGCTCCGGAGCTGTGCAAGGACGCAATGGGGCTGTATACAGAGCCCGGGCAGCGTGTGATCAGGACCGGATTCCTGTGATGGCTGGAAAGCTCGATCATTACAAGGCCAAGAGGAGGGTCTGGCAGTGACTGGGGGCATGGCGTCTGTTGTGATGTTACATCTACTCTCTGCCAGACAGGGAAACTCTAGTCAGGGAGTGAGCAGCTCCTCCAGAATCAGGAGAGAGCTGGTTACATTCCCAAGTGTGGTATCTAGGCAAGGGTGCAGAATGCAGAAAAGGAGTATATTACAAACTGTCAGCATTCTGCAGCCTAGGTACACCCATATAATATAAAAAAAGCCCAGACAATCTCTTTACGGTGTTGCGGTGACCGAAAAACTGCAGCTCCGGAGTTTTGATTTATTTGATGCGAAATATGTGCATTTTTTTTTAGATTTCTTTATTTTAACTTCGGAAAAGGGGGATGATTCAACATTTTTTTTTTTTAAATATATTTTTTAGTTCACTTTATTTTTTACTTCCATCAGGGGATTAGTTCCCTTAGATGACCAGTCTATGGCTGGTTGTCATAGAAGAATTAACATAACAGGCACTGGAGCCTTCTGCAACTTCTTGGCTGTCATAACAACCCATCGAGTGGTGGTTGAAGGGGGAGCGATGGGCACCCAAATGAGCACATGAGCCCGATTGCGGCGCTTAAATGCAGCTGGCAGTGGCTAACAGTGACATTTAAATGGCTAACAACAGCGATCAGCAGTAGCTCTGATCACTGCTGTTAAAGGCAGACGTCGGCTAAGTAATGTAGCCTTCATCTGCCTTTTGTGGAGTGGGTTCTGTTCCTAACACCCTTACATGCATCATGTAACATTACATCATGGAGCGTTAATGGTTAAGGTACAATTGGGCCTATTAACATGTGACAATGCACAATTCGATGGGTGCTCATTTACTGGTCTGCTAACAAAGATCTCCACAAAGCATCATGTTGTCGGCAGCACGTACTCTGTTAACTTGGGGTGATGTGCTGCCGATAGCAATGTTTTTTTTTCCACCATAAACAGTAGAATTAAAGGCAAATAGAAGAAATCATCATACAGTATGAATAAAAAAAATAAACTACACAGGGTTTGATTGTAGCCATAAACAATACAAACATATAGGTCTACTTAGGAGCTGCTTATACAAAACAATGGAATATTTTTTAATCCAACCTATTCAAAAGTTATTATTTCGTTGCTATATTTTGTTAGAGTTTACTTACCTTTTAAAAAGTGGAAGGAAAGGGGGCAATATGTGCCTAATAAATAACTGAACTTGGACCAGCACTTCTTTTATATCCCTTACAGACAAGGAGGCAGTATGGAATGGAAGCACTGACACTCAGCACTGCCTAGTGTAGGACAGACAAGGAGGCAGTATGGAATGGAAGCACTGACACTCAGCACTGCCTAGTGTAGGACAGACAAGGAGGCGGTATGGAATGGAAGCACTGACACTCAGCACTGCCTAGTGTAGGACAGACAAGGAGGGGGTATGGAATGGAAGCACTGACACTCTGCACTGCCTAGTGTAGGACAGACAAAGAGGGGGTATGGAATGGAAGCACTGACACTCAGCACTGCCTAGTGTAGGACAGACAAGGAGGCAGTATGGAATGGAAGCACTGACACTCAGCACTTCCTAGTGTAGGACAGACAAGGAGGCGGTATGGAATGGAAGCACTGACACTCAGCACTGCCTAGTGTAGGACAGACAAGGAGGCAGTATGGAATGGAAGCACTAACACACAGCACTGCCTAGTGTAGGACAGACAAGGAGGGGGTATGGTATAGAAGCACTGACACTCAGCACTGCCTAGTGTAGGACAGACAAGGAGGGGGTATGGAATGGAAACACTGACACTCAGCACTGCCTAGAGTAGGACAGACAAGGAGGCAGTATGGAATGGAAGCACTGACACTCAGCACTGTCTAGTGTCTTACAGACAAGGAGGCGGTATGGAATGGAAGCACTGACACACAGCACTGCCTAGTGTAGGACAGCCAAGGAGGGGGTATGGAATGGAAGCACTGACACTCAGCACTGCCTAGTGTAGGACAGACAAGGAGGCGGTATGGAATGGAAGCACTAACACACAGCACTGCCTAGTGTAGGACAGACAAGGAGGCGGTATGGAATGGAAGCACTGACACTCAGCACTGCCTAGTGTAGGACAGACAAGGAGGCGGTATGGAATGGAAGCACTAACACACAGCACTGCCTAGTGTAGGACAGACAAGGAGGGGGTATGGTATAGAAGCACTGACACTCAGCACTGCCTAGTGTAGGACAGACAAGGAGGGGGTATGGAATGGAAACACTGACACTCAGCACTGCCTAGAGTAGGACAGACAAGGAGGCAGTATGGAATGGAAGCACTGACACTCAGCACTGTCTAGTGTCTTACAGACAAGGAGGCAGTATGGAATGGAAGCACTGACACACAGCACTGCCTAGTGTAGGACAGAAAAGGAGGGGGTATGGAATGGAAGCACTAACACTCAGGACTGCCTAGTGTAGGACAGACAAGGAGGCAGTATGGTATAGAAGCACTGACACTCAGCACTGCCTTGTGTAGGACAGACAAGGAGGCAGTATGGTATGGAAGCACTGACACTCAGCACTGCTTTGTGTAGGACAGACAAGGAGGCAGTATGGTATGGAAGCACTGACACTCAGCACTGCTTTGTGTAGGACAGACAAGGAGGCAGTATGGAATGGAAGCACTGACACTCAGCACTGACTATTGCAGGACAGACAAGGAGGTGGTATGGTATAGAAGCACTGACACTCAGCACTGCCTAGTGTAGGACAGACAAGGAGGCGGTATAGAATGGAAGCAGTGACACTCAGCACTGTCTAGTGTAGGAATCAGCGGCTGATACACCAATGATACTTTTCAGGACTGAGCACTTATTGTCTGGGGTTAAGGAGGCTGCTGCTATATCAAACCAATGTAGTGGATGTAAAATAGAGATCTTTTTTTCGATTTCCTCTTTATTTTTGACTAAACAATTTTATTTTTCCTTTTTTTAAAAAAAAATTGTTTAAAAGGGTAATCCACTTACGCATAGAGAGGTAAACAGGACCGTTGATGTCACATAACATGGACCGGACATCAATTTAGTTCAGGCTGGCAGCATGACTTTTTTTGCGAGCCTGAACTGGGTGCTCTCTGATGCAGCAAGCACAGGCAGCTTTGCTTCTGCAGCATTGGAAGAACGCAAGGGCACAGAAGCTGCTCCAATCCAGAGATACAGCCAGCATCGGAGCAGTGCTTACAAGGTCTATAGAAAAGAGCTCGTAAGCACTGTGTTCCTTGCCTAGGAGACCGACCATTTCTGACGGTGTAGGTGCCTGCCACTGACCCTGGTAAACATTGAAAGGGTCATAGTGGTTATTGGAAGGCACTGACCCCTTAATTCAGCTAATCGAAGGGGGCACCGGAAAACAGACCACCAACAATCATACTTTTATAGCCTAAACATAGGTCATCAATATTGCAGTTCCTGAAAATAGCTTTAAAAGGAATCTGTCAGCAAGTTTTTGCTGTGGAATCTAATAGCATCATAATGTGGAGACAGAGACCTTGATTCCAGTGATGTATCACTTACTCGGTTGCTTGGTGAAGTTTTAATAGAATTCCTGTTTTTTCCTATGTGGATGCAGCAGAGCTAAGACATCTGGGCTATGTATAACCCCGCCCGCACCCCTGCCCACACCATTGTGTACCAATCAGTGGTGTGGGCGGGGTTACACAGATTAGCCTGACTGGCTGAGATGTATAGTCAGAGAGTGATAATCTCCTTCTGATAAAATACTACGTGTATTGAAACTACAGCACAAAGCCCAACAAGTGACACATCCCTGTAATCAGGCTCTCTGCCCCTACATCAAGCTGATCTCAGATTAAATAGCAAAAAAAGGCTGACAAATTACCTTTAAAGGTCAGAAAATAAAATTGTTTTAATTATGATTTCACTGAACTTTTTGTTATTGGCATGTAATAAGTTACAAAAAAAGACTTTGTATAAGCTACAATAGAAAAAAAAATAAAATAAAGGGGTAATATTTTCCAAATTTGTTACAAAAAAAAAAGAAGAAAAAAATCAGGGCACCCAAATTATGTTGATTATATTTACATTAACATTTACAGCAGTTCCTTTTTACCTGTTAAAGGGGTATTCCCATCTCCAAGATCCTAACCTAATATGTAGTAGGTGTAATAATAATAATAATAATAATAATAATAATATTAGCAAATACCTCCAATTAGAAATGTAGTATAGTTCTTCTGATTTGCTATGTCACTTACCCTGTGCAGGGCATTGCAGTAGCTTATATATCCATGGTTACAACCACTAACTACCTAAGGCCAGGTTCATATGAGTGTATATTCTCTCATGCAAGAGAATTGGGCCGATTACTTTAATGACACTCAGCTCAAACTCGATCAGAGTTTGATCTGAGTGTGATCTGATTCTCTCACATGAAAGAATGGCAGCACAGGTACGGAGAAGACGGTGAACTTATTTTCTCCATCATCTCCATTGCCTGTGTCCGTGGATGTTGGACTGCACTCGGATGACATCAGAGTGCAGTCTGATGTTGCACAGGCACCCTTAGACTGGTATGGGTGTGCGCGATTCAAATTCCAAAGCCACTCACAGCACACTGCAATTTTTTTTAAGCAGAATCGGCATGAAAAAAATATCAGATCTGTACTGCCCCATAGTATAACACTGGACCGAGTGTTATCAGATAAAACATCGCTTTGCACTTGTCAGTGTTATACACTCTCGTCAGCAAGACTCAATTGTCACTATACGAGTGATCGTAACCATGGATACCTAAGCTGCAGAAATGCCCTGCACATGGGGTAAGCGACTTTGCGAATCAGAAGAACTATACATTTCTAATTGGAGGTATTTGCTAATATTATTACTATTACACCTTGTACATACAGAGCCTTGAAAAACTATTCTGTGAACTTTTCCACAATTTTTAACGTTACACCTACAAACTTATAAGTATTTTATTGGGATTTTATGTGATATACCAACACAAAGTAGCAAATATTTGTAAAATGTAAAGGAAATGATACATGGTTTCCTAATTATTTAAAAAATATAAATCTGAAAATTATGATGTGCATTTGTATTCAGCTCTCTGTAATCTGATACCCCTAAATAAAAACATGAGTGACCTATTGGCTCCAGAAGTCAAATAATTATATATTGAGTTCACCTGTGTGTAATTTATTCTCTGTATAACTACAGCTGTTCTGTGAAGGCCTCAGAGGTTTATATGAGGACATTAAGGATCAAACGGCATCATGAAAACCAAGGAGCACACCAGACAGGTCAGAGATAAAGTTGTGGAGAAGAGTAAATCAGGCTTAAGTTATAAAAAAAAATCCAAGCTCTGAACATCTCACGGAGAACTGTTCAATCCATCATCCAAAAATGGAAGAAGTATGGCACAGCTGCAAACCTACCAAGACATGGCCGTCCACATAAACTGAAATGTGAAAAAAGGAGGGCACTAATTAGAGAAGGAGCCAAGAGGTCCATGGTCACTCTGGAGGAACTGTAGAGATCCACAGCTCAGGTGGGACAATCTGTCCACAGGACAACTATTAGTTGTATACTCCAAAATCTGGCCTTTATCTGGCAATAAGAAAGCCATTTTTAAAAGCAAGCCATAAGAATTCCTATTAGCAGTTTGTAAAAAGCATTGTAGTGGACATGTGGAAGAAGGGGCTCTGGTCAAATAAGACCAAAGTAGAACTTTTAGGGCTAAATGCAAAACGTGGTGTGTGGCGCAAAACTAGCACAGCGCATCACCCTGAAAACACCATCCCCACTGTCAAACATGGTGGTGGAAGCAACATGCTGTGAGGATGCTTTTCTTCAGCAGGGACAGGGAAGCTGGTCTTAGTTGATGGGAAGATGATGGAGCTAAATAAAGTGCAATCCTGGAGGAGAACCTGTAGAGGCTGCAAAAGACTTGAGACTGGGGTGTAGATTCACCTTCCAGCAGGACAACAACCCTAAACATACTGCCAGAGCTACAATGGATGGTTTAGATAAAAGCATATTCATGTGTGTTAATGGCGAAGTCACTGTCCAGACCTAAATCCCATTGAGAATCTGTTACAAGACTTGAAAATTGCTGATCACAGACGTCTCCATTCAATCTCACTGAGCGAAAGCGAGTGTGCAAAGAAGAATGGGCAAAAATGTCACCTCTAGATATGTAAAGTTGGTAGAGACAGACCCCAGAAGTAATTGCAGCGAAAGGTGGTCCAACAAAGTATTGATTCAGGGAGGCTGAATACAAATGCACGTCACAATTTTCAGATTTATATTTTTAAAATATTTAGAAAACCGTGTGTCATTCGCTTTACACTTCACAAATACTTGCTACTTTGTGCTGGTATTTCACATAAAATCCCAATAAAATACATTTAAATTTACGGGTGTAACGTTCAAAAATTTGAAAAAGTTCACGGGGTATGAATACTTTTTCAAGGCACTGTATTAGGACAGGATCTTGGAGATGGGATTACCCCTTTAAATAGAAAATCCTTCAAGAAATAAAAACAAAACTATATACTACATTTCCAACACAAATGATCAAAAAGATGACATGAGCGTATCAAACATTTCGCAGTGATTGTAAAAACACCCTGAATTATAAAAAAATAAAATAAAAAAAACAACTATTCTACATCGACACTGTTGGTTTGCTCTTGTATTACTTTATATTTGTCGTCTCAAATGTTCTAAAAAATTTTAGAATTTGAATAACTCCAGATGGCAACATCTTAGAAAGAACGCATTTTCATTTTATTTTCAGTGGGTACAAAAACCACATTTGTTTTTTTTATACACAGAACAAGATTATAAATAATGTCTGGAACAGGAGTGACCCGTATCTGATGAGAATCTACACATCTAACTGATAGGACAATTATATTTTCTGGTGGTTTAGACAAAATGAATTACATGTGTGTGTGTGTGTGTGTGTGTACACTTCTGTGTGAGAGAATGAAAAATCGAAGAAATTGACCCACAATTTAAAAAAAATAAAATAAAAAATGTAATACATTGATGGCATTTTTTTTCTTTTTTTTAATTATTGCAATGAACAGTTCCCTAAGATGAGTAAAAAAAGAATTGTTTTGTACTCTATTCAATTTACATCGGTTAAAAAGCAAGCATGTCGTCGTTTTTTTTTTTCTTTATTTCAAAGAAAAAAAATGTAAATAATTTATTTATTTTTTTTCACAGGATTTACATGATTATTATTTCTTTTTTTTTTTTTTCTTTTTTATCACAGTTATTCTTAAAGAGATCTATTTTCGACAACTGGAGCTTCATCCTTTATATCCATGGAGTTTTGTTTTTTTATTTTCTCAATATACTGGTTAGTAATTTCATTGAATTCTATAGCTATTTTTCCTTCTTTTGTTAGAACAGAAGTATTGTCCATTCTGATCCCACACTTCACAGTTTAATAAGCTAAATGACAAGCCTGTTTTAATAGTCCCTCCAAGATAAATTTGTTGCTGCTAATATACTCTTTCCCGCCCCTATCCCCACCCCCCCACCAATAAAACTAAATTATGCATTTTCCTGATATAAAATCTGAGTTAGGGTTTCCGAGCAGAGCTCATGCACACATTGTTGCTGATGATGTTTGCTGCTTTTGGAGGTACTTCCCGGTCTCAGCAATATTTCTAGGTCTTCAGTGATTTTCCCATGATGTGGCTCACAGTCTGTGCTGTATTTCACTCACCAACAGTGTATAATTAAGGCACTCAATAAATTATTTGGTTTTTATGGTAGGTCCGATGCAATTACAGCCAATCCTGAACTTTGTCTAATTGCAGTCCCAGTGTGTACGGCCTTCGGGCAGTCGGGAGTCAAGACGCGGCCATTTTCTCCTACGCTCCCCGTAATGGATAATCTGGCTTTGTTTCGTATGGCTTCAGAAAAGGTCAGCTGAGTGATAAAAGAATGGATAATAAAAAGAGAGAATTACTATATCTGGTTTGCCTTCATCCAATACCACAGAGATACATCGATAGATTATATTTATACTAGACATCTGCATTTTCATATTACATCTGTTTTGTTTGTTTTTTTAACTTCTGAGATTGAAATTTAGAATTTTACTACAATTTTATCAATGGAATAATTTAGCATTGGAAGTTTGTTTAGTATTTTTTTATCTGTTTGTATGGATTGGATATGTAATTGCTCTTATCTTAATGGTAATTAAAAAGTATAGTTTGTACATTGCTTCCTATCTTTAGTATGTCTAACTGGGCACAAAGTTGATTGTCACATGGCAGTGATAGCCAGTCACAGAAACTCTGCACGTCTGGCTCAAGAAGATTTCTGAAGGTAAAACTGATGGCTCCACATATGAAAAGGACTCTACGGCAAATTATGGGTTCAGTTTAAAGAGGACCTGTCACTTGCTCCAAAAAGTGAAGATAAATACCTTGTCAAAATCCCTGAGTTCCCCTGATTCTGATGCTTTTTTCCATTTTGCGATGCGTCGCTCCATTGTAGAGATATTCACATTTGTTGCATTTGGAGTGCAGTATGTGAAATCTCTGCTTGTAATGCAACTAGGCGTTTATTCAGAGTTTTCTCTGGGGGTGTGCGCTTTCACTTCTCCCTCCCGGATGCTACCAATTACAGACACGGTTAGACCTCTCAATCAGCTGCCAAGCCGTGATTGGCAGCATCTGGGAGAGAGGGGTGGAAGCGCAAGTCCCCAGAGAAGACTTTGAAGAAAGCCCAGTTGTACTACAAGCAGAAATTTCACATATGGCACTTCAAAAGCAATAAATGTGAATATCTCAGCAATGGAGGGACCCAGCGTAAATAGGAAAAAAGCAGCAGAATCAGGGGAACTCAGAGATTTTTTTCAAGGTATTTAACTCAAGCAAGTTATGTGAATCTGTGGTTTCCAGACTGTACTGTTCACCTCCATGGAAGGAAGATTGGATATGGAGAATTTATTCTGTCTGGCCTGCTTTCACCAGTTGGACAATTGCTTTTCGTTAGAAAGATGACTCAGGCTATGTTCACACAAAGTTTTTTGATGTGTTTAAAAACCAAGAATTTTTCAAGCTGAAACTGCTTCCCGAAATTCTCCTTTTTCTTTCTATGTTCTCCTTTCCTTTGGAGAAATGTTTATTTTCTGGAGATGTTTTAAAGCGGCTTTTGGGCTATTTGCACACAGAATTTTTCGAGGAGTTTTTAGGGTAGAAAAATAGCAAAAACTGACCAGAAATTCTCTACTCCAAAACTCAAAACTCCTCAAAAAGTTTGAGTTTGTGCTTTGAAAACAAAACAAAAAGACTTTGTGTGCACATAGCCTTGAAGAGTTTTGGAAGGTGTTTCTTCCAGAAGTGTTCTTTGCAGCCCTTTGATTTAGCAGAGCCTAGTTTGGAATAAATTCCATCAGGAACTGCTTCAAAGAAGTGACATGCAGTTTTTTTCACACCATTTGCTTTTCAAAACTTCTTGAAGAAAAAAACCTCATATGAACAGCAAAGTGGATTTCCCATAGAAATTAATAAGAAGAGTTTACCAAGCATTTTTAAGTGTTTTTTGAGGAGGGTTTTAGAAAGGATCCGACCAAAAAAAAAAGTCCTCAAAAAACACTATGTGAACATACAGTGGTGTATAAAAATGTTTGTTCCCTTCCTGATTTCTTATTCTTTTGCATGTTTGTCACACTTTAATGTATCAGATCACAAAACAAATTTAAATAATAGACAAAGATAAGACAAGTAAACACAAAATACAGTTTTTAAATTAAGGTCTTTATTATTAAGGGAAAAATAAATCCAAACCTGCAGGGCTCTGTGTGAAAAAGCGATTGCCCCCTAAACCTAATAAGTTGTTGGGTCACCCTCAGCAGCAACAACTGCAATCAAGCGTTTGCGATAACTGGCAATGAGTCTTTTACAACGCTCTAGATTAATTTTGGCTCTCTCATCATTGCAAAATTGTTGTAATTCAGCAATAGAGGGTTTCCGAGCATGAATCGCCTTTTTAAGGTCATGTGACGCGCCCCCTGGGCCGTGGGGATACCCGGAACCGGGCCTTGTTGGATGCTGGGGGTTGTAGTCACCGAGGCGGCGACCCGGTCCGTGACCCAGGGCGGTCAAACCAGTGGCAGTCTATGTGTATAGGTTTATATAGTCCGACTACGCCACCTGTGGATTGTGGTTATGGAGAACCGCCGCTGCGGAGCAGTCCTCTGAAGCTGGTGGTATGCGCAGCAAGTGTAGTATAACTCCCCACAGGAAGAGTGTAGCTTCAGGGCAGCGCAGGTGAATGATGGTGGTTGTGCAGGGCATCCCAGTGCAGTGAGTGCTGGCGCGGTAAGAAACACGGAGACAAGGTGATGCAGTCCCAGGGTCTTTACTCACGGTTATCAGCTTCCAAGTTACACTGCAGATCATAACTTCCCTCGTCGTGCTGTGCGTACTCAGTGAGGGGCTCAGTCCACCCCCAGGTATTTCCAGAGCACTTTGTAGGACCCTGTTCTGTGTACCTTTCTCTGGCCTCTCTCCTTGTACCTCACACCTAGCGGCACCTCTGTCCAGTGTCCTCGGGCCTTGGCGGGCGACGTGTGTTCCATCCCCTGGCCCTATGTGGCTACCTTCCTAGTGGCTGGTGTGGGCGGCTTGCCGAACTTGAAGTGCTGCAGCCTCCGGTTCCCAGTTGAGCCTTGTAGTCTCTGCTGGTTGAGGGATCCGGTTCCCTTTCTTCTGGCCTGACCCCCCCCTACCTCCTGGCAGCGGCGGGCGTACGGGTGGCAGCTGCGCGGCCCGTACCCCTGGGAGTCCCTTCGGTTCCTTTCCTGGAGCCTTCCTGCTCCCTCTTTCCTCTCCTTTCTCCTTTCAGGCTCAGGCCTCTTAACTAGGCCTGCCTGCGGAGCAGAGCTCGTACAGAGCCCCCGCTCCTACACTCTCCTCCTCTGACTGAACACTCTCTTCTCTCCCTGAACCAAAATGGTTCCTTACTTTTATATGCCCCTACTCCAGTGCTCCCCTTAACTACTTCCTCCACCCATCCACTACCTGGTTCCCCCTCTCTAGGTGGTTCCTCCCCACCCCAGCCAGGGATCAGGGACAGTTGTGCTTCCCCACAGGAGCATGGTCGCCCTGTCCCCCGGAAATGTGGTGCAGTGAATGCAGTGTTAGGGTCCTGAGCCACACTCGTTCCTTACCTGAGAGTGACATACCACACCACTGGATGAGATGCAATACCTCTGTGGCGACCGAACCCTCAGGGGCGCCACACATGTCACAGCATCTCAATCGGATTAAGGTCTGGACTTTGACTAGGTCACTCCAAAGTCTTAATTTTGATTTTATTAAGCCATTCAGAGGTGAACTTGCTGGTGTTTTGGATCATTGTCCTGCTGCATAACCCAAGTGCGCTTCAGCTTGAGGTCACGGCCAGATGGCTGGACATACTCTTTCAGGATTTTTGGTAGACAGCAGAATTCATGGTTCCATTTACCACAGCATGTCTTCTAGGTCCTGAAGCAGCAAAACAGCCCCAGACCATCACACTACCACCACCATATTTTACTGTTTGTATGATGTTCCTTTTCTGAAATGCTGTGTTACTTCTACGCCAGATGTAATGGGGCATACACATTCCAAAAAGTTCAGCTTTTGTCTCGTCAGTCTACAGAGCATTCTCCCAAAAGACTTGGCGATCATCAAGATGTTTTCTGGCAAAACTGAGACGAGCCTTTATGTTCTTTTTGCTCAGCAGTGGTTTTCATCTTGGAACTCTGCCATGCATGCCATTTTTGCCCAGTCTCTTTCTTATAGTTGAGTCATGAACACTGACCTTAACTGAGGCAAGTGAGGCCTGCAGTTCTTTGGATGATATTGTGGGGTCTTTTATGACCTCTTGGATGAATCTTCGCTGCGCTCTTGGGGTAATTTTGGCCGGTCGGCCACTCCTGGGAAGGTTCACCACTGTTCCATGTTTTCGCCATTTGTGAATAATGGCTCTCACTATGGTTCGCTGGAGTCTCAAAGCTTTAGAAATGGCTTTATAACCTTTTCCAGACAGATATATCTCAATTATTTTGTTTCTCATTTGTTCCTGAATTTCTTTGGATCGCAGCATGATGTCTAGCTTTTGAGGATCTTTTGGTCTTCTTCACTTTGTTAGGCAGGTCCTATTTAAGTGATTTCTTGATTGAAAACAGGTGTGGCAGTAATCAGCCGTGTGTGGCTAGGGAAAGTTAAATCAGTTTTCCAAAGATGTGATAAACCTCAGTTAATTTATGTTTTAAGGAGGGGGGAATCACTTTTTCACACAGGGCCCTGTAGGTTTGGATTTTTTTCCCCTTAATAATAAAGACCTTCATTTAAAAACTGCATTTTGTGTTTACTTTTGTTATGTTTGTCTAATATTTAAATTTGTTTTGTGATCTGAAACATTTAAGTGTAACAAACATGCAAAAGAATAAGAAATCAGGAAGGGGGCAAACAGTTTTTCACACCACTGTTGGTTTAATAATAAGATGATCTCAAGGTGTTTTACTGCGGTGATCTCAAGTTATCAGGTGAATCCTTGGGCACCGAGTACTACATTTTTCTATAGGGCCTCTGCAAGGTAAAGTAAACATCACACTGCCGAAGGGAAGAGTCAGACGGCCTTGTAACTCGGATGAGGATAGCAACACAATGCATAGACTGGCTGTCGGCTCTCCTGACCTGAGTGTGACAGCATGTATTTACATGCAGATGTCATGCTTGGGTTGGGGAAGCCGCCAGCCAGTCCGAGCATTGTGTTGCTATCCTCGTCCAAGTTATACTGCCGTCTGACTCTACGATAACTGAACTCTTTTTCTCCAGAGTCGTTCTTATTGGTTTTTCTCCATTCTTACTGGCTGATGAGAATACTTAAGGTGCAACCTTCTCTATTAACTTAATTTTTCCAATATTGAAATCAAAAATTGGGTATTTTAAGCAGTCAATTCCTGCTTTAGTTCTCACTTTATCATCATTTTTTTTAAATACCTACAAAACAACAGTCCAAAAGTACATTATTCTATTTTCAAAATTATCACTGGTTTAAAAAAAAAATTACAATGGGAAAGAAAATATAAAACTATATGAAAAACATGATATAAAATGAAACAATTAGTGAGATTTCAAGCAGATTTATCTTCAGGTGAATTACTTTTTCAGATTTAGCTAGGTTCTTTTGACTAACCCGACATAACATTATAAATTTGCTTATTTTTGGTTATGTTATCTTTTTAATTTTAGTTTTTTTTTATTTTGCGTTTTTGGTTATTTCCAGTGTATTAATACTAGTATGTTTAATTACTTCATACAGTTTTTTAACTTTCATATTCTAATTATTTTTAGAAAGCTATATTTACTTAGAAACAGTATTACATGTCCTAATTGAAGTCATACATATTGTGTGTAAGCTAATGTATCATATATTTGCATTAAAAGTTTTTTGAGCGGGTCGATATAGCCACAGAACACTGGAATAATTTTGTCTAAAACACAACACATACAGTAATAAAACAAAACGTAAGAATATTATGAACAATAAAATGGAATTAAGAGAAGTTAATGAATGTAATGTAAATGCTCAAAACTACAACATCATTATATCAAGATAATAAGTATAATATACACAATTAAGGCCACTGACTACAGATGCCTACAAACGCTCTAGAACATGACTAGTTAACCAATGTGATCTTCTGACGCTATGATACACACTTGCCATAAGCACATCACAAATTTTACATTCCTCACAATTAACACCAAAAAGTGGATGTGAACTCGGGGTCGTACAACAGTAGTGAAGGATATTAGTTTTCACCCTGGGGAACCCATTCTATAGTAATGAGAACTTGCCATGTCCCCAAAAAAATGGAAAACAGCCACCTCCATTCGAACAGAGGCCAACACCACCAAGGTGAGCTGAGGGAAGAGTAGCAGCAGGGGAAGCAGAGGGGATCAGGTTTGGAACTTCTGCTTCCCATAAGTTGCTAGACCTCCTCCTTTTGGGTAGAGTGCGAAGACGGCACAAGTAGACTTACAAGCCATGCAATGCTCCTCTGGGAATTTATACTGTATGAGTATACAACTAGCCTCTTCAGAGAGGAGCTCTAGTGCCACCTACTGGAAGTAGCTATCCTAAAAATGAATATTGACCCTTTAAAGGTAATCTGTCAGCAGGTTTTTGATATCTAATCTAAGGCAGAGAACCTGATTCCAAGTATGTGTCACAATACAATCAGTGTTTTATGAAGAGATTATCAATGTCTAACTAGGGTTCATGTGCACAGCAGTCCAGTTAATCTCTGCAACCCCGCCCCTACCACTGATTGACAATGTACATTATACACAGTAAGCTACCAGTCAGGGGGTGTGGGTGGGATTAAACATAGCCCAGGGGTCTTCCCTCTGTTACATCTACATTAGACAAAACAGGTATTCTATGAAAACTGCACCAAGCAGTCCAGTAAGTGGAATAAGGGTCTC
The DNA here is from genome assembly GCF_046119375.1 of Phyllobates terribilis. Taxonomy (NCBI): domain Eukaryota; kingdom Metazoa; phylum Chordata; class Amphibia; order Anura; family Dendrobatidae; genus Phyllobates; species Phyllobates terribilis. Next base: position 70,328,774 of record NW_027362762.1, read on the forward strand.
TGCCCCTGCATCATGCTGCTCTCAGATTCCATGGCAAAAACCTGGTGACAGATTCCCTTTAAAGAGCCCTGTCACATAACATAGGATAAGGATAAGAAGCCAAACCAAAAACTCCATTTGTAGAGTGTGTTTCGGCTATTTACCCCTCACCAGTGCAAAGCAGGAGAGCTGATTTAGCTGGGCAAGAGGATTCTGACACTCGGTCTAAGGTATTCCTGCTTTGCAATGATGACCCCAAAACACGTCTCCAAATGGAGTTTCTGATCTGCCTTTTTATCCCAAGTCATGTGATAAGGCTTGTTAAAGGGTCGATATTGACTTTTAGGATTGCTACTTCCATTAGGTGTCACTAGAGTTCCTGTCCTCTTCCTCTCTGAAGAGGCAATTTGCATATTATGAAATGGGGTAAGAGTCAAAAGATCAAGTTGCTGGAGCTCACCTGATACTTTCTGCGCTGAGTGGCCAGCGACTTAGCAGTTCTGGCCCAAGAAGACCCAATGGGTAGCGAAGACTGCTCAGTTGTCAATTTATTCATCTATTAGTACATTAGCCATGGGAATGAATGCACCTGATTGCCAGTGAATGGATTAATAGAGTTATAAAGAATGCACTGTGATCAGGGAGGAGGAATGAATCAAGTTATGGCAGCAGTTTAGCCTTTTTGGAGACATGCCAAGTCTTATGTAACAACAGTAGACAAATAATATAAACTTTATAAAGTCATAAATCCATAATATTTTTCTGAACTAAATAGCAAATTTTTCGCCCAGAATAATATTTCTGAAAATACACTTTTTAAACTAAAATCTGCAGAAGCAAAAAAAGAATGGAAGACCTCTACATGTCAACATATGATGCCTTCACTTCCATTCTTGAGAGTGCTAAAAAATGTTGTCACATCCTCGAGCCATAGCTGGTGGATGACTTGGGAGCCTTCCACTCAATTTGTGAACATGGTGCACAAAAAGGTACAAGCTACAAGTTAGAAAGAACACTAATACAGCATCCATAAAAGTCTATAGGGCGTTGCTGTATAGATGCAATATGAAGGTATTTTTTTCGAAAAGTGCCATTCTAGGGGAGAACACATATGTAACATGGTGCCGAATGTTCTGGCATAAGGTTTTCTGGTGCCACCTTACTGCGTCCGTGCAGATGGCACTGCCTTCGATATGACCCTAAAACTCATGACCTCTTTGTATTCAGTCTAAAGAAATAGTACTGTAAGGATAGGCTTACTTTTATTCAGTGATCTCTGTTGAGCATTGCGCTAGGTTTTTCAGACTAAAACCCTGTCCCCCCGCTATTCCCCGACCTCTCCTCTGTGTCAATCCCTTCACTGGCTCCCCTTTGCCCAGAGACTCCAGTTCAAAACCCTAACCACGGCATACAAAGCCATCCACAACCTGTCTCCTCCATACATCCGTGACCTAGTCTCCCGGTACATACCTGCACGCAACCTCCGATCCTCACAAGATCTCCTGCTCTACTCCCCTCTTATCTCCTCCTCCCACAATCGCATACAAGATTTCTCCCGTGCATCCCCCTATTATAGAACGCTCTACCCCAACACATCAGACTCTCACCTACCGTGGAAACCTTCAAAAGGAACCTGAAGACCCACCTATTCAGACAAGCCTACAACCTGCAGTAACCATCGCTCCACCATACCGCTGCACGACCAGCTCTACCCTCACCTACTGTATCCTCACCCATCCCTTGTAGATTGTGAGCCTTCACGGGCAGGGTCCTTTCTCCTCCGGTACCAATCGCTGACTTGTTTTTGTTGAAATTATTGTACTTGTTCGCTATGTATACCCCTTTTAAACATGTAAAGCGCCATGGAATTAATGGCACTATAATAATAAATAATAAATCCCCCAAAAATGCCCTGAAGGAGCCATTGAGTATTTTCGAGCAGGTGGAGTCACTTTGGATTCCACTTGGCCTCTATTCTGGAAGTGTCTCTCTTTTTAGGCAGATACAAATGCATAGTATGCCATGCCAATAGATGGACACTGCTGAAATAGATGTAAAATGGTGTACAAAATTATATATAACTTTATACTGATTGGCTTTGTGAAAAGTTTCATTTAAATCCTGGTTTTCGAGGATTCATACGGAAACTCCAAACGCAAGTGCTCAACGTAGAACACTGAATAAAAATGAACTAGGCCTAATAAAGCACTTTAGATACTCATTAACGGGAATCTGTCGGCCGGTTTTTGCTGTGTAATCTGAAGACAACAGGAGATAGAGGCTGAAACACTGAGTTCAGGGATGTGTCCTTTATTAAGCTGTGTGCTGTTGTTTACTTACAATGAAGGTTTTATCACTATGAGATTATCATTGCCAGGTCTGATGTGCACGTGACTGCTAGTCAGACTCCGCCTCCACCTGTGATGAGCAGCTCACTGTCTATACAATGTACATAGTGAGCTGTGGAGTGGGGCGGGGTTAGCTTTCTGAGCTCTGCTTTACGATACATCTAAAAACTCTGATTGTGTCACATCTGCTGCACCCAGTAAACTAAGTGATACATCAATGGAATCAGGGTCTCTTTTCCTCCATTATTCTGCTCTCAGATGTTGTAGTATAAATCTGGTGAGAGATTCCCTTTAAGCTACCTCAATGTATCTACTGGGTAAGCTGAGATGATCCTACCATTAAAAGTGTTTAACTACCTTTTATTTGTAAATATATGATCTACAGATTGGGTAGATTGTTCTTTCCATGCTACATTAAATGTGTTAGATGCACAATACAAATATAAAGTTTATTATGAAAAACATTATGATAAAAAAATAATACATGGACTGACCCGATATGACTATGAAGATGTAATCTGTCCGCATCTTCCAAGCAATTGGATCTAAATGTTTGGGTCACGCATCACAGCACATACTCATGATCAAGCAGTCACGGTGGAAAAAAAAGTGGGCTGCTGGGTGCGGTAATTTAACAAAAGCTGAAATGTCTCAATGATTGTAAACTTTTCAAAAACCAACATACTTTTACAGTAATGTATACTGAAGGAGAATAGCCCTGTTTTTGATGATCTGCAACAACCTTGCACTTTCTTCACCTAGAACGTAAAACAAAATAAAATAACGCTTAAGGTAAAGAATCACAATGATTTGTTGCAGAATGGAAACGAACGCCAAAGTTAAAAAAAAAAAAAAAATGAAAAAGAAATAAAAAAAAAAATTGATACTGAAGCTCAGGTCACCTCACTATTGGTCAATCTCTTCGTAGCTAATCCCCGATGCATGCAGACATATTGCATGCAAAGAAAACCTTCCTGGTGTTTATTTAGCAATTAGTGAGATGACTTCAAGCCATGGCTGTGCTTCAGTAATAACACAGCTTCTTAATAATGGGCTAAGAAATGAGTTCAGCCCAATAGCTTTCTTAGTGCGTGAAGGCAAAAGGTATAAATATAGCAATGGTAAAGCACAATGATGGTGAAAAATGAGAGGGTTGTCTTTCAATTTTTTGATTTTTTGTATTTTTAAAAAAAAATAAAAAAAAAATCTTTAAATAATGTTATCACAAAACGAAAAACCAGTGAATAAACATTAGCTATTAAGGAGCACCAAATGTTTTAAATATTTTTTACGCCAAAAACTTTGACTAAAATGGAACTTTAATAGTGAAGGTAAAGGGTTATAACCAGTAACCCAATAGCTTGATACAATCATGATAATGGCGGAGTAGACCCTGGTGGACCTATCTAGGCTTGCACAAGATCGATCTTCCAACAGATCGTTTATCCAAGTCGCCATGGTCTTCCTACAGATCGTTCATCCATCAAGTCGCCATGGCTCGAGATCAAGCGGAAGACCATTACATAAAGGAATTATATGTACTGTTCCCCTAATTTATAAAAGAACAAACACCCCAAATGCCCTGATCATGTAAAATCTTCAATCCTGACTAGTTTTAAGTGTTCAGTTGACATTAAATGCCAAAAGCTCGACCAGATATGAAGCATTTCTCTAGTTCATGATGGCAAGAACCTGTTAAGACTATACCTGCCACATCATCCTATACCTTTACTCCTTCGTAATAGATACCCTCCCTCAACACTTTATTATCTTACATAAATGTTAATCACCTCCTGGCATTCACATTACCAAGGAAAAAAAACAATTGGAAAAAAATCCAACCACTTCCGGTGACTTTTGATAAACTTTTCAATGGCCTACTATTAATTAGGAAATCACAATCCCTTTAAATAATGGCAACTGGCTTCATAAACTGTTTTCACAGTTGGAAGTTTTGGCCAGTCATACATTACATGTACAATTATGGTCAAAAGTTTTGAGATCTAAATTGCTCCTGGATTTTTGGGAGAAGTTGTTCCTTGGATGATGTTTAGATACTTTTCTTTACATAAGTGATGATTTTTCCAGCATGATGGAGACCATGGCACAAAGCAAAATTAATAACTTAGTGGCTCGGTGAACAAAACAATGACATTTTGGGTTCACGACCAAAAATCTCCCTCAGAGCGCAATCCCATTGAGAACTTTAAGCCAATTCTCAAAAAGCGGGTGGGCAAGCAAAATCTCAGAAGTTATGATACACTCCAAACACTAATTAGGCAACATCGGGTGGTCATCAGTCAGGATTTAGCCCAGAAGCAGATATCCAGCTGCCAAGGCGTCGTGCTGAAGTCTTGAAAAAAAAAAGGGGTCAACCCTATAAATATTGAATATTTGCAGAAACTTAATGTTTTTAGCAATAAAAGTTCAAAAACGTATGAAATGCTGATAATTGTACTTCAGAAACATCCGACTAAAAGATCTAAAAACACTGAAGTACTTTGTGCCAGTCTCAAAACTTTTGGCCACGACTGTATAGTTACATGCTGATCATCTTTATAATACACAAACAAGCCCATTCCACCAAAAAGAAAGCTACTGCATGTAGCAAAACACTACTCCAGGTCATAAAGCTTAAAAAAGTGGCTAAAACAATAATAACAGTATGTATAAAGTCACGGCCGAAAGTGCTGGCACCCTTGAAATTGATTGAGAAAATTAAGTATTTGTCCCAGAAAATTATTACAATTACATGTTTTGTTATACACATATTTACTTCCTTTGTGTGTATTGGAACAACGCCAAAAAATAAACAGATAAAAAAAGGTAAATTAGACATAATTTCACACAAAACCCCAAAATGTGCAGGACAAAATTGTTGCTACCTTTCCAAAATTGCATACACAATTGGATACACAACTTTGTTTCAAGCATATGATGCTCGTTAAAACTCACCCGTGGCAAGTAACAAGTGTGAAATGAAAATCACACTTGAAACCAGATTAACAGGGGAGAAGTTGACTCAGTTTTTGCATTGCGTGTCTGTGTGTGCCACACTAAGCATGGAGAACAGAAAGAGGAGAAGAGAACTGTCTGAGGACTTGAGAACCAAAATTGTTGAAAAATATCAACAATCGCAAGGTTACAAGTCCATCTCCAGAGATCTTGATGTTCCTTTGTACACGGTGCGCAACATAATCAAGAAGTTTACAACCCATGGCACTATACCTTATCTCCCTGGATGTGGATGGCAGGGAAAAATTGATGAAATTTTGCAACGTAGGATACTCTGCATGGTGTTTAAGCAGCCCCAATCAAATTCCAAAGAAATTCAAGCTGTCCTGCAGACTGAGGGTACATCAGTGTCAGCACAAACTATCCGTCCACATTTGAATGTAATGAAACACTATGGCAGGAGACCCAGGAGGATCTCACTTCTGACACAGAGACATAAAAAGATCCGACTGCAGTTTGTCAAAATGTACGCGAGTAAGCCAAAATCCTTTGGGGAAAGCGTCTTGTGGACAGATGAGACCAAGATAGAGCTGTTTGGTAAAGCACATCATTCTATTGTTTACCAAAAATGGATTGAGGCCTATAAAGAAAAGAACACAGTACCTACAGTCAAATATGGTGGAGGTTCAAAGCTGTTTTGGGGTTGTTTGGCTGCCTCTGGCATTGGGTGCCTTGGCTGTATGCAAGGCATCATGAAATCTGAAGATTATCAAAGGATTTTGGATCACAATGTAGTTCCCAGTGTCAGAAAGCTGGGTTTGTGTCCTAGGTCATGGGTTTTCCAGCAGGACAATGACTCCAGACATACTACAAGAAGAACCCAGAAATGGATGAAAACAAAGAAAACTGGAGAGTTCTGAAGTGGTAGCAATGAGTCTGGATCTAAATCCTATTGAACACCTGCTGAGAGATCTTAAAATTGCTGTTGGGAGAAGGCGCCTTCAAATATGAGACCTGGAGCAGTTTGCAAAAGAAGAGTGGTCCAAAATTCCAGCTGAGAGGTGCATTAAGCTTGTTGATGGTTATAAAAAACGATTGATTACAGTTATTTATTCCAAAGGATGTGCAACCAAATATTAAGTTGAGGGTGCCAACAAAAATGTGAAATTACATCAAATTTGCCATTTTTTGTCTGCTTTTTTGTGTTGTTCCAATACACACAAAGGGAATAAACATGTGTATAACAAAACGTGTGTAATTGCAATAATCCTGGGAGAAATACTTCATTTTCTGGATCAAATTCAAGAGTGCCAACACTTTCGTCCATGACTGTATATATATCTAAAAATACAAAAATGGAAAAATATAAAAATATATTGGCTCATAATTAATTTCCTATTTTATCTAAATCCACTATATAACTGATTATAAGTATAGAAAATTATTATGAGTAAATGAATACAAATTGGAAAAAAAAACTAAATAAAATACAGGTGATTATTATAAGATACAGTATGAATGGGTTCCATTTTTTAGTATAGAAGAAAATGTTCTGCATGCAGGACTATTGGTTCCATTGTAAAAAACAAACACCAAACAGAGCCCATAATAATCAATGCGACCCCTCTGCTGTGGTTTGTATAACTGATTAAATGGATCGCTTATTCAGTTTGATCTTTCTTAAACAGAACAGAAAAACAGAATATTCAAAAAGAAATGTGATTGGAGCCAAAAATGTAACTCTGATTAAAGAATGAAAATTAAAAAAATTGCCATACAAGAACTTTCTTAAACTGGTGGGTTCAGACTCTGATAAAACAAAAGGCACCAAAGGTCCAGCAGAGGATAATCCCATTTGGAGTTGAGTTTGCATTCACTTTACATGAGAATCTATTTCCAATGCCTTTAGGTAGTGAGTGGGCACATTAGGGCGTTGTCACTGAGCCACGTCGGTACTCTTGACGACCTGTGCATGCGCCGGCGCAATGACATCAACACTTTGGTCTGCCCACGTTTTGCTCTTGGACTCATCAGGATCCTGGATTAGGCGAGTATATGATATTTTTTTATTTTAATTAAAACTTGTGGTGTGACTGTGGGGGGCAACATAAAGTATGGGGGGCCCTCATACATTGTAGGGCGCCTCATAAACTGTGGGGGCTAATATACAGCATGGGAGCTAATGTGGGGGCAATTATACAGTATGGGAGCTAATATATGGACCATTATACAGTTTGGGGGCTACTTTGGGGGCCATGATACAGTGTGGGAGATGATGTGGGGGCCATTAACCAGTTTAGAGACTACTTTGGGGGCCATTACATACTATGGCAGCTAATGTGGGGGCCATTTAACAGTTTGGAGACTACTGTGGGGTCCATAATATAGCGTGGCAGATAATGTGGGAGCCATTGTACAGTTTGGGGTCCACTAGGGGGCCATTATACAGTGTGGGGGCCCTAATACAATGCCTTCATAAAGTGTGGGAACTACTGTATGGGCCATTATACTGTTTTGGGTTACTGTAGGGGCCATCATACAGTGTGTTGGCTACTGTGGTGAGCATTATATAGTGTAAGGACTACTGTGGGGGATATTATACAATCTTAGGGCTAATGTGGAGGACCATCATAAAGTCTGGGGACTACTGTGGGGGGAATAATATAGTGTGGGGGCTAATGTGGGGGGCATTATATAGTGTGGGAGCTAATGTGAGGGCCATTATATAGTTTGGACGCTACTGTGGGGACCATCATACAGAGTGGGGACTACTGTGGGTGCCATTATACAGTGTGGTGGCTACTGTGGGAGGGCTGTCATAAAGTGAGGGGACCATTATATAGTGTGGGAGCTAATGTGAGGGCCAATAAACAGTTTGGGGGCTACTGTGGGTGCAATTACACTGTGTTTTGGGGAGCTGTGGCCCCATCATACTGTGTATTGGTGAGCTGTGGGCCCATCACACTGTGTGAATGGGAGCTGTGGGAGTATCATACTGTGCATAGGGGAGCTGTGAACCCATCATACTCTGTATAGGGGAGCTGTGGGCCCATTACACTGTGTATGGGTGTGAGAGCAGGATTTATTTATCTATCTTGACTCCATTTTGATTATTTTACTGCATCTCCTTGCATTGCAAAATGGAATCTGACTGGGGTTTGAGATAAAGAGTCACAGGAATCTCTTTTTCTAATGGGATTTAGAGATAACACATAGGAAAGTGAAAGTAAAAAAGTGAGTACCACACCTAGACCCTTAAAAGGTGGGTGTAGACTGTATTAACTTTAGCCAATTAGATATATATATGCTAATGCGAGCACATATGTAGAGATAATCTGAGCCAATTATATTGCTACAATATACAGTTGTGCTCAAAAGTTTACATACCCCGGCAGAATTTTTCCTTTCTTGGCCTTGTTTCAGAGAATATGAATGATAACAAAAAAACTTTTTCTCCACTCATGGTTATTGGATGGGTGAAGCCATTTATTGTCAAACTACTGTGTTTTCTCTTTTTAAATCTTAATGACAACCAAAAACATCCAAATGACCCTGATCAATAATTCACATACCCTGGTGATTTTGGCCTGATAACATGTACAGAATTTGACACAAATGTGTTTGAATGGCTACTAAAGGTAACATCCTCACCTGTGACATGTTTGCTTGTAATCAGTGTGTGTGCATAAAAGCTGAGTGAGTTTCTGGGATCCAGACAGGCTCTTGCATCTTTCATCCAGCCACTGACGTTTCTGGATTGTGAGTCATGAGGAAAGCAAAAGAATTGTCAACGGATCTACGGGAAAAGGTAGTTGAACTGTATAACACAGGAAAGGGATACAAAAAAATATCCAAGGAATTGATAATGCCAAGTCAACAGTGTTCAAACTGTGATTAACAAATGGAAAATCAGGGTCTCTCTAAAAACTAAACCACGGTCAGGTAGACCAACAAAATTTCGGCCACAACTGCCAGGAAAATTGTTCGGGATGCAAAGTAAAACCCACAAATAACATCAGCTGAAATTCAGGACTCTCTGAAATCTAGCGGTGTGGCTGTTTCAAGATGCACAGTAAGAAGGCAGTTGAAGAAAAATGGGCTGCATGGTAGAGTCGCCAGAAGAAGGCCATTACTGCGCAAATGCCACAAACTATCTCATCTACAATACGCCAAACAGCACAGAGACAAGCCTCAAAACTTCTGGAACAAGGTATTTTGGAGTGATGAGATCAAAATTGAACTTTTTGGCCACAACCATAAACGTTACATTTGGAGAGAGGTCAACAAGGCCTATGATGAAAGGAACACCATTCCTACAGTAAAGCATGGAGGTGGATCGCTGATGTTTTGGGGATGTGTGAGCTACAAAGGCACAGGAAACTTGGTAAAAGTTGAAGGAAAGATGAATGCAGCACATTATCAGCAAATACTGGAGGCAAATTTGCACTTACAGCCTCGAAAGCTGCGCATGGGATGTACTTGGACGTTTCAACATGACAACGATCCAAAACACAAGGCCAAGTCGACCTGTCATTGGCTACAGCAGAACAAAGTGAAGGTTCTGGGGGGGCCATCTCAGTCTCCTGACCTCAATATCATTGAGCCACTCTGGGGAGATCTCAAGCGCGCAGTTCATGCTAGACAGCCCAGGAATTTACAGGAACTGGAGGCTTTTTGCCAAGAAGAATGGGCAGCTTTACTATCTGAGAAAATAAAGAACCTCATCCACAACAACTAAAAAAGACTTCAAGCTCTCAGTGATGTTAGAGGGGGCAATACACGGTATTAAGAACTGGGGTATGTGAACTTTTGATCAGGTTCATTTGGATGTTTTTGGTTGTCATTAAGATTTAAAAAGAGAAAACACAGTAGTTTGACAATAAATGGCTTCACCCAATCAATAACCATGAGTGGAGAAAAAAGGTTTTTTGTTATCATTCATATTCTCTGAAACAAGGCCAAGAAAGCAAAAATTCTGCCGGGGTATGTAAACTTTTGAGCACAACTGTATGTCCAGTAATTGCCTATATAAAGAGTGACCGATGATGTAATAAACAGAGTTCTGTTCTGATACCTAAGCGTGTCAGCGAGGCTCTCTCTTCTTGTACGTACTTGGATTTTACAATTTAATTTGGAACAGGCACAATGTCTGAGAACGTCCCACACTATGTGGAACGACAATAGAGGACATGTACATGGGGGGACACAAGGGACATTATTAAATGTTAAGTGGGCACTTAAGAAGCATTGTTGTTATAGTGGCACTCAGAGAATTGTGACTGTCAAGGGGCACACAGGGGGCATTATTACTTTGTAGGGGCAAAATGTGGACACTGTTTTCTAGTGAACTTGCACAGGGCATTAATATTTTTTAGGGGGCAATTTTACCATCTAGAGCAGGAGTCTCAAACTCAGCTGAATAAAGGGGTTGCACATAGAAAAAATTGAATATGAACGGCTGCGCTCATTGCGGGAGAAAATAACGTTTTCAGTGATACCATTATTTTTCTATATGAATTTTTGATTAACATCTTTTTTTGTGCATTTTTTTTTCATTCTTTATTTTACATTTTTTTTTACATGTTTTCTTTTTTTGGCCCCCAAATGGACCCTATAGAGTATTATAGTTTTACAATTAGCCTGATATAGTAATTTTGTCCCCCATCCTGTAATAATGTCCCCAATCCTGTAGTAATGTCCCCTGTTTTGTAATAATATTTCTCTGCCTGTAATAATGTCCCGTCAGGTAACAATGTCCCTAGTCCTGTAATAATTTCCCCTGTTTTTTAACAATGTCCCCTGCCCTGTAATAAAGTCTCCAATCCTGTAATACTGTCCCCCTGTCCTGTAATAATGTCCCTCACCCTGTAATAATGTCCCTTACCCTGTAATAATGTCCCTCACCCTGTAATAATGTCCCTTACCCTGTAATAATGTCCCTCACCCTGTAATAATGTCCATCACCCTGTAATAATGTCCATCAGTCTGTAATAATGTCCCCTGTCCTTTAATAATATTCTCAAGCTTGTAATAATGTCCCCTGTCCTGTAATAATGTCCCTTGTCCTTTAATAAGGTCCTCTAGACTATAATAATGTCCCTTGTCCTTTAATAAGGTCCTCTAGCCTGTAATAATGTCCCTTGCCCTGTAATAAGGTCCCCTAGCCTGAAATAATGTCCCTCATCCCGTAATAATGTCCCCTGTCTTGTAATAATGTCTCTATCCATGTCCCATCTTATAGTAATGTCCCTCATCCTGGTTCCTTCCTATAGTAATGTCCGCATCGTTGTTTCCGTCTTCTAACAATGTCCCTCATTCTGCTGCTCTTTACATACACACAAAAAAAACAACTTCTCACCTGACCTTACTCCCTCGGGGAACAGCATCCTCTTCCTCCAGCACAGCAGGGGCACTTTACAGTGATGTCATGAGCGGCAGGGCCGGGATGCAGACGTCAGCTGCTGGCCTCTGATTGGCCAGTGACTGATATTGGTATTGAGGTGTAAAGAGCTGATCTCTGCGCCACAATACATTTTAATTGAATGTGTATCCGAGGACGCACATTTAGTTGAAAAGAAGTGCTGGCATTGACGACCCCTGGCTTGCTGAATGCGATTGTCTCAGGGGCCCGAGGGTCGCACAATGGAGCCTCAGGGGCCCGAGAGCCACACAACGGAGCCTCAGGGGCTGTATGCGACCCAAGGTCACGTGTTTGAGACCCCTGATCTAGAGGGCACATAGGAGGCATTTTACTTTGTAAGGGGCACAGAGGTGGGCATTACTATGTAAGTAAGAGGAGCACTGTTTTTATGCCACACAGCAGGTACAGTAATAGGGACACGTAGAGGCAACAGCAACTCAGTATTGGGCTGTCAGTAGGATGAGGAGTTTGTGCAGGTTGGGAATAAATGCTGGAAATGTGGGAAGTCAGATGTGTCTTTATTGTAATCTCTGCAGATCAGTCCGGGCTGGAGAAGTTGTTGTGATGGTCTGAGCCAGATAGAGAAGATGGGAAAAGTGAACAACTCCATCAAAAAGTACATCAGCTGTAAGTCACTATCTATAACTAACTGTACTGTAATCTCTTACATGTTCTGCAGAACTGATATCTACCACTACATGGGTCACCAAATGGCGGAAATAATGGTGTTAGTCTTTGTATAGAGATTTATTTTCAGTTAACGGCACGGTCACGTGCTGAGGCTCCCCTATACCCACAATTAGGGTGTGTCTGACCCAACATATACTAAATGACCAGATACTTTTTATTTTACTGTATAGCACAACATAATAGACGGCACTATTCCATACAAAGGCCTTTACAGTGGAATACATCAGGAAATACTCTCTGATGTGATGCTAATTGGGCCAAACTGGCAACAGACAATAGTAAAAAAAAAAGTAAATAAATAATAATGTAAAGGGCTAATATAATTTGCCCATCCAGGGTAATGAAAGGGCTAAAGTCAAATGCCACCAAAGACAACTTCTGCAAGGAGTTTGTATGTTCTCCCTGTGTTTGCCTGGGTTTCTGGTTTTCTCCCACACTCCAAAGACATACTGATAGGGAATTTAGATTGTGAGCCCCAATGGGGACAGTGTTGATGATATCTTTAAAGTGCTGTGGAAATTAAAGGCGCTATATAAATGAGAATAATAATAATATATCTGTTCTATGGCAGGTAAGAGTCAAAGAATTCTTGACGGCCTGGGGTTAGTTAAGGGGCTACTGACAAAATCACTGGTGATCTACGATTTATGACAGGGTTAATGTCAGGATCCTTGGTGCTCTAGGGCACTGGAGAGGTTACCGGAAGTATCATTGACTAGGGAATTGCAGGGGATAATTCCAAGATCCATAGTGGAGGGCAGTAAAGGATTTCATATTTCTTTTCCCGGTCCAGTGAGTTCAGCTTCCTGATCATGGAGAGGAGTGCATGGGGGGATACGGAGGATGGAGCAGATAGAACTGTAGAGCTATACAGCTGATCTACCCTCTCTTTGATTGGACAGAGTGATTCAAGAAAGCATGCCCAATCAAAAAGAGGGAAGCTCAGGAAACCTGGGTCTGAGAAGAGAAAAAGTTTAAGTTCTATGCCCTGCCATTATGTATCAGTTTCAATAGACATATTATACCCTAAAAGAAATAGTGAGATATTTAGTATAAAGCTAATAACATCTATTCCTATTAAAAGTGTAATTAAAATGTACAGCTCTTCAAAATTCAGGAGAAAAAAACTAAAAACAACGTAGGTACTGTATATTACGGTAATCAAAGTACACCATGTATAAGAAATAATGTTAAATAAGAAAAATGGCTTAAATAAATATCTGACATAAAACATAACCTCACAATAAACGTGTTAATAAATATAAAAAGGAGAAATCATAGGATGCTAAATAAAAAAAAAAAAAATACAAAAATATTCTTTCATTAAGTTTAGTATAGAATTGCAATTGTTGTAAGAATTTATAATGCAGAGTGTTAAGTAATAATTCCATTTGGGGAAAATATTTTTTTTCCTCCTTTACTATTGTGTTTAAAGTGAACTATAAATCAGTTTCAGAGATATATATATTATGTTAAAAATATGATTTTTTTTTTTTATATATATATTTTTCAGATATGCTAATTAAAAAAACAAACTCTAGGTTTGTATGGAAAAATAATAAAAAAAAAAATTCTTAGAAAATTGTAGAAAATCTATAAAAAAATATATGTATTTTTTCAATGCAGATGTCTATAAGCAACATACACTGTACATCTGCAGCCAAGAAAATACGGAACCACTGAGCACTGAATTTCTCAATACTGAAAGCTTTTTTCATAGCAAGCATAACCAATAGACAGACAGGTCACAACACTGCACTACACATGGCATCGCCCACTCACTGTAGTAGACCCTACGTCCTACCCCTAAATCTTAACACTCTCGGTTCCATATACGTTGTAACCTTCTCTATAAGTTGCTAAATTCTGGGTATTCTGCGAGGAAGATGGGTTAAAATTCTGTGCACTCTTTGCCACCTTCATTCGTTTCGCCTCTGCCCTTGACTTGTAACAGAACTCTATCAAAGCCACCAGCATTGCCAAGCCCAGGCCTCCAACCAGAATGTAGAAAACTCCAGCAACGTTGCTCAGACTCAATGCACTTGTCTTGTCCTGCAAAATAGAATAGCCAAAATTAGCAAGAAAAATTCATTCAAGGTCCAAAAATTAATTTCAGAAAGAAAGCTAATTACTATTTCTCTACTGCTATATACTACTGCAAAAGATGTACAGAAATCCACAGGCTGCAGAATTAATATGGCAACATTGGGTATTGTGTTTCCAATACTTTAGGATGTAACTAGTCATTCGCCAACAGTGGAAAAATACTGTTACCTCTGTTATATGTACAATGCAAAAACTATGCAATTTGGGAACTTTGAATTTTAAAATAAAAATGAACACATTTAACTTTTTTTTTTTAAAAGTGCATAAAACTTTAAAACTTTTTATGCTTAAAAAAACATGCTATCGTTTCATAATATTCTAATAACATTCACAAAATATATGTAGTTGAAATAAAATAAAAAAAAAATATCAGGTTGGGTAGAAAGGCTTCTATATTTATGTACAAATTTTTACATCACAGAGGTGGTGCATTCAAATATTATTCATTTTTAATGAATTTTTATTCATTTGTTAACTGACTTATAACCAGAAACTGAATTTGAAATGCATTTAAAATTAAAACTAACAAGTTGTTTGGAATAAAAAAAATAAAAATAAAAGTATTTCTCAAGAAAATTGTTTTACAAACTAAGTTTACTATGAAAGCCTATAAGGCTACCAAAGAGGTAACTGGCGCATCTACTCTACCACTCTACGCTCCCAATTTCTATGGATCTGTCATAAAAACTATAAAAGTGCACAAAAAGTATTAAAATTATGTATGTTAAATACATAGGGTATATAAAGTATATAAATAAAATTATGTATAAAATGTATAAAATCATCTTGGTTTAAACTTGGACTCCCCAATTTCAATTTTTTTTATTAACAAATGTTAAGATTTTAGTTTAGTAAATAGCTAAAATATATATATAATTTTTTTTAGGTTCGAAATGACAATATTTAAATTTCTATTTAATTAATTTATCCTTTTTTATATATTATTTATATAAATTGTATATACCGTATTATTTGGACTATAAGACGCACTTTCCCACAAAATTTGACCGCCGGACGCAGGAGCTGCGGGTACAGTGTGCGCGCTATTAAGGTGAGTGAATGGTCACTGCTCCCCACGCACACAGTCCCGGCATGGGGAGCAGTAACTATTCTGGCACAGCATCTCACAGTGTGAGGGTGCATGGCAGTTAAGACATGTGCGGCTCACAGTGAGATCCCTGTAGGCAGCAGAGCGGGAAGCAGTGCTGGAGGAGAGAGGAGGTGAGCATCATTCTTTATTTTTTTGTGTGCAGAATGATGGGGATTAGGGGATGCCAAGCATATCAGGATGGAGGGGTGCCATACATACCAGGAAGAGGGATGAGGGGTGCCAAGCATACCAGGAAGAGGGATGAGGGGGGGCATACATACCAGGAAGAGGGGTGCCAAGCATACCAGGAAGAGGGGGACCATACATACCAGGATGAGGGGTGCCATACATACCAGGAAGAGGGATGAAGGGTCACATACATACCAGGAAGAGGGATGAGGGGTGCCATACATATCAGGAAGAGGGATGAGGGGGGCCATACATACCTGGATGAGAGATGAAGAGTGCAATACATACCAGGATGGGGATGAAGGGGGCCATACATACCAGGATGAAGGGTGCCATACATACCAGTATAGGGATGAGGGGGGCCATACATACCAGGATGAGGGATGAAGGGTGCCATACATACCAGGATGGGGATGAGGGGTGCCATGCACACCAGGATGGGGATGAGGGTTGCCATGCATACCAGTATGGGGATGAGGGCCACGTATAACAGGAAGGAGGGGGCCATATATACCAGAATGGGGGATATTAACAGAATTGGGGTACATTACTACTATAAGGCTAAGTGCCCACGAAGCAGAAATGCTCTGGATTTTTTCTGCATCTCCCTGGCAGGAAAAATGCATGCGGATTTTACATGCGTTTTTCCTGCCAGGTAGAAGCATTTGTCAAGCATTTTTGCATGCATTTTCGCATGCGGGTTATCAAGAACGTTTCCAAGCGATTGTAGCATCACTTGGAAAAATGCTTGACTACTTGGTAACACTATATAAATCCATGCAACCGGCATGGATTTATATAGTGTGACCAAGTTAATAGTTAAAAAAAAATAAATGTTAAAAATCCCCCAAAAAACATTATACTCACCTTCTGATGGCCCCCAGTCTTCTCTCCAGTGCGTCCGGTGTCTTGGGCAGCTCGCAGTGGTGTAAAAGGACCTTCCATGACGTAATTTAGTCATGTGACAGGTCACGCGACCGCCGATGTCAGCGGTCGCGTGACCTGTCACATGACTAAACTACATCATGGAAGGTCCTTTTACACCATCGCGAGCCGCCGGGGAGCCAGGACGCACCGTACAGGAGACCGGGGGCCATCAGAAGGTGAGTATAATGTATATTTTTTATTTTAAATTCTTTCTTTTAACAGATACTATGGTACCCGATTCAATGCAAGTCAATGGCGGCAATTACGCTGCGTATCCGCAAAAATAATGGACATGCTGCGGATTTTTCCGCAATGATAATCCGCACAGCACATGCGGATTATCATTGGGGACCATGGGGCACGTATTACCAAGCGTTTTTTCAGCGTTTTTGCTGCGGAAATTCCACGGCAAAAACGCTTCAAAAACGCATGGTGGGCACGCAGCCTAACAGTGTCAGCAGCAGACCCCCTCACCCTTACCAGGGCATCATGACCACATTTTTTGCTTACATTTTTTTTTCTATTTTCCTCCTCTAAAACCTAGGTGCGTCTTATGGTCCGGTGAGTCTTATAGTCCGAAACATATGGTCTACATTATTATACATTATTTTAT